>NW_021628935.1:1118957-1488461 GCF_002157705.1 Plasmodium gonderi
AATGACCAAAAAGGTATGAAAGCGCGAAAAAAGGCACGAATACGAGAAAAAAAAAACATACCAACAGAGTATAAAAAAAAAAAAAAAAAAAAAATAAAAAAAAAAAAAAAAAAAAATAAAAAAAACACACAAAAAAAAAAAAAAAAAAAAAAAAAAAAAAAAAAAAAAAAAAAGTATGATTCCTCAACGCGGAACATAATGCGCGTTTCCTTTTTTTTAAGTTCACACACACATATTTATATAGTTATCAATTTGTCCGTCCTTTTTTTTTTTTTTTATTTTTTTATTTTCTTCCTATTTTGTTACATCTCCATCATGGGGCGATGATGCGAGATGAATACAAGTATAGAATAATCGTGCACACTGAACTTTATTACATTTTAAGTTTCGTTAACACAATTTTCAATAACTCTGGTGGGACATGCCAAGTTTGGCATAAAATTTGAAATCTTCAGTACCTTGAGGGAGAATTCGTGCTTATTCGTCTGACTTGGTTGCATGCAATACAGGAAGAGACTGAGATGTCTGCAGGGGTGGAGAATCGTGATGAATTGTTAAGATATGTCTCGATGGCTGCCAATGGACAGGGGTGGAAATGACAACAAAACGATGACGAAATATTAGTGGGGAACGAAGCTCAAATGTGGGAACATGGAAATAAAGAAAAAAAGGGAAAAAAAAAGGGAAAAAAAAAAGGGAAAAAAAAAGAAAAAAAAAAGGGGAAAAAAAAGGGGAAAAAAAAGGGAAAAAAAAAGGGAAAAAAAAAGAAAAGAAAAAGGGAAAAAAGAACGCAAAAAAAAGGGAAAAGAAAAAGGGAAAAAAAAACTCATGTACATATTTCACCCTCTTCTCTCCCCTCCAACATGGCGTTTTTAAAATTTGTTTTCCCCGAATTGTTCTTCTCATTCAGTTTTTTTTTTTTTTTTTCTATACCTGACATCCGTACGTAGAATGAAAAAGGTGCTACTTTGCATAACCTTGAATATCTTAAAATCTGCCCTCAGTAGCATTGTCAATCCAAAGTGGTCGAATATGATTAGTTTAATTGCCGTCTTCACATGACTCACTGCATTGATGTCCAGCATGTTCATTCTGCGAACGGGTAAAATGCAAAGTGGGGTGATGTCAAATTAAGCAAAATGGTGTCTTAGGACGTGAGCGATGGGACGTACGCGGTAGGATGTACGTGGTATAACGTGAACGAGATCGAAGTAGCAAAAATGGATATATATATGTATATGTATATATATATATATAAACAGGATCTATCTATGGAGAAAACATATTTTTCCATGTAATGTAAATGAAAAAAAAAAAAAAAAAAAAATAGGTTTCCTGGCTTATGTTTGTTCGTATGCTTTAAATGTTAATCTCAGTGCCTAACATTTTTACCAGAGCGTAAACATTATTCGATTTGGAAACGCCCTCCATGTCTTTCTGAAAAATGTTTAGTGGTAAAAAGTGTAGATAGCAAATATGTTGCTCCTATAGCAAGAAACTGTGCAACTTGATCGACTGTGCCTTTTCATTTTCTGTCACACCATATCCATTTTTTCATGACCGGAAAGGGTGTAAGAGGGGGAGAAATGTAGAATGGGAAAAATGGTAACATAAGAGCGCTTAATGTAACATTTAAACGTGGTTTTTCCGTAAAAAAAAAAAAAATATAAAGTAATAAAAAAAAATTATTATTATAAAAATGCTTCAATCTCTTTTCTTTGGTGATTTTTTTTTTTTTTTTTATTATTTTGCTTTATTACTTTATATTTTTTTTTTTTTTTTTTTTTTTTTTTTGGTGCATTGTGACGTAAGCCTGCAGGGTATTCACCGTAATTTTGGCGTTTACCAACTGGGGTCATTAAAGAGAAAAAAATCATGCATCCATATGTTATACCTACATGAATATGCCCTTATGATATATCTACATGAATATGCCCTTATGATATACCTACATGAATATGCACTTATGATATACATGCATAAACACATCCATAGATGTAGCTGCATGAATTATACGTCTATGTATTGTGCTTACACAACCTTGAGCCCAGAACTTATTTTGAGCAAAAAATTTGCATGCACAGTAATAGATGGAAAAAACGCTGGAGAACTGCAGAAATATTAGTTCATTCGTATGCATTATCATATGTGCAATTATGTACATGCTTGTGTAAAGATCCATTGCAGTTGCATGGACGAGATGTCACTTTTCATTTGCCAACAAGTGGGGGAGTGAAACAATTCGGAGATGTTCACATGCAACAGGGGAGAAATGAGTTGATCAGTTGTGAGATGCACAAAATCGTGAGTCATGATGTGCTGCTGCTGATGATGTGCTGGTGTGGTGACAAGGAACGTGCTATGGCCAGCTAGCCATACAAGTGTAATAATTGAGAGGGCGGGGGTAAAAAAAAAAAAAAAAGCCTCATGTCTCGTGCGGAACATATTTATCCTTATTAAAATACATCGTTTCAAAAATGATGATAGTTGTGTTTATCAGTGTAAAAAGGAAAAAAAAAAAAAAAAAAAAAAAGTTCATAAAGTTATGACATATGGATATAAAACAAGGAACGTACGAGAAAAGTAGTAACGATAATTGGGTAAGAACAAATCATGACATGACAGAGGAGAAGAGGGGTGGTGGTGTAACGCCGTCTCACTCTGCACCGTTGCAATCCGCACCGCCTCCTCATTCTACACCGTCTCAATCCGCAGAACAGCACCGACCGAATCGAGGCTGGACTAACTAATGAAGTGCAGCTTGCGCTCGGAAATTTCCTTCATACGTTGAGCTATAATTTTCTTTGTCCTGTTGACAGTCTCAGCATTGTACTTGTCAAGTTCATCCATGGCATCGCTCAAAATAATGTCTTTAATTAAATCTTCCCATTTGGAGGAACTAGCAGGAACTTTACTTTTTTCCAAATCGAGAACTGCTTGTACGAGAACCCTGGTTAATCCTTTTTTATCAATTAAGTTGTAAGCATGTGCTTTGGTTGCAGCACCGATATATGTTCTAAAAAAAAATATGGGAACTGATTTGATAAAATAATCACTTGGTAATAAAGTATTATCATCTTTACCTTTGACATGATGTAAAAAAACAGCTTTCATTCTTTGTGGATATGTGCGAATCATCATTTCTCCTGCTTGTTTATCCATATCACCTGTATCACCAATCCATATGTATCTTACAAGTGCATTTTGCTGTACTACATATTTATGAAGTTGTTTAAAATTAAAAAATTTCTTTTCTCCTCTTGTCTCATTCCATACCCATTCTTTCAATGTTGAATATAAAATTTTATTATCACAATCAATTCCCCAGCTTTTTATTCCTCTTCTCAATGCAACTTCATTAAATTTTTTATTTAAAACAGAATCTTCTGTTATTGGTACTTGGGGTATTCTTGCTGTTAATACAGATAACAAGAGAGGTTTGGATTCTGTGGATAATTTATTCATGGCTAGCTCGAAAATGAATTGAAATGAACCTGGATACATTTCTCCTCTTTGATACTGTGCATCTACTCCTCCTAATGCATAATTGAAAAATTTATATCCACCACTTGATCTTATCGTGTCATCTATATCTATTATAACTTGCGTGGTTCCCCATTTTAGTCTTTCATTTCTACAGTCAATTATTCTTCTCTTTATTTTGTTGGTTTCTGATATGTTTATATCTTTTGTCTCTTCTCCTTCTTTCACTGAAGTTGGATGTTCTGAATGGTCAACCGATTCATCCTTTTTTGGTTCCACTTTTTCTCCAATTCTCCTACACTGGGAACTCCCAATCCTTGTCACGCTGATGTGTGGTCTATCTTGTTGGTTCTCATCATTGTACTCAGCCCTCCCTTCTTCTCCTTGTTCTTCTTCTCCTTCTGCTTCTTCCACATGATTGTGTCGTAATTTACCCAAGGATTCATATTCTTTGCTGAAAATTTTGTGCACATTTTTGGATTGTTGATTGTGGTCTGATGGATCTTGTGCTAAACTCATGAAGTTATTTTCATATAAATTTACGTCACTTGATTTAGTGACATGTTGTATATGCTTATCATCATTTATAGAAACATTGCTGCTTCTCCATTTCTGTACTTCGCTCCATCTTCTTTCTTCAAATCTATATTCACTTGGTTCACTGGGTAGAGATGTAGTCCTATGCCCATCCCAATTTTTCATCTTCTTCTTCTCCTCCTCTTTTTCTCCATATTCTCCATTTTCTACATTACAAATATCAGAAATGGCATAAAAACATTTTTCAAGATTAGCATCGTTTATTTTAATTGGGCTTAATTCAAAATGCATATCATCCATGAAGGGTCTATTATCTTCTTCTAGTTCCTTCTTCTTGAATATCTTCTTTGACGAATTTCTATTCAAACTGGTCAATGTATTCGATTTGTGCAAAGGCGAAACAAATTCATTTATGCACATTGGCTCGTTTGGCTTTTCACATGTGCTAACCACGGCTTTATCATTTACATACGTTTCGACATTTTTATTCGTCGATAAATGGTCACTTCTGTTTCTATCGATGGGTTCTTTGTTTTCTGTTTCATCAAAATTATTTCCACCTCTCCATGGATCAGCTCGTCTCAGTGACAGTTCCTGCAACTGCTGTTGTTGCTCCTGCTTCCACTTATTCCACTGATTCCACTGATTCAACTGATTCAACTGATTCAACTGATTCCACGGATGCTCCCCCTCTTTTAGATGTTCTAGCTTGAGGGTGTTTCTGTCAGAGTTCACCTTGGTGGTTATCGGGAAATTTTCTCTCTGTCCTTGGAACTCATGAATTTCCAAATCCTCCTGTTCAACTGATCCATAGGGGATGCTTGTATGAGGATTTAAATCTCTCAATCCGTTATCACATTTATGCATTTGAAACAACTGGTTTTGCTGTTTCTCCATGTATTCGTCACATATATTACTTGTGCTATATGCCTTTTTATTTGGTACAGAATTTATATTATTATTACTTGAACCTTTTTCTGATGAAGGTACATTTTGATTACTGTAACTTAGAGAACTGTATTTTTTAAGTGGATGTTTAGTAATGATACTTCTTTTCATATATGGCTTCTCCATCAAATGCTTCTGTGAATGTGTTGCAGAGGCATTTGCATTTTTATTATTCACATGGTTGATGGATGTATCACTATAATTTACATCACTATTTTCGAGACTATCACTCATCCTGCTTTCATTTTTGTCACAAAATCTGTCTTCATCCTCATGGTTACTTCCACCACCATCCGCTGTGCGGCTTTTCTTCTTTTTCTTCACCTTCTTTTCATAAACAGATTCTTCTATCCTGTTAATAATTTTCTTCAAGCTACCTGCACTACCCTCCAGATGCAGCTGATTTTTCTCTTTATCAGATGCAAGGACCCACTTGATAGCCCTTCCTTGAGGAGAAAAATCTCCAAGACCTGGGTGTTCATCAATATGATTGTTCACAGTATTGTGATGAAGAGACGAAAGAGAATACTTCTCATTCTTTACATCAAAAGTTTGATTACAATTGGGGCTTGTTCTACTGATTTGTTCCCCATCCAGTTTTTCATTATCTGTTTGTTTTTCATAACCCTGGTTGTCATTTTGTTTGTTTTTTTCAAAACTGTTTTTAATTGTTAGATATTTTTTTGTAAGTGATGATGTTTGCAAGAGTCCTTCTTTTCTCCTGTCTGTGTGATAAGAATTATTGTTTCCATTCAAGTGGATGATATTACTACCACCATCACTGATGTCTTTCCTACTACATAATCGTTCTCGTTGTATTTGTTCTCTTATTGTTGATTCTTCTTCCATATCTTCTTCTTTTGGGATGGTAAACTTTGGCTTGCTTATCTCAGTTATCATATCGGATGTGCATTCATTTTGTATATACGTAAAACTTTTATTATGATATGCTTTTTCTTTCTCTATGTCTGTACATGTTTCTTTTTCCAGTGGAAACGAGAGACTGTACATATTTTCCTTTTCGTTGTATATTTCTTTATTTTCAACCGTGTTCTTCTTATCAGGTGGTTGTTGTTGTTTTTCAGAATTTATATTTTTGCCTGAACAAGTCAGGTAATTTGATGATTGAATTTTTTGTTTTTCACTGTGAGAGTATTTATTTACCACAATTTCATGAACATTATTAGTTACGTTACTGTTCATGTTACTTTGTGGGTTCCCATTTTCGCCACTTCTGTTACTCTCGAGAGATATTTCTTCCTTTTGATTTGCATCTCTCATTAACAACAAATTAGGGAATTTTTCAACAAATTTTGCAGAATTTCCATTTTCATCATCCAAGTCATCGGCTTCATCATTTTCATCCATATCATCGAACCAGTTGGTTTCTTTCTTTTCTAAATCATTATTTGTGTTATTCATACTTTCATACAATTTAGAGTGAATTATTTTTTCTTCTTCTTCTTCTTCCTTCTCCTTTTTTTCATCTACTTCTTCTGCCATTACTGAATGATTGCTTAATTTGCTTGGAGAATATTCACTCAAATCATCAAGACTAATATTTTCATCTTCAGAATTCTCGTTCTCATTCTTTTTATCTATTTCATCTTTTCCTTGCATCTTTTTTATATCATCCATTTCGATGCATTCAAAGGTGTGTTTCTCTTTATCACGCTTTTTTTTTAACATGGGATTTCTTACTATGTGAGTTCTTATAGGTTCAGTATATGGATAATGTGGAAAGAAACAAAAAGAAACGATTCAATAAAAAATTAGTTCAATTTGGATCGCTTGGAATGACTTCAGCTACTTTGGCTACCTCAAATTCAATGAATAATTTATAGCCACTTTTTTTTTTTTTTTTTTTTTTTCCCCACTTCTTCTACACTTGGACATCTATTGCGTGAATGAGAAGGGTATGGGAGGAGCAATTAGAAGATATAAATTTCTGTAATTTTTAAAAAAACATACAGGAAAAATTACAAATGAATTTGCACAAGTATGTAAATCCATAGAACCAAGGTGGTGTAAACCTTAGTGTCTTTATAACTATCACCACGTAGGATGATTCTAATATTTGGTCTTCCACACAATAACTTGCATGTCTATGTGTACGAAATATGACGAGGGGTTAAAGAGAGCGTCTAATGGAAATCTGCAAGATGCACATTATGACAAGAGGGAACGGGCGTTGGTTAAAGAGGGCACACGCACGTACGCATGTGTGTGTAAATATATAAGTGCATCCTCATATGTAAATACTTATAAGTGCACACTTATATGTACATACTTCTACGTATGCACGTGTTCGGTGTGTACGTGCGTGGGATCGGAACGCACGTGTGAATATTCAAAGAGAGTATTGTCAAATGGGCTTCAAATGAGGGTAGGGTTAAAAAATGGAAAAGTAATCTGGCTTCGCTACACGTATATGTGGACGTGGTGTCATGAATGGTGCGTATGAAATGTATCACACATGCAGAGACAGACACACACAAGTGCCAAAGTGTCAATAGTATTGTAACTTGGTGTGTCAGAAAATCACAAGCATGTCCACAGGCACGTTGCGAATCAGTGCAAAAATGGAACGGCATCAAATATTCTTGAAAACAAATCTCTAATGCTTTTAAATTTAGCAACTAATTTTCTTAAAAAGGGAGGGGGGGAGAGAGGAAGAAAAAGTAGACCATTAGAAATTTTCTTTTAAAAGGTGTAAAAGAAAAGATATGAAAAGATAAGAAAAGATATGAATAGAAAAAGTTTCGATTATTTTATTTCATTTCATTTCACTTCTTTTCTTTTCATTTCATTTCTTTTCTTTTCATTTCTTTTCTTTTCTTTTTTTTTTTTTTTTTTTGCACCCCCTTCCTGTGCAGATTTTGCCAAAATGTTCATATTGCTTCTTCGCAAATGTTGAAAGAGCTTTCGATTTGTTAAACAAAAAATTATTATAATGTCTCGATGGGTATAAGTCTATAAGTTCCCATGCAGGGACGTGTGGATTGAAGGTTCTGTGTATATATTCTTTTCACTCAAAATCTTCTGTATGGATATAAGAATACGCTTCCGTGAGACATCTTCCTCACATGTAGCTCGTTCGCTTTACTGATGTGTACATGTTTTAAAATTCAAGAAAAAAAAAAAAAAAAAAAAAAAAAGAAAAACGAAGAAAGCTGGCGCGGTAATACTGTGTTGTCTTATGTGTACACGTATGCGCGTGTGTATATATTTGAGTATGGATGTATTTTCCGAGGTGTTCATACGTTTACCCAACTGTTCAGGCGATTACCCCACTGTTCAGGCGATTACCCAACTGTTCAGGCGATTACCCAACTGTTCAGGCGATTACCCAACTGTTCAGGCGATTACCCAACTGTTCAGGCGATTACCCAACTGTTCAGGCGATTACCCAACTGTTCAGGCGATTACCCAACTGTTCATACGTTTACCCAACTGTTCAGGCGATTACCCAGGTATGGTATGCATGTGAGGAACGAGGGCTCCACTAAATCGAACTTGAGGGAAGCAAACATATTAAATCAAAGTACATACATGAACGTACAGCATCAAATGTAAATTCCACAGATCTATAAGTAGATATGTATAGCATAGATGCGTGACAGTGTTGCATTTATGTATTTACAAAAAAAAAAAAAAAAAAAAGAAATGAAATAAAGTAAAATATAAAATAAAGTAAAAATGAAATAACGTAAAAATGAAATAACGTAAAAATGAAATAACGTAAAAATGAAATAACGTAAAAATGAAATAACGTAAAAATGAAATAACGTAAAAATGAAATAACATAAAAATAAAATAACGTAAAAATGAAATAACATAAAAATGAAATAAGTAAAATAAAGTAAAACAAAAATATGTCAGCGTGTTTTAATTGAATACTTATATGATTTGAGAAAGTTCTTTTTCCACCCCGGGCATTACTCCTTGAGGGCGAAAAAAAAAAGGTATGTACATATATAAGTATGAATGTATAAATATATATGCGTACATATATACACATGCGTGAATATGCATTTATATATCACACGTATGTATTTACATATGTATATATGAAGTAGTATTGTTATGTATGCGATATACAATATATGTATATATTACATATGAGTAGGGATAGAACTGAAGCAAAAAAAAAAAAAAAAAGAAAAAAAAAACAAAAGGGCATCGTGCATATAAGCAAGTGCATGTGCAGAATTTACAAGAAAATAAATGGGGAAATACGACACAGTTTAGGGTCCCATACCCATAACCTTATTTGTTTGTAATAATATATATTTGTGTATATATAAATATACATACGTATACATATACATCTATAGATACACGTCCATTTACACATGCACATATTTAAAAGAAGAAAATTGCAAAGCTTGAGCGCAGACTTATTTTATCATATTTTGCTTTGCTTCCTTTTTTTTTTTTTTACTTTAATTTTATTTTTTTGTCAAAAAGAAAACTTTTCCGAAAAGTGTACCAAGCGCACGCATCAAAAACTTCAAAAACTTCAAAAACTTCAAAAACTTCAAAAACTTCAAACACTTCAAAAACTTCAAACACTTCAAACACTTCAAAAACTTCAAACACTTCAAACACTTCAAAAACTTCAAACACTTCAAACACTTCAAACACTTCAAACACTTCAAACACTTCAAACACTTCAAAAACTTGAAAATTTTTAACGAATATATTTTTATTATTTTTTTTTTTATGTAGCTATTTTTTCGCATGTAGGATGGGTCATGTACGTGCAAATTAGCTTTACTACAAAAGAATGACGAAACGGATTAAACTTGGGAAAAAAAGAAAAAAAAAAAAAAAAGGCAAAACGAAAGAAAAAGAAAGTACCATCCCATCTGAAAAAGGCTTGACAAAAATTGCCAACGTCAACACACGTGATAAGCCAACTTTTTAGATATCCATTTTTTTTCCTTTGTGTAATTTGTTTGGACTTACATATACATATTACGACATCCCACACACCAGGGACATGTCTATATCCGAAGGCTTGTAACATTCTTGTGTAAATGTGTGTATAAGCATATATATGTACATATGCCATAGACACACACACACGCACATGTTCGTATGAATATAAAGTTGTAAAAAGAGACGAGTGCTTGTAGTGAAAATTGGAACCTCCCCCCCTTAGATATGTACGCTGTAAGGTATTTGAAATGTACAGAAATTGGGAGAGTCAAACGGAAGAAATACTTCTTGCTAGAAATATTCTTAACCATTTTGACACGTGACACATTTTTTTTTTTTTTTTTATACCTCCAAGTGAGGGGGTTTCGAAAATCTACCGGTGAAGGTGGTAATGCAAATGAAACAGGAAAAAAAAAAAAAAAAAAAAAAAAAAAAGGAAAAGAAAAGAAATACCATTTATATGGAACAATAATAACCATTCATATGGAACAATAATAACCATTCATATGGTCGAGGTGGGGGGGTTAGGGAAACGACGTTCATTCATGGAGCTTACGTGTATACATCTCATGAAAAAAGTTGATCTGAAATATTTCTACTATCGTACACTCAACACATGTAAATATGTACATATGTGAATCGAAGGAGTGTGAAAAAAAAAAAGACATATTTTTTATGTACTTTATGAAAGAAGCGAAACTGCCTAATGACAACTTGTGGATATAACTGTCTAGACAATTCAACATGGAGTTAACGATAACCTTCACGGGTTCATCTCTGACACGTGTGTGTTCCTGCATTTTGTATATGTTAAGTTTGCTTCATAATGCTCTTTCTTTTTTTTTTTTTTTTTACGCTTCTGCGTGTGTGCATACATAAAGAGATAGACACGTACATAGGTACACAGATAGACACGTACATAGGTACACAGATAGACACGTACATAGGTACACAGATAGACACGTACATAGGTACACAGATAGACACGTACATAGGTACACAGATAGACACGTACATAGGTACACAGATAGACACGTACATAGGTACACAGATAGACACGTACATAGGTACACAGATAGACACGTACATAGGTACACAGATAGACACGTACATAGGTACACAGATAGACACATACATAGGTTGATACTTTTTCTTTTTTTGAATACTCATCACATGCTCATCCCCCTCATATATGTGCACACCTTCACTTTATTCACTTTACTCCCATTCGAATGTTTAATAAATGAAAATACCCTTAGAAATTGGAACGAATGCGTGAATACATTTCTCTGACAAGCAGACAGATCCATATGTGGTGCATACATTTGGTTCGTCTGCTGACGAGGTCTGCTCCTGCTCATGAAAAGGAGGCAAGGTGGTATCGCGAATGAACAAGCCGTTGCGTGGGGAAGATACACAGTATATAAATATATATATATATATATATATATATATATATATATATATATATATATGGAAAAAAAAAAAAAAAATTTTAAATTAGATAATTGGACAGTTGGATCACTGCAAAATTGCCCTACTTCAAAACTGTCCCACTTCAAAACTGCCCAACTGCAAAATTAAAAAATTTCATTTAAGTACTCAATCCTGAAAGTGACAACCCCATGCGTATACACCCCAAAATTTGCAAAGGTTATTAGATTCACATTGAGATTCAGTTTATTTATGCGTAAGTTTTATACATGCACATGTAGTTCTTTCTCAAATGAGTGTGCCCTATGTTGTCATAACGGTTTACACATATATTCAGGCTGCTGGTGGTGCATAAAAAATAGGAACAGTTATTTAAATATGTTTAATTACAATTTCACTTGTTCTATATTCTCTTTGTGTGTAATCGAACAGATATATTGTGTTATGGATACGTGGATTTCGTGTGTAATGCTTTCTCTCAGGAGGTGCATGTGAACGTCCGAATAAATCCCACCTTGTTCATTCATATGTAATATAATATAATCATGTATGACGAGCTGAATCGTGAATCAATTCCTCCCACCTTGCATACACCCCAAAATAAATAGCCCCTTGTATATTTGTACAATTATGGAAAACTAAAAGGAGAACAACCAATTTTATATGGGCCATTTGTTTGAAACTCTATATGGAAGCCCCACAGGTGGATTTAATTTCTAATGCAAAAATTAATGAAGAAACATTCCAGATATATGCTCTAAGTTGTGTGTGTAGAAGATGATACACAGCGCGTGTGTGTATTCCTTCACAAGTAATATCCCTTTGCATATATATATATATATATATATATATATATATTTTTTTTTTTTTTTTTTTTTTTGATGCGTGGAAGTGACGAGTTATAGTTTCATTTGCATACATTGCTTAACCCATTTTTGGTTTCATAAACCGAGGAAAGCAAATGTTGGCAATACATGCCAGAGGGGTAATTGAAAAAAAAAAAAAAAAAAAAAATCACAGTAGAGCTTGATTGCATTGAATGCGTAGATAAATAAATAGTGAGTGTGTATTGGCACTGGTGGCACTGTTATTCACTTTTCCGGAGTTTTTTTTTTTTTTTTTTTTTTTTTTTTTCTCCCTTGTATCATTTCCCACTTTCCCTAATTTTTAGTAGATGGGGAAAAAATATCTAAGGAGAAGAAAACTTCAAAAGTTAACATTTTCAACCGCAAGTTGGTAAAAAAAAAAAAAAAAAATAGAAGCATGGAAGTGCAATATATGTACTCAAGAGAAAATGCCTGAACGGATGCACAAAAAAGAGGAATATGCATAAAGAGCAACGAACATGCATAAAGAGGAACAAACATACATGAAGAGGAACAAACATGCATGAAGAGGAACCAACATACATGAAGAGGAACAAACATGTATGAAGAGGAACCAACATACATGAAGAGGAACAAACATGTATGAAGAGGAACCAACATGCATGAAGAGGAACAAACATGTATGAAGAGGAAAAAACATGTATGAAGAGGAAACAACATGTATGAAGAGGAAACAACATGTATGAAGAGGAAACAACATGTATGAAGATATGTAAATGTGTCAAGAAAGGGTCTGTCAGCAAGCAACCTTAGGATAAGCACTTCTGAGGGTAAACACTCCTACGATATATTTTTTTTGTGGAGAAAAACGTCGAAACGAAAAAAAAAGAAGCCATAACCAAAGAGGGAGGTCTGGCACTGTCCCTCAAAAAAAAAAAAAAAAAAAAAAACGAAAAGGAGAAAATTCAAAACATCACCATCTGTTAACTAGGAAGTCTCTTCTAGTCCACAAACATTCTATCAAATAGTCTGCTAAACAAATTTAACTGTACGCATCAAAGGTCATTAAAATTCCCCTAACTTGAGTGCACAGACTATAGGAAAGGGTGGGGGAGGAAGAGATCATAAAGAATTGGACATCCCAGGAAAATAGTCTGCAGCACATATAGAAGCACACCTTCCTGGTTTATTCATTCCAACCATGAGCAGCATCATCATAAGACTGAGGTGCCAAATCGGTGTGTATCGCATCGAAATTGATAAGAACAAAAAGTTGGAGGATTTGAAAAAGAAAATCCAAGAGCTATTAAATGTCCCTATAGAAAAGCAAGACCTTTTTTTGCAAGACGAAGCGTGTATACCCCTACTGGAAAATTCAGCATCTTTAGAGAAATGCAAAATTAATCATGGATCTATGCTTCATTTGAAGAGTGAAGTGAAACCATCGACCTGTGGGAGGAAACAAACAGATGGAGGAAAACAAATGGAGAGTGGAGACCTAACAAACGGAAGCAACAAAAGAAACGATAAGGTCGGGAGAGATGGTTTCCTTAACGCAATAGATATTGACAAAAATAAAGGGTTAGGAAAGGGAGAGGAAAGTAAATACAATGATAATGGTCTGAAGAAGAATGAGTTTTTATGTTCTGAAAAAGATAAAGAAATAGAAAAGAAAGGAAAGAATGAGGTAAAAAATGAATCAAATTTTAAATCGTTCGATTATTTTTTAAAAATGAGAGAATACAATACAACAGATCTTCCCATGAATATGGAATACAAATCAATATTTTTAACAAAAGGAAAATTTATTAAGATTCCTCTTAGTATCACATTGAAACATCAGGAATATAGACATGTAGATCATCTAGAATTAATGAATGTAGAAGAAGTAAAAAATTTTGTACAATATTGGTATACGAATGGTAGTATGTATGAACAGAGAGTTGGTTGGATGTATGGTTATTATAAAGAGGATTGTCATTACAACTTAGGAATAAGAGCTGTATGTGAATGTATTTATGAACCCCCTCAGATAAATGAAAAAGATAATGTTAAACTTCTCCCCGATAATTTTTTAGATACTGTTGATTTAATTGCAAACAGATTAGGTCTCGAAAGAATTGGTTGGATATTTACACATTTACCTAGAAAAGAATATTTGACATCAAATGAAGTTGTACAAATAGCTAGACTTCAGCTTGATAATTTAAAAAAAAACATACACTATACAAATTATAGCATATCAAATTTTATTACCTGTACCATTTCACCTGACCCTATGTTGAGTAACGAACCTGTAACGAATGCTTTTATGATATCCGATTTGGGTATGGCATTAATAAAAGCTAATTTAATAGAACCCATTCAAACGGATTCATCACATATACATTTAAGAAAACCTCTTCAAAATGAATTACTTCCACTCATTTTAGAAGGAGGAAAGGAAACAAACAAATTTGATGCTGATTGGTTTATTGTTCGTGTTAATGAATCGGCTCCAAAAGTTGTACGATCCATTTTTAAAAATTTCCATTTCCCAAGAGAAAATAGATATCATTCACCAACTGCATATGATGTAAAGGAATATTTTGCAAGTACCAAATTGGAAAGGGGTACTAATGGAATCTACAGATGCTCTGATTTTCACTTGATTCTCTTCGTTTCCAGGGTCCTTGACATCGAAACTGCACTGGCATTGTGTGATGCCACGTTGAATAAAAAGGAAATAGACCCCATAATGGAGGAAATTCTCACGTCAGTTAAGATCTAGCCTGGGGCCCCTCGTTCATGCGATTAGCGTCCACAACTCGCTGCCATATTTTGCAGTTTTTGCTTTGCTTCCACGGTTCGTAGTTGTGCTTTACTTCCAAGGTTCGTAGTTGTGCTTTACTTCCACGGTTCGTAGTTGTGCTTTACTTCCAAGGTTCGTAGTTGTGCTTTACTTCCACGGTTCGTAGTTGTGCTTTACTTCCATGGTTCGTAGTTGTGCTTTACTTCCATGGTTCGTAGTTATTCCTTGCTGCCATGTTTTGTAATTGTACTTTTCTGCCATGATTCTCTCTCGTGCATCACTGCTATACTTTGTAACCACACATAGGTAGCCGTTTTTTTTTCTTTTCTCTTTTTCCCCTCTGTATCGTGCACTTTAATGAGCAGAGATGTGACTGTGGGTACACCATCTGTTTATTTTATTTTATTTTTTTTTTTTTTTCAAACATTTTCTTATTTTTCTTATTACTTTTTATTTTTTTTTTTTTATGGGAGTTTTTCCGTCTACTCACCCCGAAACATTTGCACATTTGGCCCCAACAACATTTCAACATCTTGTAGAATAATAATCTAATAGAGCTTCATTTTTGATTATTTTGTTATCCTATGTTATGCTATGTTTTGTTCTGTTCTGCTCTATTTTATTAATTTCTCTTTTTTTTTTTTTTTTTGAATGCGTGGGAGACATAAAATAGGGGTTAAAATTTAAAAAAAAAAAAAAAAAGGAGCATAAAGGAAAACAGATCAAGGTTCATATCAATTATGTATTCTATTCTATTTTGGATGTTCCCGATTTATATATTCTATATGGGGTAAAAAGGGGACCAAATTGGAAACGATAAAAAGGTGTTAAAAAAAAAAGAAGTAAAAAAATAGATAAAAAAAAATAGGTAAAAAAAAAAAGGTAAAAAAGAAAAGGTAAAAAAAAAAAGGTAAAAAAAAAAAAAAAAAAAAAAAAAATAAAAAAAAAAAAGTAAAAAAAAAAAGGTAAAAAAAAAAAGGTAAAAAAAAAAAAAAAAGGTAAATAAGAATAAGGTAACATATAGGGAAATATATAGACGGACATTCCACGTAAGACGAAACAATGAAAACGAAAAAATTAAAAGTGATTAAAAAAAAAAAAAAAAAAAAAAGGAGAAAAAATAATAACGTGTAGGAGGTCTCTTTTGCATGCACGCACATATATCCATGGTCAAAAAAAAAAAAAAAAAAAAAAAAAAAAATATATATATATATATATATATATATATATATATATATATTATCTCTCTTTCCTTTCAAAGATTTTTCCCTTCCATTTGAAGAAGGGAATTTTTCCTTAAGACCACTAGGTTTTTCATTTGACTCTCTCTCTCGATATATATGTATGTATATCTGCTTCTTTCGTGTGTTCTAGGTAATATTGGACATTCACTTGTTATTCTCACTTGTCCCATTATTTGCAGCATTTACAGCATTTACAGCATTTACAGCATTTGCATCATTTGCATCATTTACAGCATTTGCATCATTTGCATCATTTACAGCACTTCCATCATTTACAGCACTTCCATCATTTGCAGCACTTACAACATTAGGGACCACCACCCCTCGCCCCTTAATATTTGAACCACCGTTCCCGCTACTGATATTATTTCTCGGGGTCATATTGGTCTCTCTCTTGGGAGTACTACTGCTAGTTCCATTCGGCATAGTCTTTACACTGCTACCTTTGCTGTTCATCTTGTTAGAATTATTATTACCATTTGGGTTGTTGGTCATATTGTTCATATTTATTTTATTCTTAAATGAGTTTCCACTACTGCTGCTGCTGTTGGCTTGGTGACCACTACCAATTTGGTTACCAGCAGAGTTCTCACTCGCGGAGGCATTCATCCCTGCATGGCCAGTTTTGGGAGGAGCTCCATTGTACATGTTTTGTCTAATGTTATTGAATCCACCTGCAATGCTAGCACCACTATTGGCATTTCCAATGTTACTAGATGCATATGATCCAACGCTAGGGGTTGCAGTAGTATGCATAACATCTTCAGAATTAATATTGTATAAAAGTTGCAAGAGCCATTTTTTTGTATATGGATCCTCCTTTAGACAAGGGATAAATGCTTTATGAACATTCCTCAAAGATTCTGGTAAACATTCTCTAAGTGCTTTTAAAGCTTTTGGATTTTCAGATAATCTTAAATAGCATCTAACAATATGTTTTAACAATCTTGAAGATGGATTTTCTACAAGTGCATTAACCATATTCGACAGTACTGTGGACACTGCATAAAATCTTACAGGAGTGGCACAGATATAATTTAACCCTAATTCATCAATTAGAATTTTCTGCACAATAAATGTTGCAACTGTTTTGGATAGCTCACTACCAGTTTCCATTATTCGCAAACATAAAGGAATAATTTCTGTTTGTAATAAAAAATTAATTACATCTGGGTTGTCGACCTTAACTAATGCACCAATTACACCCAAAGATGTTAACCTTAAATATTCAAATGGTCTATTTTTAGATTCTGCATTTAAAAATGGATATAAAAATAATGGAATATGAGCATTCAAAAAGTGCTGTTTCGTTTCTGGATGGGATGCAACACATTGTAGAAGTGCTAATGAATTACAAACTCGATTGGAAGATGATGTTGTTAATAATGGAGGAGATAACTGGGGATATATGGAGACAATTTCTTGTAGTAATGTTGTTATGGTTCCAAATGAATTCCATAAAACTGGTGCAATATCATGATATGTTTCTCTTTTTCGAGACAACTCAAGTAATGCACTTTCTCTCTTTTCTGAATAACATAGGTCAAATAACAGTTGATAAACTTTTCTTTTCTCCTCATCATCCGTTTGTGGAATATTCCTTCCACTAATGGAATTACGTGTGTTGTTATTATTATTACTATTCGTTATGTTAGCATTCCCTCCAATAGTATCATTTGACATATGTTCATTGTGATGTTGCATATTTCTATTACTCCCCATGCTCATGTTCACGTTAACATTCATGTTGCTGTTCTTCATACCAATATTTAATGTGCTGTTGTTTATATTAACTCCTCCAACCATGCTATGCGTGTTGGCCCCTTGTTTTTGTTGGGAATTCTGACATCCGTTTATGCTATTATTACTTGCACTACTTTGTGAATTTCCATGCGATAGCATGTTCGATGCAATTCCTACTCCACTAATATGAGGGGTTCCTCCTCCATTACTGTTTTCACTACTTTGATTTGTCATGCTCATATTTGGGTTCTTCTGATTTTGGTTGTTTCGACTTACGTTGATTTTATTCGCACAGGATCGATTACCACTAGTCTCAATTGTTCTATGTTGATATGCAGTACTTATTCCCGCTGGATTATTTCCATTTTCTATACTTCCACCACCGTTGCTTACTGCGCTTGAAGAAGCGACAGCAGTGGTAGACGCTGTAGAAGTGACAGAATTGGTGACCTCGGAGGGAGTGACTAAAGTGGTGGGTTCAGTAGGAGTGGTAGAAGTGGTGGGTTCAGTAGGTGTCAGAGAAGTAGTAGCGATGGTAGACGGGCCAACAATAGCAGTGGTGGTGGTGGTAATGACAGAATTTATGCTGCTAACATTGTTCATCTTGTATCCATTAGGGAAACCATCATTATTCATCATGTTTTTAAAAACTCGAATTCTCTATTCTGGATGTGGAATACAAGCAAGAGATGGTGAGCTTGCCACGCGGGAAAAAGCAGTAGGGCCAAATGGGTACAAAATAAGAGGAAAATAGGGAGAAAATATGGGGAAAATAAGGGGAAAATAGGGGGAATATATGGAGAAAATACGGAGAAAATGAGGACAAAATGAGGACAAAATGAGGCGAAAATAACCTTAATAGTAATAATAGTGATAAACCCAGTGGATCGTTCAACAACAACTTATTAGCCTTGAAGCTAATGCAAAAAAACAAAAAAACATTTCCCCAGGATTCGGGGATTCCATATGGGAGAAAGTGAATGTGTTTTATTATTTTATTTTTTTTTTTTTTCTTTACATTATTATTACTTTTTTTTTCATTACTTTGTTATTACTTTTTTTTTTTTTTTTTTCATTACTTTGTTATTACTTTTTTTTTTCCATTACATTATTATTACTTTTTTTTTTTTTTTCATTACATTGTTATTACTTTTTATTTGTTTTACTTTTTTGTTTTACATTTTTTGCTTTGCATTTTTTGCTTTGCATTTTTTGCTTTGCATTCTTTTTTTTTTTTTTATATATATATTTTTTTTTTTCATACGCGGCTCTTTGAATGTGAGTTCTTTTTACAGGAACGCTTGGAGGGGTGGAGGAGCAGCTGGATGATGGGGAACCTATAAGAACAGATTATAAGGGCAGCATTTTGACGAATAATGTAAAAGGTAACATTATTTGCAAGCATTGTTATAGATGGAGCTAGGGATGTTTGGTTCATTCCCCCATGTTGTCACATTTCATATGCATATATTTTTTTTTTTTTTTTTTTTTTTTTTTTTTTTTTTTTTTTTCTTTGGTGAGAGAACATATATATTTCCCTATTTCTTGAAATCATAAGAAAAAAAATTTTTATGCCGTTGTCACTTCACCTCTGGGGGCATTTTCTATGCCTCTACCGTCATACCCCTGAGCATTATATATATATATATATATATATATATATATATATATATTGTGCTGCATATATATGTTGTACATATATATATTTGTATCTATAAATAGATATAAGTATTCTATCTGTATGTATTCACCTGCCGATGTACCCATTTGTATATTGTGTTTTTCTTCCATTCCATTTTCTTTTGTATTTTACTCCTTTAATTTTAATTTTTCCTTTTTTTTTTTTTCACCCGCGCGTTTGCACTTTTCCTTTTCCCGTCCACTTTATCTTTCTCTTTGACTCCCCCACGTCGACTTTTCCCAAGTGCTGAAAAAGTCTTAATTATGAAAAAGAGTTAAAGTGCTCCAGGCCTTTTTATTTATATCCCTTGCTGAATTATATGATAATATATACCGTTTATACATACCATGAACTTATATATATATTTGTAAATATATGTAAATATATAACACATTAGAGCGGTGAAAGAACTAACAGAGTGGCAGGGAGACGAATTCAATTTCAGTCCTATATGAACTTTCTTGTACAAAAAAAATGCTACACATGAGTTTTATATATATTCTCCTCTCTCCCCACTTCTTTGGGTACCCCATTTGAGGAAAAAAAAAAAAAAAAAAAAAAATAGGTTGAATTAAATTTACAACATTCTTATGTGACATACATTTGTTATATATTACGCCGATTTTCGTGTTAAAAAATTTTATTCAATCCAAATATTTGTTCAAACATAGAAATGAACTTATTTCTCCAGAAATGGAATGAAATAAAATAACAAAAAAAAAAGAAGGAATCCCTATATTCCTACTATTTTTGAAAATAATCACATATTAATGACAAGGACATTTCTTTTTATATGTTTTTTCCCGTCTTTTGTGTCTCCTCGAAAATTTCACATTTCATACCCATTCATTAATTTTCCATACGCAACCCCACCACCTCTCTACCTCTACAGTGTATACCACACAGTGAATAATAAACAATAAAGAAAAGAAGAAAATAAAAAAGAATGTTGTTTCTTCACACGCCCTTTTTTTTTTTTTTTTGTCTTCCTTTTTTTTTTTTTTTTTTTTTTTTTTTGCAATGTGGAAAAATGCTGATCACCACCCGATGTGTCGCTCGAGCATGCATTGCATTTGTTCATATACATGTACAGGTAAAAATATGTACAGGTAAAAATTTGTACAGGAAAGTAACTATTTTCATTTCTGCGTGATCTGGTCTGTTGAAAGGGCTATGAAAAGGCCGAAAGTTAATTTTTTTTTTTTTTTTTTTTTTGACACACACAGTGTCAATCCCTAAGAGGAAAATCAAAGCTGCCACAAAAATATAATTCCTCTTTATCTATCCACATTAGAGGAACCAAATAATATTATACAATATTAACGAAAAGGAAATAGAATTAATAGTATTATTCACTCATTTTTCAATTTTCTTTTCCATTTGGTTAAAAAGAGAAAGGCCATAATTTCAATGGAGTACAGCTTTTGGGTCACCCCAGTTTTGTTTTCTTTTTTTCCCAAATTTTTATAAACGAAAATATGTTCCCTCCCATATTGGGGTGCAACTTAAAAGTGTGCAAAAACTGTTCTGTTCATATTTTCACCTGTTCGAAATTTTTTTCTAATTTTGTTTTCACCTTTTCGATTTTTTTTCTAATTTTGTTTTCACCTTTTCGATTTTTTTTCTAATTTTGTTTTCACCTATTTGACAATTTTTTCACGCCTTTTTTACACATAATTTCGGAGATCCCTTTGTTGCTTCATTCAAAATTGCAATGTCGCAACCTTGGCAATGAACATAAACAGGAGACAACACCAAAGATAAATACATAAACAGACAAAAATGGGGAAAACATTATAGCACCATCGTTCTTATACTAAATTTTTTTTTTTTTTTTTTTTTTTTGCTAACATTAGGATTTTAAATTGGCACTCTATACTATGTGAACAAAGAAAAAAAAAAAAAGAAAGAAAAATGAAAAATGAAAAATGAAAAATGAAAAAGAGGGTGGTTTATGTGGAGAATAAAATAACGTTACTCGCTTCCTTCACACGCGCTGCTGTTACATTTTATCACTTAGGAAGTTTTAGTTAGCGTGTTACACTTTTAAAATTCTTAATCCCCTTTCAATGAAATGATTTTTCATTCGGGAAAAATTGTGAAACATGGAAAGGAGTTCATTTAAAATTAAAACATGTCTTAATATTTGAAAAGTACACCGAAAAGGAGAAACGTTCACTCAAGCAATTTACTTATTATTTTTTTTTTTTTAAAAGGTTACGATTTTTTTAAAGGTTACGATTTTTTAAAGGTTACGATTTTTTTAAAGGTTACGATTTTTTTAAAGGTTACGATTTTTTTTTTTTTTGCTACTTGGTGAGAAAGTTTTCTTGCAGTGCAATTTGCCTCCCTGCTTACACATTACATAACGGAGAGACAAAACAATTTTTTTACGAAATTTGAGCGAACCGAAATGAAAAAAGGGAGAGGTTCAAAAATGCGTAAAATTTTGTGAGTGAATTTCCTATTTTCCTTTTGCGTTAAAAAATGTTGAAATTGGTAAAAAAAAAAAAAATTCTCCGTTTTTTTTTTTTTTGTGGAAAATTGCACCTCCACTGTGACACACGCTTTATATTTTGTGCAAAATAAATTAAATCTCCTTAAAATGGAAAAGTGGAATTAGGAAATTTTCAGAGGAGAAAAAAAAAAAAAAAAAATCCCAAAAGTGCATGCGCTTGCCAGCTTTGCTCATTTCATTAGAATGTAAATCGTCGACGCTAGGGCTCCAGTACCAAATTATGGACGTTAAACTGTCTTATGCAACCTCTTTTTTTTTTTTTTTTTTTTCAGAAATTGTTATTTTATGTGGTGTCTAGATATTTATGCACAAGCTAAAATGCACTCATCTTTTAAGAAGCAATTTTGAGAATTAAAAAAAAAAAAAAAAAAAAAAAAATAGATGCAATGTTCTATGCGTTAATAAGATGTGTAATAAAATGAAAAGTGTCTAAACTTTTAAAATTTTGTTTATGGAAAATTATTTTAATAACTGTTTCAAATTTTGGTAAATCAACATCTAATTTGATTGAAAAAGAAAAAAAAAAAAACTATTTTCTGTTTAATTAATTTATTTTTATTTAATTTATTTTTATTTAATTTATTTTTAATTAATTTATTTTTAATTAATTTATTTTTACTTAATTTATTTTCAATTAATTTATTTTCAATTAATTTATTTTCAATTAATTTATTTTCAATTAATTTATTTTCAATTAATTTATTTTTAATTAACTTCTTTTCGATTAATTTCTTTAAATTTGATTTCTTTTCATTTGATTTCATTTTATTGAATTAATTTTTAATAACTTCTAACTACTGCCAAACCATTTAGAGTGACTCAAAAATCAATTGTTCACACATAAACCAACTTAGACATAACCTTTTTCCAGATAAAGAAAAAAGAAACGAAAAAAAAAAAAAAAAAAAAGTCTTATAGATGCATATACATTTCAACCATAATTGGCATTGATCTTTACCTACTGTTTAATAGAACTTAATTTTTAATAGGACACTCATTTTTAATAGAAATATATATTCTTTTAAAAAGAAGAAAAAAAAAAAAAAAAAAAACTTAGAAGTTACGAAACTGAAGAACCGTAAAACATCAAAAATTCTTGTCTTTTTTTCTTTCTACTTTTTTTTTTTTATTTATTTTCGATGATTCTACTCTAAACACAAAATTAGAGGTGAGAATTTAAGCACACGATGTATTTCGTGTCAATTTATCTACACATTAGTCTCGTTTATTTGTTTATCCTTACACACATATAAGAGAAGAGGTTCTACACATAGCAACTTTATATTTTTCACACGTTGGGTTAGATATTCCTCTTGATAAATATTTGCATGTTTGTTTATATAATAAGTGGAATACTTCTTACCCCCACACACCCACCAAAAAGACTCAAAGCATGTAAAATTTTTTCGATTCCCATTTTTTAGTGCATACATGTTCATTTCTGATCCGTTTTGTTTATCCTATATATGATTTTAACCACGTTTGGTCCACTTGGCCACTCCCATATGTTTTTTCGTGTGTTTTTATGTCATTTTTTCTGTGTGCATTTATCCATTTAACACCTTTTTTTAAATTTTCAATAAAAAAACAAATCAAACTGAAGAAAAGCTAAGTGCAAAGCTGAACAAAGCAAGGAAAAAAGAAACTTCCATTTTTTAGTAATAATTATGCATTTTTGAAGGCCCACTTCCCGAATTCATAAATCGTGGGAATTACTGCTCGTACCTTGTGTGTAGAACGAAGTGTATTTACACTCATTTCTGCCTCGCTTTGCGTCGTGTCATTTTGTTCAGCACAATTTTTCATTCATTCTTTCATTCTTTCTTTTAATAAATTACCTTCATTGAAGTTTTTTTTTTATTTTTTACTTTTTGGACCACTTAATACAATTTAGCTTTGAATAAAGAGGCTTCACTAACTGGGTTTTTTCCCCCATTTGAACAAATATTAACTTTTTGCCTGAACGTTCATAACATTTTTGTACCGAAATCAAGGAAAGACATTAGAATAATCTTGCTTGTTCATATTTTTTTTTTTTTTTTTTTTTTTTTTTTTTTCCCCCCCTTCACACGTATACATTTACGAAATGATTCTATCATCTGGAGCGAAACTGTTTTTGTACCACTGCATTATCCAGTTTCTGCTGAAAGGAACTTCCGGAAATGACAATTTGTTAAATGGGGAGAAAAACCCACAAGATGATGTACACAAAATTATAAACGAATTGCGGTTCCTAGAAAAGGTAGAGACAATTTTAGAAAATACAAACATTGGTGTTTCAGATATAGATGCAGATGCTAATGCATATAACCCTGATAAAGATGCCCCTAAAGAAGAACTAGATAAACTTATGGACCAAAATGAAGAAAAGGAAAAAGTAAATCCGAATTTAAGAAAACATGGTCACCTAGTAGAAGAAAAAGAATTAACAAAGAACAAGAAAAAATCTCTGCGTTTATTAGTTAGCGAGAATCATAAAACAAGTCCTTCATTTTTTGAAGAATCTTTACTTCAAGAAGATGTACTAAGTTTTATCCAAAGCAAAGGAACATTGTCTAATTTGAAAAATATAAAATCGGTAATAATCGAATTAAATACTGATACGACAGATGAGGAATTAGAGGAATACATTAAGACGCTGGAAAATAAAGGGGCTCTAATAGAATCTGATAAATTGGTGGGAGCTGACGATATCAGCGTCTCAGCTATCAGAGATGCAGTGAAAAGAGGTGCGAACAGCATAGATTTGAAAGAACTTCACAATAATATGCTGGAAATGAAGGAAATGAAGGAAAACCAGTATGAACAAGATTATACTGAGAAAGATAGCGATGAGGACTATGACGATGTATCTCCAGATTCTTCTGCACAAATGGGTTCATACCTTAGTAGAAAAAATAAGTCTTCAAATTACAAATTTAACGACGAATATAGAAATTTGCAATGGGGACTAGACTTGGCCAGATTAGATGAAACACAAGATTTAATAAACCTGAACAGAGTTAGTGAAACAAAAATCTGTGTAATTGATAGTGGAATAGATTACAATCATCCAGATTTAAAAAATAACATAGATGTAAATTTAAAAGAATTACATGGTAGAGATGGTGTAGATGATGACAATAATGGAATCATTGATGATATATATGGAGCAAATTTTGTAAATAATAGTGGTGATCCCATGGATGACAATTATCATGGTACACATGTATCTGGAATCATTTCAGCCATAGGAAATAATGATATAGGTATAGTTGGGGTAGATACAAATTCTAAATTAATCATATGTAAAGCTTTAGATCAACATAAATTAGGAAGATTAGGAGATATGTTTAAATGTATTGATTATTGTATAAGCAGAAAAGCACATATGATTAATGGTAGTTTTTCATTTGATGAATATAGTAGTATTTTTAATGCATCTGTTGAATATTTAAGATCCTTAGGAATTTTATTTTTCGCTTCAGCTAGTAATTGTTCTCATAGTAAATATGCGAAACCTGATATTACCAAATGTGATCTATCCGTTAATTCCAGATATCCTCCAATGTTATCTAAAACACACGATAATGTTATAGCTGTTGCAAATTTAAAAAAAGACGTGGGTAACAATTATTCCTTATCTATTAATTCTTTTTATAGTAATATTTATTGTCAGATTGCCGCACCTGGTACTAATATATATTCTACCACACCTTTGAACAGTTATAGAAAATTGAACGGTACTTCTATGGCATCTCCTCATGTAGCTGCAATTGCTTCTATCATTCGTTCAATCAACCCGAATCTTACTTATAAGCAAATCATAGAAATATTAAAAAAAGCCATAGTCAAGCTTTCATCTGTTACTACAAAAGTTGCATGGGGAGGTTACGTTGACATAATGAAGGCAGTTAAGCTAGCTATCGATTCTAAGTCTTCTCCCTACATCAAGAAACAATCGTGGTTCAGGTGGAAGCACACGAGATGAGAGGGAAAAATACTAAATTATGCGAATTGCCAATTCGAGAATATGAATACAAATTTTGATTCTTTTTACCCATTGACACGAATAGTTATAACGGGTTATACTTATCATGACTTTCAATTAGGTATGAAGTAAACATTTTGCAAAGTTTGACGAATAAAAAAAAAAAAAAAAAAAAAAAAAAAAAAAAATCAGGCCAAATGGGGATGAAAACATATGTTTTACAGTGTTTCTCTCTCTCTCCCCTTCGTTAAATTCAGACATTTGTGTATTTTTTCAGGCTTCGATGAAGTAATCATACAAGTGTACAAGTCTTGTGTGCATCTGCATCTTCGTCTATGCTTATGTATGTCTATGTCTATATCTATGCGTGTGCTTTTTTTTTTTTTTTTTTTTTTCTTCTCTTTAAAAGATTTTGTGCACATTCGTCTAATCTACCTTATGCAATATTTTTCTCAAGGTGCACAATTTTGCGTAAATGTTGTATACGGACAGGGTAATCTATAATTAATGGCGATTTTTTGGTCTTTACTCGCTGGCCTGTTATTAACTTTTTTACCCTTTTACTTTTTCACTCTTTTGCCTTTTCACTCTTTTGCTTTTTCACTCTTTTGCTTTTCCACTCTTTTGCTTTTTCACTCTTTTGCATTTTTCCTTTTTTCCTTTTTTTTTTTCTTTTTTCCTGAAACAAGTTCATGGAAAAACTGATAAGGTTTGTTAACTAATTTCTGAAAAAAGTGATATTTTCGGAATGTAGGATAAGCACGCGTCACGTATCACAAACACATGTGTGCATATGTGCATGTGTGCATATATACATATGTACAAGTGCTACTTTTCTCAAACGCTACTCTCCCATTGTCCTCATGAATGAGAGATCATTCCAACACATTCAGCGTTTTACATCTTTCTCAAGAAATTCGAGAGTGTGTACTTATATTTCACAACTTTTTGCCATTTTACTTTTGTGATCTTATTATTCGTGGTAAGATCGTGATCTTAACGAATGTCCAACACTGTCTGTCATGAAAAAAATTCTTTAGAAAAAATATTAATTTCTGTTCTCTCAGTGAGGTACATCACTTTAAATCATATAAATTTCTGTATGTGTAAAAAGGGGAATATGAAAGTGGATAGACTTGCATTTTTTTTTTTTTTTTTTTTTTTTTTTTTTGAAGCAGAAAAAAATTGTAAAATGTCAGTGCATAAATGAAAAGTACAGCTTTGATTGAATTGAGAATTTTTTCTTTTGTGTACATTTTTAAAATTAATGGGAAAGTCCATAAGTGAAACGTGTATGGTGACAAACTATAATGACGTGCTCCCTTTTGTCATGGGGGCAATTTTTAGTAGCGTCGTGAGTATGCAGTATGAACACAAGTGCAAATATAAAAGTAAATTAAGCGCAAATATAGAGGTAAATTAAGCGCAAATATAGAGGTAAATTAAGCGCAAATATAGAGGTAAATTAAGCGCAAATGTAAATGCACATATATACAAATGTATACATGTGTAAATTCCCATGTGCACTTTTTTTTTTTTTTTTTTTTTCTTTTTTTTCTTTTCTTTTTTTTTTTTTTTTTTTTTTTTTTTTTTTTTTTTTTTTTTTTTTTTTTTTTTTTTTTTTTTTTTTTTTTTTTTTTTTTTTTTTTTTTTTTTTTTTTTTTTTTTTTTTTTTTTTTTTTTTTCTTTTTTTTTTTTTTTTTAACCAAATGTGCATTCAGCAAAAGCGCTATAACATAATCACCATCCCTGAAGAAAAGACATCCGTGCGATAACTTTGCCAACTGTGACATAAACCAAATTAGGATAAAACGTTTTGCAAAAATTACAAAAAGGAAAAATAAAGATACAAAAAAAAAAAAAAAAAAACGATCGAAAAAAACGGGAAGAAAGACGATAGAAAAAACGATCGAAAAAGAGATCAAAAATCGATCGAAAAAACTGCCGCAAAAACGACCGAAAAAACTGCCGAAAAAATTACCGAAAAAACTACCGCAAGAACGAGCAGACAATAAAACAATTTCAAAGGATAAATGTAGGTACACACTTCTTACTTTCCCACCCCTTCGCATCAATTGCAAACACACAGTAGCCGACCTCTTACCTTTAGCATGAACACCCTCCTCTGCAACATTTTTGTAATATTGGCATCCTTTCTTTTCATGACTCTTCAAGGATTTAATTTAACCACAACAAATTTACTTCCCAATGGACAGATTAAATTGGAAAGGGGAGAAAAAAATCACAACGGATGCAATAACCAACTGTTGTTGAAAATAATTAAAAATGAGATGAGTCATGAGAAACTGCCTTCACATAGTCTACTCATGACTTCAAAGATCTATGACATAAAAGAACTGTTTCAAAATTTTTTTGAAGATAAGGAACTATCTAAAATTGTTAAAGAATGTGGAGAGTACACTTATTTGAAGCATCTAAAAATGGTTATCTTCACAATTAATGAAAATGTGAATATTCAACATTTGCAAAGGTTTTTTGGAATCCTTATAAATAATGACATATGTGTTGAGTTCAACCAGAGTGCAGGGATACAGTAGAAGCGATAGTAGATGGTGGTCGTAGGGAGGAGGGGGATAGCAAAAAGTAAGATGTTAACACACAACCGCATGAATATGCACGATATTTATTTGTTTGTTTGTTTGTTTGATTGATTGTTTGATTGATTGTTTGATTGATTGTTTGATTGATTGTTTGATTGATTGTTTGATTGATTGTTTGATTGATTGTTTGATTGATTGTTTTTGTGCATGTAAGCGTTTCCAAGGGATGGAAAAACATTACATAGATGACATAAACAACCAGTTCCTGTAACATTTAAAGTTTATACCCGAGAAAGCATAATCTGAATGAGTAACACCAAATGAACACAGCCACAAAGAGGAAATATTTGATCGAATGAGACTCACTTATTCAACTGTAGAATATACATGTCAATTCCATGGTACGAATATTTTTGTTCCGTTCTTCCAGAACCTTCTAGAAGCACAAGGAGCACACACATATGTGCATAAGGATAGGTGGATTCTTACTTGTACACGTCTGTGATGCAGTCGTCCATGATGCACTCACTCATGTTTATCTAATCATCTTCTTCAAAACGGTACTTTACAGTTATGACGTTTTATATGTATGCTTGTGCTTATTCGTGCGTGTATCCGTGTCTACCTCTTTAAGTTTCTCAAAAGGAGGGACATTATTTATTACACCCCTCCCCCTCTTCAATTTATTTCCACAAAATAAATCGTAATTGATCAATTTTTTATTCCTTTTTTTTTTTTTTTTTTTTTTTTTTTAAAATGAAACATATCTTCATTCATATAAGCATAAAAATTTGCGCACATTTTTATTTCTCTGTGGGAGAACTGTATGTAGAATAATCGTTACAATGATTATCCATGCCAGTTTAACAAACTTGAGTCTTTTTTTATGTCCTTTATTTTTTAGTGAATTTTTGGAGTAGCAATGGGGTGAAATTTCTTCTTCGTAAGAGTGCTGCTAATGCTGCTAATGCTTCTAATGCTTCTAATGCTGCACATATATGAATATATACTCCTGCATATCTATATTTATCTTTACATTTGCTTATTTATTTTTACACATTTTAGCTGTATTTACGAAAATAACAGTGATCTATAAATCAATAATATATGCACACCATCAAAAGGGCCAAATGGGATACACAACCAAACTGCTGAATTTATTTTCCCCTTAAAGTTAGCATAATTAGCTGTTCATTTGCATGAAAATTTGCGAAATTTTTTAGATTCATATATATATGCTCAAATATAAAAAAAAAAAAAAAAAAAAAAAAAAAAAACAGACCTAAAGACAACACCACTGTTGTTCATCTGATTATGTGTAACACGTTAAAAAATATGATGAGTCCGCAAATTTGTTACCTTCAACATGCTTATTCACCCTTTTACCTATAAAGCATACACCTTTGATAAAAATATTATAACAGATGAATGATATAATTAAACAATTGAATGGACTAATATGTTTATGTTGGAGTAGAGCTGATAAGTGGGCTTCTCCTCGGAATAGGAAAATTAATGATGTATGCATCGTTTTTGCGCTCTTCTGATTACTTACTAATCTTTGATTAGTTGACGATTCATTGATAATTCGTTAGTAACTGGCTAGCTATTGGCTAGCTGTTGAGTTTTTTTTTTTTTTTTTTCAGCATTTTTCTGGACATATAAAAAAAAAAAAAAAAGCTAGCCAGAATAGTGCATATGTCCCACGAGGGAGAACAATAACTCTGTTGTAATGTCATATCTTGAGTTGTAAAATGTAACATCAGAAATTCTGTCAGTAAAGATTGTTTCTATAACTAAAAAATGCTTGTAAATTATTTCAACACTGACATTACATAGGTATATTAAAAAAAAAAAAAAAAAAAAAGTCTCAAAAATATACAACAGACAGGATTGTTCGTCTATTTGTTTTTATTTTTTTACCTGCACAGTCATATATATATATATTGAAGTGAATTTTTTTTTTTTTTGACGCCTGCCGTGCTAATACAGTGGCAAGAATTTGCTTTGATGGTGTTGCCATTTTGAAAAAATAAAAATAAAAGAAAACCTAATAAAAAGCACATATCTCATAATGTTTTTTTCAAAGGAAAGACATCAGTGTGTGTTGTTTGCAACAATTTTTTTTATTATCATTTCATTATTACAATTTTGTGATGATGTGGTAGTGCATTGGGAGGGAAGTAAATGTGTTTCGCGAAATGTTAACGGAAGAATCCTATATGAGGGTAAAAGTAGCACGCTAGCAAAGGAAATACCCAATTACAGTAGTAGAAGTTTTAATATTCCAAGTTTCGCTGAAATAAAAGTGAAAGACCATCAGGATAAGATTGAAGAAGATGAGGATCATGAGGCAAAATGGGGTAGTAGGGTATTTTCAAGTGGGGATGACTATTACCAGAATTGTGATGAAACGGGTAAGAACACAAATTTTTTTAAAAAATTATATAGGTCGATGAAAAATCTTTTAGGATTTGTTTCATATGACACGAATTGGTGTTTAGAATTTGAAGAATTAAAAAAATTCTATGGAGATTTGGCCTACATGATGCAAAACAATATGTCAGTTGACAAAACACAGGTTTGTCTGATTGACACGGGGATTGATGTAAAGGATAAGTTGATAAGACACTTTTTGAAAGCATACAATGTAGGTTATGAGGGAAGTGATGAACCTGCAAATCCAGATGAACTTATTGAGAATAGCGAGTGGAACAGATACATTCATGTGCAGGATATCTTGTCATCGTCATTTAGAAACGGAAAGGACATTCAGTACGACGCAATTAGCACAGAGATGTGTAACTCAAGGAATTATTCCAACTGTGAATCTAAGGATGTGGATGATATAGATAACCATGGAACTTTTTTAGCCAATACAGTAATTAGGGGCGATTTATTAAGAGAGAAGAAAGTGTATAGAAAAACTACAGAACTTTTTATATGCAAAGCGTTTGGAGATAAGAAAAAATTGAATTCACATTTGGTTCCACTCGTCAAATGTTTAGAATATTGTAGAGATAGAAATGTAAAAATAATTCACGTCAGTTACAATGTGCAGGTGAAAAGTGAAAAATTGATACAAGTGATGGAGGACTTAAGGAGGGCTAACATTATCGTGGTCTCTCCGTCTCAGCAGGTTTATGACACCCCCTCGATGAGACGTACAATGGGGGAGTCAGAAGTAGCGGAAAGTGGGAAATCAAACGTAGCGAAAAGTGGAAAATCAGACGTAGGGGAAAGTTCAAAATCAGACGTAGGGGAAAGTTCAAAATCAGACGTAGGGGAAAGTTCAAAATCAAACGTAGGGGAAAGTTCAAAATCAGACGTAGGGGAAAGTTCAAAATCAGACGTAGGGGAAAGTTCAAAATCAGACGTAGGGGAAAGTTCAAAATCAGACGTAGAGGAACACAGAGAAGAATTTGATGCAGGGAAATTGTACCCATCCTCGTTCGCTGGCAATTTTGAAAACGTCTTTTCCGTTGGAGCTTTAAAAAATCCTCCCAGGGGGGAAGGGCCAGTGGTAGAGATAAATACAAATTCGTTTGATAACCAGACAGAGCGAAAAATTAGTCGAACGACAGGAAATATAACACAGGTACAATCGTATAACAAAGAAAATACCACTTTGTTTAATTTTGGATATAATAAGAGAAGCATATTTCAGAAATATAGCTCACCGATGAGAAAGGACGAACGAGGCTATGCATCGGCTAACTTTGTTAACACCCTTGTGGTTATGCTTAATATAAATCCAAAATTATCTATGAGAGGAATAAGGAAAATTTTAAAAAAGTCCCTAGTTCAAAGAAGTGAACTAAAGGGATTATCTGCATGGGGTGGTTATGTTAATCTCTTCAAAGTAATTGAGGATACATTAAGAGAGAGGAAGAAAATTTATGAAACTTTTTTCCAAGAATTGAATACCGATGATGATGAAAACGGCAGTGATGAAGAAGAAGTAAAGACAAGTCATATAAAAGGAAGCGCACAGAAATCTGCGCTTCAGAGATTAGAGGATGTGGAAGTACATCTAGAGGACAGAACTGAAAGACAGCACATTCAAGAGGAACGCAGTTATGATAACCTCATAACGGAGAAGGTTATTCTAAATTTTGATGAGGAGTTTAATAAGGGGAAAAAAGAGACAGACGAAGAAGAGAAGGAGAGAATATTAGCTAGCACTTTGGAGGAACAAAAGTTCTTCACACCACTGGATGATGAAAAGGAAAAAATTCATACCGATTCTGGAAATAAACTGTTAAATTTTTCGTATGCAAACGAAGAGACAATAGAATTTGAAGGGGAAGAAGAACTGATGAACTATGACATGGATTCATTTTTTAAAGATGAGGAAGAAGTTGTTTTCCCTAAGGAGGATGACTATCCCAATGATATCACACATTATAGTGATTACAATGATGGAGAATATATTTATAACCTAGATCAGTTAAAAAAATATATTTATAAAGATGAGAGGGAAGGGATTATACAAGATGAGTGGTCTAGACATCGTCTTACTACCCCTTTGAGCTTCATCTCCCTTTTGGATACATCACATAATGATGAAACAAATTTAACATTTTCTATGAATGAAAATGAAAAAAGTAATAGGTTTGACGAGCATTTCCCCCACCCTAAGCGTAGAATCTATGAGAAAAGTAGGTTTACAGAAGCACAGGAACAACAAGATGTAAGAAAACTGAATGGAGAAACCAGTGATGATAGTGACTATGATCATACTGATGTAGTTACTACCCATAGGGAACATGACAACGAGAATGGAAAGGAAGATTATTACAAGAATGGTACTTTATACAACACTGATAGGTTATATCGGAATTTGTCAGAGGATGTTCCATCAGTGAATTTGTTACACACGTACGAAGATTTCCCACCTGCAGTGCTGCCCAGGTGGGAAAAAAGAGGTGAAGAATCCCCTTGGGGAAGTGAGGAAGGAATGCATGATTTTTTTACAACACTTGATTCTGACAGGAGGGGTAACTACCGTGCTAACAGAAAGGAAGACCGACCAAGAAGGCAGGAGGGAGGACATGAAATGCAAGGGAGACCGCGTCGATATGAAACGCGAAGGAGACCACGTAGAGATGTAATAGGGAGAAGACCACATGGTGATGTAATAGGGAAAAGACCACATGGTGATGTAATAGGGAAAAGACCACATGGTGATGTAATAGGGAAAAGACCACATAGTGATGTAATAGGGAGAAGACCACGTAGAGATGAACCCAAGAAGAAACAAGGACTAGATAAGCAAAGTGTAGAAATGCGAAAGAAATCCACATTGCCAAGTTCGAGGAGATTAGTGAGGAGAGAAAGTGAGAGAAGTCAAAACAATAGGGAAAATGAAAATTATCGGCTTAATAATATCATAAAAGGGGAGAGAAACAAAAGACATAGAAATATATCCACAAGTGGGAGACCCGTGAGAACTGTTATGCCAAGGATTCCAAGAAGAATCATAGGAAAAAAGACTTAAGGTACGAAACTTCATCTAGTAAAAGAAAAAAACGAAAAAAAAAAAATGTTTCCGCTTTTTCTTCTCTCCTAACGTGCAAAAAACATACCCCTGAGAATGAGAACGTGCCAAGTGGAATTTAAGTTATAAATAAACGATGGATTAGGGTGAATTATTTTGTCCATTCGTCTAAATATATATATATATATATATATATATATATATATTCATGAACTAATTGTGCTTATAACTTCACCCCTTATATACCTTTGATCATTTATTCGTGTATTTTCTGTTTTCATCTTTACATATTCATTAACTTTTGCGTTAACATAATATGTTTTGTTTTATTAACTTTTTTTTTTTTTTTTTTTTTTTGTCCTGTGCGAATTCATACAAACAATATTGTTTTGAAAATGCGAAATTTTTATGTCCTATACGTTTCTGTTTCATGGTAGTTGGAGAGTGTATAGAGTGTTCTGTTTTGGTCTGTTTTGCACGGTGTTTTGTTTTGATCTGTTTAGGTCTGTTCTGATATGTAGTGACATGTGCTGTGCCGCGCTATATTCTTTGCTCCTGTTTTTTTTCTTTCTTTTATTCCTTTTTCCAATGTCCTGCGAGCTCAATAAGCTCTTGAAATTAATTCTTCTTTTTCATTCCAAATTAGGGAAAAAAAAAAAAAAAAAAAAAAAAAAAAAATTGTTGCCTTCGTCTGAAGGAGGAAAAACGTTCTTTCCTTCATAAGAACATAAAATGATATAATGATGAGAAAAAATAAATAAGTTATTTTATTATTTTATTATTTTATTTTTTATTTTTTATTTTTTATTTTATTTTTTTATTTTTTATTTTTTATTTTATTTTTTTTATTTTTTATTTTTTATTTTTTTTTTTGTTTTTTTTTGTTTTTCTTTTTTTTTCAGTTATACTGTTCAAACGTATGCATATACACATAGTGTGACAATTTTGTATGCTTTGAGTTTTCACATTTTTTTCTCTCTTTATTGTAATGTAAGGTGGTCATTGGGAAGATGAGATGTGCTAGGTTTGTTTATGAATGACGAAGTGTTTGTGTGTGTGCATGTGACGAGATCAATAGAATTTCGGAGAATTATCCGACATGCACACTTATTTTTTTTTTCAAGATGGGGAATACTGAGTAATATTTGGACATACATGTTCTCTGGTTTATTTAGGTTGGGACGTTTTATATAATAGTTGTATTAGAACATTTTGTGAGATGCATTCAGATCAAGCGAGAAAGTTGTGTCTTCCCTTATTATTATTTCATTTTTCTCATTTCAACTTTTTTCAGGATGAAGCAAGATCCTAATTTGCGTTCGAAGGTTCGCGTGTATTAGGGTTATATTTTTCGAAATTATTGATTTTTGGTCTTATTGTTTTGGGGTTTTTTCGTTTTATTATTTTTTTGTTTTACTGTTTTTTTGTTTTTTCGTTTTATTGTTTTATTGTTTTGGGGTTTTTTCGTTTTATTGTTTTATTGTTTTATTGTTTTATTGTTTTATTATTTTTTTGTTTTACTGTTTTATTGTTTTACTGTTTTATTGTTTTACTGTTTTATTGTTTTACTGTTTTATTGTTTTACTGTTTTTATTTTTTTTTTTGTTTTTTTTTACAGTTTAGATTTTTCACTACTTTTAACTTCATGTGAAATGATATGGAGAGACTAAAAATGTGTTTCGTCCAGAATGGTGTGAAAGTTTGCAAATAATATTTTTTTTTTTTTTTTTTTTTAATTCACAAGAAAAGGAAAGAGAAAATAAAATTCCTTTATCAACGGTTGTTTTAGTAAAATTCTGACCGACGTACATTTTAGCAACTTGCTCAAGTTGGAAGTAAATCTGTGCCTCAGTTGTTGTGGTTACTTCTATTATTTCGATGATTGATATGGTTGCAATGGTTTGTGGCCACCTATACTGTGGCAACAGCTGCAATGTTGTAGGAGTTGGGAAGGATAAAATGTCAGCATAACCACGTGATCACAGTAGTTGTATTGGAACTTTACAGTATATTCTTCTTTTTTTTTTCTCTTTTTTTTTTCCTCTTTTTTTTTTTTCTCCCTTTTTTTTCTCCTTTTTTTTTCTCCCTTTTTTTTCTTCTTTTTTTTTTTTCTCTTTTCTTATTCTTCTTCTTTTTTTTTCTTGTGAAACCTGCATTTTCCACATACACGATGTGTGAAAGTGAAGCGACTACGTACAGAATGAAGCCTATGTGTATGCACCTGTATGTTTCCAAGGTTCCTTTCAAATGCATATTACACACGTAAACTCATACGCATGTGTGTGTGAGTTTATGTATGTCTATCTGTGTATGTATGCATGTATGTATGCCTGTGCGTGTGCTTTTCTCCTTCTGTGCCTTTCACAAGTCTCCCAAAATAAGAATGCGTGCATCCCCTTGATTATGAACACACACCTCTGTGATCAAAATGACGATTACACAATATTATTATTACACCATTGCTTGCTTTCTGATATGTAGAATTATACAGAAAGTGGAGAATAAGTATGGAACAAGCAACAGCGAGTGGGATGACTTAACTAAGAGAAAATATAAAACAATGGATCGGAAATTTAAAGAAGTACAAATTGGTGGAGTGTATTACAACAGTAGGATTTTACTTAGTGCTTCTTCTAATGTGACATTTAAAGGGAAATTATTTGCCAAAGGTGATGACTCTTCTTCTTATACTTGCTCGCATGAAGAAGGAAATACATCTGGGGTGCAGAATAAAGATAATGATAACTTCATAGAGGATTCAGAAGGAATATTATCTAAATTGAAAAAGAATAAATTAATTATACGTTTTAAAAAAGAGGAAAATATGTTAACTTCCACTTTTAGACATAATTTTGTGAATGTACTTGTCCATTGCGGGCGTGTGAAGAAATTAAGTTATATAAATTTTTATCTATTTGATATTTTTCCAAATGTAGATGACACTCTTCTAAAAATTTGTCTTCTGTCATTATTTAATAGTAAGAATGTGTTGGTCGAGTTGGATTTTCAAATTCTTCCGATTGAGAAGAAATCCATTAAAATGAAATTTAAGGAAGATCATCATATCGATATCAGTAATCAAAACAAAAGTAGGAAATCCAACTGTTGCAATAGAAACATGTTTCACCTGCACAGCAAGGTGGCTTTTAGAAAATTTCTACACAGACTTCAAAATAATTCCAAGGGAACGAATATTTTCAACGGATATGACAAAACAAAGATGAAGGAAGGAACCGAAATTTCAGCAGAATACGAGGTGCATGATGTAAATGTTTGTATTGTTGATACTGGAATTGATTACAATCACAGAGATTTGAAGGAAAATATTATTCATATAAGAAATAAAAGGAGGGAGGGGGAGGTGGAGGAGGATTCTGATAGAAATCAAAATGGAAATACAGATATGGAATGGAAAGTAAAAGAACGTAAGGGAAAGTACGAAGATGTGGAAGGATTTATGGATAATCATGGGCATGGAACATTCATAGCTGGAATCATTGCGGGTAATTCAGGAAAAAACAATCAAGGGATTAGAGGTATAAGTAAGAAGGCAAAATTGATAATCTGTAAAGCTTTGAACAGTAAAAATGCTGGATATATAAGTGATATATTAAAATGTTTTAATTTTTGTGCAGAAAAGAAAGCAAAGATAATTAACGCTAGTTTTGCAAGTTCAAAGAATTATCCTTCTTTGTTTGCAGCGTTAAAAGAATTAGAAGAAAAAAAAATTTTAGTAGTTTCATCATCTGGGAACTGTTGCCCGAATATGGATTTTTCTAACAATACATTTAATGAATGTGACTTAGATGTAACGAAAGTGTACCCAACTGCTTATTCGCTACATCTAACTAATCTCATTACAGTTTCGAATATGATTCAAGAATCAAATGGGAATATAATTTTATCCCCAGATTCATGTTACAGTAAAAATTATGTTCACTTAGCTGCACCTGGGAATGATATCATTTCTACCTTTCCTCAAAATAAATATGCAATAAGTAGCGGTTCCTCATTTTCTGCTGCTGTCATTACTGGCCTCGCTTCTCTAGTACTTTCCATAAATGACAAGTTGACATATGAAGACGTCATTCATCTCTTCCAACAATCCATTGTCCAAACCAAATCCCTTCAGGGTAGGGTGAAATGGGGAGGATTCCTCAATGTGCATCAGCTGATCAAGTCTACCATTGAGAATTAACACTCTGGTTAATGATTCAACTTGGCTCCAGCTTCATATCCCTTTTTTTCGTTTTCATTTTCGCACTCAATTCCGTTTTTCTTTCCTTTTTTTTTCTTTTCTTTCCTTTTCTTTTTTTAAGTTGTGTGTCTCTCTCGTACTGCCCCGTTTGTTTCCTCTCACTTCCAATCTCTTCCCCTCTCATTTCACCCCTTTTTTTCAAAATTCACACGGATATATTTCATCTCCTCCATGCGTGCACATGACAATGGGAATTCTCTAAATTTCCCTCGCTGCCATTTCGTTAGAACTTTCCACCATTAGGGTTTTTATATTTGCCATTTTGCATTGTTCATTTTATTCATTTTTTATATAGTGTCTGTTTTTTCATGTTTGAAATGAAAAAAAAAAAAAAAAAAAAATTAGCTAATGGTAATTTGCATAATTAAGTGTCCATTTTTTAAGTGTCATGCATTTTTGCTTTGATTGGCAAAGACGAGAATAAAAACAGACACTTAATTATGCAAATTCCCATTAGCTAATTTTTTTTTTTTTTTTTTCTTTTTTAAACGAAAATTTTTATAAAATTGTTTTGAAATAAATTAAAAATAGCAATTGATGTGTAAAATAAGTTTTCTTAACATAGAATTCCAACCCCTGTGGATTTTTGCAAACTCTGAAATTTCTTTATCATTTCCACTTAATTTTTTTTTTTTTTTTTTTTTTATATTGTGTGTTTTTCAAAAAAAAAATTGAGAGGTAAAAAAAAAAATTAACTTTTTTTTTTTAATTCATTTCTTACAGCTGATATTAGAACTTATTAACAAATACCATCTCCCTAAAGACACAAACACTCTATTTTTCTTTTCCCAATTTTGTGCATTTTTCTTTTTCTTCATAGAAAACAAAAAAAAAAAAATTGGAACATTCTAAAAATTTGAAACGCTTTTCAAATAGTTATAAATATCTGTTGTAAAATCTACACATAGGTATTTCATTTTTATCATTTAATTACTTTCCTGTTTTGTTACTTTGCTAATTCATTTTATTTTTTTGAGAATTGTTTGTAACAGGGTTCAGGGTTTAAGGTTTAGGTTTTAGGGGTAATATATATTTTGCACTAGTGGCAGAACTGCGAAAAAACTTGCACTTTTTCTTCTAATTAAATCAAAAAAGGGTTAAAGAAGAAAAAAAAAAAAATTTACTGGTACTTATGTTACATATATAAAATGAGCATATCAAGGTGAGAGAAATTGCATATACATATATATATATATATATATATATATATGTATATATGTATATATGTATATATGTATATACCTATGTTCATATCATATATAGCTATTATAGCAGAAGGGAATGAAAAAGCAAGGATGCGAAAGTTTATTAACGGAGTGAAATTACAATGCAAAGCACTGCCACTACACTGTGGAATCGTATAAAATAATTTTCTTCCCCTTCCTTTTTTTCTCGTTGTTTAACCTGAGTGCTTAAAAAGAATGTAAAAAAAAAGAAAGGAAAAATTTCAGCAAGTTGAATTCATCCCCCTAAGGAACTAAAAAATGCCACACATATGTGATATATGTATATCATATATATGCATACATATATATATACATATATGTGGTGCTTTTATTTTTTATGTCTGCACAGCACAAGGGCGAAAACAATAGGTGCGATAATAAAAAAAAAAAAAAGAAGCTTAAATTAAAAATAAAAAAACTTGGATGCTAAATTCCTCACATACTTGCTTTGTTACCCGTTACCGTTATAGTCGTGTGTTCAAGTTGAAGGATTCATAAGTTACAGAAAAAGGAAAATCACAAAAAAAGAGTACCCAAGGGAGGCGTAGAAGTACATGCATATATATATATATATATATATATATGATATAATATGTATACAATACATACGTATGTGATATATATGTATGCATAATATTCATATGCACCTATCTATGTAGTATGGTACATATATTGTAAATCTCCCACGCATCGCTGCGCGTGATTCTCTTTTTTTTCCCCATTCACCTTTATCACGTTGAGGAAGCACAAAGTGAGGAAAGGAAATAAATAAAAAAAATATTCCGAAGAAGGGGGAAAAAAAGAATAAAAAAAATGAGGGAATCGCTTAAACTCATAAAAAATACCATAGATTATACATACTATACTACATAATAAATGTTACATATTACGGATTAGTTAAATTTTTATTTTCATTTTGTTTCGTTTATTTTCTTTTCTTTTATTCTCTTTTCCTTTTTTTTTTTTTTTTTTTTTTTTTTTTTTTATTTTATAAAAAAAATAAAAATAATAAAAAATTTATTTTTCTTTTTTTTTTTTTTTTTTTTTTTTTTTTTTTTTTTTTTTTTTTTTTTTTTTTTTTTTTTTTTTTTTTTTTTAATTTATAAAAGAATACAAATAATAAAACATTAGTTTTCCTTTTTTTTTTTTTTTTTTACTTCCTTGTGTAGTAAATGATTAATACTGACACTTTCGTCAAATCTTGAAAAAACCAGGATTGAATTTCCTAGCTTTACTGATTATAACACGTGTTCCCCTTTTTAGAAACACCAAAAACAAAAAAAAAAAAAAACAAAAAAAAAAACCTTTTAGGCCCTGCGAGGTAAAAATCATAAATATGAACATGAACATGAATAATGAATTTTGGCCAAGTGCTGCTGCCATTCCATGAGCGTACTGTACCAAAAGTGAAAAAAAAAAAAAAAGAGGAAAGGGCTTTCCCTTACATAATAACGTATTTTAGCGTATGCTTACATGTATATGTATATATATATATATGTATACATATATGCTGGACTGGCACGTGTTTTTCCGTTGATTGTTTGGGTGTGAATAACCATTTATGCATACGCATTATGGTTCTCCCAACTGCTTTCCTCCAATAACGGAGCTGAAATGTGTGGTTATATATTTTTGTACATTTCCATTTCTCTTTGCAAATTCGTGAAATATCCATAGTGCAGTGTAAACAATATCCATATACGTGTGTTTATTTATATGTGATACACATGCCTGTGACTCACCTCCACATTATGAAACATGTACTAGGAATTATTTTTTAAACTTTAGCACAAGTTATTTACATTTGCTGTGCATATACGTTTATTATGATTGCCTCTATACATTCAGCATTTACGTTTGTGCTGTCCTAGAAGCAAACAACACTCTTGTATAATATACGCTTTTTTTTTTCTTTTTTATTTTTATGTAACATGTAAATGATATTGCGATTTCAGGGAAGAAAAAAAAAAATAAAAAAAGCAGAAAAGAAAAGGAACGAAACAGACCCGAGCAATTTCCATCCTGTGTTTTATTTGACGTGACATGCTTTTTTTTTTTCTTTTTTTTTTTTTTATATTGTTTATATATGTTGAGTGAATCGTTGTGATAGGGAGGTTTTTTCAGCCACCACTATATATACGTTCTTTCCCAGGCGAATTATTTTATTTTTTTATTTTATTTTTTTATTTTATTTCTTTTTTGTGTTGTTCAGAAAGGTTTACTCTATTGAGAGTGACATGTTCATATTTTTCTGACTTGTTAAGCACGTTTTTCTCGTCTTGTCATGTCACCACTTCACAGTGACACCACTTCACAGCGACACCACTTCACAGCGACACCACTTCACCACTTCCATAGGCTTTTCACCCCACGTGAAATCACAAAATGGCGACCGTTAGACCCGTTGCGAATGTATACAGTACGAGCGGAAAGCAAGTAGTTGGGGAGGTGGAAATTCCAGTTGTGTTTCAAACCCCAATTAGAAACGATTTAATACAGGATGTATTTAAGAATATGTCTAAGAATAGAAGACATCCATATGCTGTGAAATTAGGAGCAGGATATGAAACATCAGCTGAATCATGGGGAACAGGAAGAGCTGTTGCAAGAATTCCAAGAGTACCGGGTGGAGGTACACATAGAGCTGGTCAAGGTGCATTTGGTAATATGTGTAGAGGTGGTGGAATGTTCAACCCTACGAAGATATGGAGAAGATGGGGAAGGAAAGTGAACTTAAAGGAAAAAAGATATGCAGTTTGTTCATCCATTGCTGCTAGTGGTGTAACATCCTTAGTTTTGGCTAGAGGACATCGTATTTCTAATATTAAAGAAGTTCCACTAGTGGTTAGTAATGATATTGAATCAATTGGGAAAACAAAAGATGCTCTAAAATTTTTAATTACATTAGGGTTGAAGGAAGAAGTAAATCGATTAATTAAATCTAAAAAAATAAGAGCAGGAAAGGGAAAAATGAGAAATAGAAAGTATCGTATGAGAAATGGCCCCCTCATTATATATGACAAAGACGCTGGTGTGAAGAAAGCATTTAGAAATATTCCAGGAGTTGATTTATGCAAAGTTACCAAGTTGAACTTATTAAAATTAGCACCTGGTGGATCTATAGGTAGATTATGCATATGGAGTGAAAGTGCTTTTAAAAAATTGGATGTTATATATGGAAAGATATATAAGAAAAAAATTACCAAGAAGAATTATATATTACCCAAATCGATTATGACAAATCCAGATATTTATAGAATTATTAGCAGCGAACAGGTACAAGCAACATTACTATCCAAAAAAAGACCATGCAAGAAGAGAGTACAAAACAAGAACGCACTCACTAACTTTGCAGTTAGATGTAGACTTAACCCTGCATATAAATTACTTAGATCATTGGCCATTAGAAGAATCAAAAAGAGTATGGAAGCCAAGAAGAAAAATAAAAAAGAAATGAGAATTAAAAAGAAAATTCAGAAAAAAGAATTGCAAAAAGTAAACCATGCTTACTACAATGGAATAGCCAAATCTGTTAAGAAGAAGAAAAAGAAAGAAGAAAAAAAAGCAAAGACTAAGAAGGATGAAAATAAAGCTCTCCTTGGAACTGCTGCGGATGAATAATGTATTCGTTGTATATAAATGGAAAAAAAAAAAAAAAAAAAAAAAAAAAAAAAATGTGGAGACCGGGGAGAGGAAAACAACACAAAATAGGCATATTGCACAACAAACATATTTGAAAAAAAAAAAAAAAAATATATATATATATAAAATATATAAAATAAAATAATAAATTACTACTATGAACAAGCTCTTCTTATAGAAAGCATTGAATAGAAGAGAAAGGAAAAAGTCCATACCCTTTAAAAATAATAGAAAGTGTGTGTAACCACAGTTCTTCCAGCTGCATTACCCGATAGCCATGTTTAAGTTTAACACCACCATCCCCCGTCCTCTCCACATTTCACCCCATGCAGCTTGCATAAAAAAGTATACATACATATATATACGCATGTATATATTATTTTGCACACATGTACAAATACGTAATATGTGTTTTTGTATATATATATATATTCCCCCATTTTATCTCTTCACTTTGCACGTATTTTATACATATATATATACGTTCACCTTTTTATATGTTGAATTTTTTTTTTTTTTTTTTTTTTTCCTTTTTCACATAATGTTGTACACCTTTTTAAAAATTTTAATAAACTGAAAAATGAAATTTTATCAGATAGAATGAAATTGCTTATAATTCATAAAGCATTACGACTATTTTGATCATCTGGTCTTATGGCAATAATTAATAATGGGAGGTGTATATAAAACACTATGCCTTACCCCCTTTCCTATACACACATAATAATTCTTTTTCGGTTGTAAAAGGGGAGGGGAAAGATGGTGTGATTTTGTACATACATGTTTTGGTAAGCATAATCGGATATGCAGTAAATGTTTCAAATGGGTGGTGGTGGTGGGGGAATACAAAGGAATTTGTTAATTTTATCATTATTCCTTGAGAAAAAATCAATTCAATTAACACGTTTGGAGAGTATCGAAAGTGTGTACCTTTTATATGAACATGGTATGTACAATTTTTTCTTTTTAATAAATTTGAAGGGAGTTTCTCTGTAGACATGTTAACTGTTGTTGTTGAGATGACTGTGTTAATGGCTCATTCCTGTGTGCCAAAATGGGAGAACGAATAAGGAAAAGAGAGAAAGAGAAAGAGAAAAAGGTACGTGGGTAGGAGGATAGTTAAACGGATAGATAACGAAGGAGAGAAAAAAAAAAAAAAAAAAAAAAAAAAAAGATTCGTATTTCTTTCATAAACGTTTAATATTAAGAGAACTAGTTCAAGGATTGATTTTTTTTTTTTTTTTTTTTTTTTTTTTTTACAGACATAAAAAATAGCACGAAACATATATTTTTGTATGAACATTCATGTCAATTGATTATTTACAACGTACACAGCATTGAAAAAGTAACTAACAGTTTCTACAAATTATTCAACATAACCCTATCCTCTTATCCACGATATTATCTTTCCTTTTTCATTATTTTATGATATAAAATAGGTTAAAACGTAGCTTTATGTGATCTTACAGGTTTCACCCCCACGTCCCTGTATTATATTACGTTCATTAAAAAAAAAAAAGAGGGGAGGGGGAGAATTCCGTGGAAAAAAAATAAAATAAAAATTAAAAACGTAAAAACGTAAAAACGTAAAAACGTAAAAAAATAAGAAAATTATAAAATTATAATATAAGAAAATATTAATAATAGCCCCCTAACTGTTCGTTACCAACTTTTGAAATGTGTGCAAAAAAAAAAAAAGGTGTAACAACAAAGAGAGAGAAGGTTGTGTGTTTTTCTGTGTACATGACATATCCTAAAGGCTGTAAAACCTCATCTTTTATATCTTCAAATTTGCATGTATGCATTACATTCGTTATTTAAATAAGTGTGTAAAATGACCTTGCGGTTTATGTGTTACCAACTGTTTTAGCCGGTTCACCAGAAAAATGAGTATTAACAGAATAAATAAAATTTTATTCTCTTCAAAAATTGAGCTCATGTCTATACAAAAAATGGAGTTTTATGCAAGCACGTCTAACGCAGTTGTAAAGTAATATAATGCATGTAATTTTTCTTTGCTATGAAAATTCTAACACTCTAGTCATAATATAATATGCAAACGTGACGAGTTTTTCTTTGCACGTTCATGTATATGTACCTGTGCTTACGTGTAGAAATACACCATTACGAGAAAAAGTAGCATCATTAACACATATGTATGGAATGGTGCAACCGCTCAATAGCTCAATCGTGTGAATTATTACGTCGTTGCCTCCCTTTACCCCTTCTCAGAGACTTCTGCACCTTCTTTTTGCCCGTTTTAAAATACAACAATTTCAATGTTGAATATATGTTCCATCAAATAGATGGAAAAGAGGAGAAGGTGATCTTGTGGCCAAGTAAAAAAAACTGCATAAATTTGAGTGAATTCGTGAGCACGCCTATCTAGCGATAAGTGATATTTTTGATATGACACACCATATACGTCTGTCCATCTTGACCTATCTGGGTAGACACATTCAACAAGAATAATATGCATTGAAGAAGATAGTATGCGCGCTGCATTTTTTTTTTTTTTTTTTTTTTTCCAGGGAATAAAGACACACACATTATCAACTTGGGGTTATACAAATATAGTCAACAGTTATATGACAGAATAATATTTCTAGACAGGAAATTTTCAGAGTACCATCGTTAAAAATGTTCGTCCAATGAATACAAATGTGTTTAAATTATGTATGTTTATACATCCGCTCACACACATCGACATATATTTATCCCAGTTTGTTATATATACAACATAACTATAAAACATGATGTAACTCTCCACAAATAAGAGGCCAAATAAATTGCCTGTTTCTTTTTTTTTTTTTTTTTTTTTTTTTTCAGACCACTTATGAACATAGTTAATCTACGTGTGCATACGTTTTGTTTTATGATTTTATAAGGACATGCAAAAAATGAAGAATTATTGATAAATGTGTATCAGTGGATAGCACCAGAAGGAGTTACATTTGCCAGAATATGTACATTATGATATATTTACATTTTACTCCACTCTGTATTCATCACATGTGCCGTGTTATGTGTCAATTTGGTACATTAGCAGGGTAATATATATATATATATATATATATGTACATAATTATGCATTATGAAATGGAAAATGTTTTACCCTTTTGAAATCTGTTCACATGGGATAAGGAATAACATCCCATACGGTCTTCCTTGAGAAAATGAAGCCACAAGGAAAGTTGCGTATGTAAACGTGCAATTTGTAGTTGTCACGTTTGTGAGAACATGCGTTAACCTTAACTTCCCTCAATATGCAACAGTTTTTTTTCGACCAGGGGAAAGAAATAAGAAAGAAGGGAAAATATATTACGCGTTATTTTATTTGTTCTCTTTTTTGTTCTCTTTTTTGTTCTCTTTTTTGTTCTCTTTTTATTGTTCTCTTTTTTGTTCTCTTTTTTTTTTTTTCTTTTTTGTTAAAAAACCAAACCTTTAAATTCCCCACACACACCTGTTCTCAAATTACACTAACAATTTCCTACCTGACATAAGGGGGTGTACATATACCTATGGTGCACAATTTGCGAAGGGTAAAACACACAAAAAAAAGAACAGAGAAGGAACAGGGGAAAAGCAAAGGAAGAAAAGAGGAAGAACAGAAGAAGAAGAACAGAGCAAGAAAAGAGGAAGAATAGAAGAACAGAGGAAGAAAAAATATTGCGCACATTCTCGTATTCATTGTTTTCCTAATGAGCTTGTATTTTCAAGTATGCAAATATTTCGCAATATAACACATGCACATTTAAGCAATTAACATTCATTGATGCCTATTTATCCAATATTGTCTTTTATTTATTATCACTTGTTTGTTTTTTTGTTTTTTTTTTCTTCTTCTTTTTAACTGTTTTTTTTTTTTTTTTTTTCCTCTTCTTTTTAATTGTTTTTTTTTTTTTTTTTTTTTTACATTTTCCCCGTTCACTGTATATAAATTTGTGTGTACTACATTTTATGAATACCCACCCCATCAAACTATTTTGCATATAGTAATTTTTTTTTTGACACAAAATTCAGATTTGTATAATTAATTTTTGTATGTCCATGTCATAAGCATATAAGTATTTATATGCGTGTAACCCATGTGAATATTTGCTATGAGTTTTAGTTTTTTTTTTTTTTTTTTTTTTTTTTTTCATTGTTTTTCCAAAATTTTTGCTAACTTATTAATTTTTCTATTTCAACCTAATTATAAAATAGTTACATTTGCGTATCAAACCGTTTTGATAAAATAAATATCAATGGCGTCTCACAAAATATATAGTCTTAACAAGTAACTGATTTATTATATGCACAGGGGGAGAATATTCGGATGTGGCAAAATGGTTGAAACGTTAATACGTTTTTTTTCTTTTTTTGTGTCTACATATTAGGAAATTTTGGTCTTTTTTTTTGTGTCCTTTTTTGTGCCACTCTTTTGTGCCACTTTTTTGTTTCTTTTTTTTGTGTTATTTTTTTTTTTCCCTCCCACCAAGCTCGAGCTGTCCATAATTATTTACCCACGTCCCGAACTCTCTTTGCAATATACTTGCTGCAAATAGTGCGAGAGCTAATCGTGAAGCAAATATTTTTTAGTACCCATTTTGTTTTTCCGTTTTGTGTTGACATTTACATGGTGCTTCTTTGCATAATGGCCTGTGTAGGTAACATTGCGCTTCATGCATATTTGTAAATATTAACACCACTGTGGTAGAATATAGTCGACTAGTTCTTATAACTGTGGAGACACATAGAGAATATACAAGGGCACGCAGAGAATACATATATAGACATGGTAACACAAGAAGGAACCACCTCCCCCAAGCAGGTGGGAGACATCAAAGTAAATAATATGAAAAATGAAGAGAGTGCTAAAAATGACTTGGTTACAAATAAAAAAGATGTTTTGCCAAACAAGAGGGGAGTTGCCCAAATGAATAATCTCAAAAATGAAGAGAATGGGAAGAGTAACTTAGTTACAAATAAAAACGCCGTTTTACCTTACAAGATGAGAATGGTCAAAATGAATAATCACAAAAATGAAGAGACAGGCAAAAGTGATGCGGTCAATCAATTTGTAGCCCCAGTGAAAAAAAACGGGGATATATCTCCCAAGAAAGACGAATTAAAAAAAGCAGAACCAAAAGTAAACCTTCTAGGTAATTTTAAAAATAGAAATAAATTGTTCATTTCGAAAGAGAAATTAGCGAAAATTTCTGATTCGTCAGATGGAGAGAACGCAAGAAGTGAAGAGCACTATGGAAGGGATAATGAAAAAGATAATGAAAGCAATAATGAAAAAGATAATGAAAGTGCTAATGAGAGAGATAAAAAGGGTTACATAGTAGGCTATGAAAGCAGCGACAGAAGCAGCTACCAAAAGGGTTTCCAAAAGAATGAGCAAAACAGCGATGCTACAAGTGGAGGAAAAAGAGACTGTAAGAAAAATAGAAAGAAAAATGGAGATGATATAAAAATATTAGTAACAAGTGAGGAACCTTTGCACACACTGCCATCGGGAGCCGTAGGAAGAAGAGCACCACTAAATCCATTTTCTTCTCCAATCCTTGGAAAGTATAGAAGAAAAAATAAGAATGCAAAGGTAAAAGTAAAAGATCCACGACTGAATAATAATCCATTGATAGGAAGATTAGTTGTATGTATATCAACAACTTCTATTCTGTTTTGGGTATTTTTTGCAGAAATGATATTCAACTATAACACATTTAATGGGAGGTGTATATCCAAAGTGTTATATCCGATATATACCGAATCTGTAGTAGAGAAAAGAGAACCATTTTATGTGTTTCTTGGATATGGTGCTTGTGAATATAATTTAGAAGAAACAGCAGCTGGTAGATATTTTATTGGAAGCAAAGCATCGGATAAAGGTTGGCCTTCAAATAAAGTTGAACATAACTCAGATGCAAGAGGAGAATCTAGTTGGGATAGTGTAAACTCACGTGTATACAACCAATTAGGAGGATTAAACACAAATTATATTAGAAATTATGGAGAATTGTATCGATTATTTTGGTCTATCTATTTACATGGTGGATTTATGCATATTATATTTAATGTCATATGTCAAATTCAAATTCTTTGGATGATAGAACCAGATTGGGGATTCATTAGAACTTTATTATTATTTTTCATATCTGGAGTAACTGGTAACTTACTCTCAGCTGTTTGTGATCCATGTGGTGTAACAATTGGTTCTTCTGGTTCTTTATATGGATTAATAGGTGCATTATTTACCTATTATATAGAATATTGGAAAACAATTCCTAGGCCTTGTTGTGTTTTAATTTTCATGATTCTAGTTATAATATTTGGTATATTTGTTGGCATGTTTGGATATACCGATAATTATGCACATATGGGTGGTTGCCTTGGTGGTATATTATATGGTTTTGCTACTATTACAACTGTATCTGCTGCAGACAAATGCACGCTGGGAGAGCGTATGTTGACATCTCCTCCCTTTTCTTGGTTCCTTTCAAATGAAACAAAAGAATTAATTCATGCCAAAGCAAAGGAGAAGAAAATAAAAGGAGAAATTTATCGTAAGAAACAGATAGCAAATAAAGTGCACAAACAAAATGCTTTTCATACTATTATGTCTCTAATGAAAAATCGAATTAATGAAGAAGGGAGACCACCATGTAGAATGAAACTACGAGAGTGGATCGTCCGAATTACTGCTGCTTCTGCTTTAATTATTCTTTGGATTGTATTGTTTATATATCTACTGAATGAAAGTGCATACAAATCATATAAACCTATGGGGCAGATCAAATTTTCAGGTGTTCACACCTGTTTCTGCTGTGAGGTCAACAAGCAAAGATTCCCCTTCATAAGTACGGGTAGTTTTTATTGGTGTTTCACGAATGAGGCCGCGTCCGATTATTACTGCAAGCCGTGATTGCGCATGGGGGTCCGAAAAGGTGCGAAATGATTCGAAAAAATTGGAAAAAATGGGAAGACAATCCGAGGAAGTGCGAAATAATTCGAAAAAATGGGAAGACAATCCGAAAAGGTGCGAAATATTCGAAAAAATGGGAAGACAATCGGAGGGAGTGCGAAATAAAATGTATAGACCAAATATAGGTAGGCGAAGCTTCATCATTAAGCATATCTTTTTACCCTCTATGCAAAAATCGAAACGTAGAAAAAGGGCATGTGTATATGTATGCGTGGGAAAAGTGGTGATAAAATAAATGAGTCATCGGGACGATGACCCCTCTTTTTTGAGGGAATGGCATCTTAAGAATAGAAGTGAGATGGAGAGAAATGAAGGACACAAATGGGGAACAACCTTTCTCCTTTTTCTGTGTGCATCCTTTTCATGATTTCATAAATGTTTTTTGTACATGTAATCTTTGGTCATCGGTGCAGCCTAATTCAGTCGCTCTCTATCTCGATCACTATCCCTATTCCTATCTCTTTTGTTTGTGTTTGTTTTTTTCCTCTCTTTTATGTTTCCTTTTTCATCTCTTATATGTTTTTTTTTTTTTTTTTTTTTTTTTTTTTTTTTTTCCCTCATTTTGTCACGTGTTGTACACCCGTAGGTGACGTTGTAATATTCATGTAAATGAAAAAGTTAATCAGTTGTATATGTCCCCTCCCCTCACCCCCTCTCATGATGACACTCTTCTACTTCTCTACATATTATAACTTGGCACGAATTGTTTTTATAGCCTCTTATTACCTCCCCTCCACCCCAAACAAATAACCCATATCTCACTCTCTCTCCATCTTTCCTCCTATCTCTGTCCATACCTATAGTCAACAGTATTATTGCAAAGTACATTGCAAAATAAAATGGCAGGTATAATCATGCAAAAGCATGCAGATATATGTTTTTACTTAGCATATACCTGCTTGTATGTGTACATACAGACTTGTGCATATTATACAAACACATGTGTGTGGATATGAAGCTACGCATGTAAAAATTAGAATTCTTATTGAAAATTTTTATTGAAAATTATTATTGAAAATTACTATTGAAAATTTTTATTGAAAACTACTATTGAAAATTTTTATTGAAAATTACTATTGAAAATTTTTATTGCAAATTAAAAAGACGTCTGGTTTCGCTGATAACATTTCTTAAAAGTGTTGAAAAGTAGACAGGCCTTGAATGCGTGCCTGCATTGAGGAAAATGGAATTAAATAAATCCATGTGAAAGAAAACACGTTGGGATAATTATGGATTGGCTTGAAAAATGAATATGAACACAAAAAAACGTAACATAACGTATAAAGAAGTAAAAGACGTGAAAGACGTGAAAGACGTAAAAGACGTGAAAAACGTAAAAGACGTGAAAGACGTAAAAGACGTAAAAGAAAATAAATAAAAATATGTGAAGTGCAGTGGGGGCACCAAGTGAAGCGCATATCTTATTACGCAATGCGGAAAGGAACAAAATAAAACAAATTTTCCTCACATGCGCATATGTTTCACTCGAGCATGTCGTAACAGAATTCACGAAAAAGAAACGTTACAAAGGTGGGACGAAAAAAGAATGGGGAAAAAAAAAAAAAAAAAAAAAAAAACACATTTTCATATTTGCACGTTTGCAAATTCGCACATTTTCACATCATTCATTTTGATAACCATAGTAGTCTACTTGATACCACGGGAGTAAACTTTGGAAAAATGTTATAATCAAGTTGCTGTTCAAAGACACATAATAATTCGAGGTCACATTGGGTATGTTGGGTGAGTATGTTCTGTTCTTTTCCATCATGAAATCTGGTAAGAGATAATTATTTGACTTGAATTCTCCAACACGCACGTCTTTGTATTTGTTTATGTCCAAAACAGGTGTCTTTCTGCTCCAGTGGAATCGCACGTTTTCCAAAGCTTCTGCCACTGGTTGAGGAGGTGAAGTAGTACATAAAGTGAAGCAGTAAACGAAGTTATGCAGCACACGTGGTGATGTATCACACTAGATAAAATTGAGTGATAAAGTTGAGATGAGCGGTAAAATGTTCATGTGCATATGTAAAGAAGACAAGGTCGTAGTAAAATGAGGAAGATAATAAAAGAGGGAGATTTCATTTAATTGCCTTCAGGCATCCTGTGACACTTACCCAATTGGTCTTTGTACATTTCGTGCAGAAAAGCACTACACACGTGAAACCACGTGATAATTTTCTCAGACTTGTAATATATATTGTTCTTTTCCAAATAGCAAGAAATTAGTTTTTGTACCGTTTCATTATCTTTCTTATCAAAGAAACTAGTTGTGGAGAATGGGGGAGAGGACAATATGTCTTTGAAGGAAATTTCGTAAATGGTTTTTTTCACTACTTTCGTTGTTTTGAAGTTATTATAATTTAAAAATGTAGATAAGAAGTTGGGAAAACATAACAATGCTCTTAATAATGTCAGGTGTGCAGTAAAAGAGAGAGATGGGTTCTTTTTCTTTTCTTCAAGATTTCCACTGTAGCTGCATTTTTCATTTTCAATCCGCTCATCATCCGTTGTAGTAGGGCTACTTTTGCCATTTTTCCCCTTTCCCTCAGTGTAACAATCAAAATGAATAGCAAAATGAGGTATCAAAAATTTACATTCTTCATAAGAAAAGGCACTTATTATGTCTTCCACAGTAATTGCCCTTATTTCATTGTAATCAATCGAGTTATTATTCTTCAGGTACATACACAATGGTATGGAAAAGGCAAAGTTGGGGAGAATAAAATGCAATCTGATTTCGAAATTATCAAACAGTTGATTTTTTTCTATGCAATTCGCTTGACCATGTACACTGGCTTTATATTGCATGTCATCATGGTATCCAACTGATTGTTCTGATTCTATGAAAGAAGTGGAATTTTGCTGATTCGACGTTTCCTCTATATGTTCCCGTTTTTCATTTCGGGACGCATTTTTATCTCCATCATTTGAGGATGCCACATTCGTGCGGTTAATTTGCATGCTATTCTTTTCGGTTAGATCATGCTCGGTTGGATCCTCATCTTTTAGGTTCTCGCCCGTTCGTGCCTCATCTGCTAGGTTCTCTCCGGTTATCCCCATTTCGCTATCCCTTTTTGCAGGAAATGAGGTGACACCATGACTGCTTGAGGGACCAACACAACTGTTTGGATTATTGTCCAAATTGGAAATTTGTGCTGCATGTTTTTGCTTTAAATCTTCACCTCCCATTAGATGATGAGTTGTTGAATGTCTCCCCTCGGATGGGATAAAGTTGGAGAGAATTTCATCCATTCGAGATTGAGGTAAGACATACTGCACATTTTGAATAACAAAATTGAAGGAAAAGTATAGCAGAAAATCAAAAAAATTACATTTTAAAATTAAACTATCAATTCGAAGTAGAATGCTGCATAAATCATTTTGCAAATCCATCTTGCATAACAATTTTGAAATTTCTAATGCAGTGATTGTGCAGGCTTCATTTTCTAACGACAACATATGCATGTATAACGATTTATATAATGCCTTGTTATCATATAAATAAGGATTAACAAAAATGTTTCTGTTTTTATTTAAATAATTGGGATGAAAATCTATGTGGAAAATATTTTGTAAAAGAAGAAGAGACAATTTTATAAATTTATTTGCCATTTCATAATTATTGGATTCGTTATAATACTCTGACAAGACTAGTAATGTGTCAATATGAAATGGAAACTTTCTTAATAAATTATGCATTGCTTCTATATCATAACTATCTAATAACAGATAAAATAAATTCTCTGCCTCCAAATATAATTTATATTTTTCTATTCTAAACTCATTTTCATATCTTTTCATTCCTAGAGGTGGTTGTACAGTTTTAGTTGTATAATCTTGTATTAGCCAATTTTTTAAATATTTTATTTTACTTTTCTGTATAAACTTTTTTTCTTTTACAAAATCTTTTCCAAATATTCTTTTCAGTTCAACATTTACATCGAAATTACTTTTTTCTAACTTTAAGCAGTAGTTATATTTATCATGTGTGCACGCAGACAATTGTAAAAGTTCTAATGAACCATTATTCTTCTCCTCTTCTCCCCGGTCCCCTGTTTCGTTGGTTCCTCTTCCTTCTTTTTTTCCATCTTTTTTTTCCACATCCTGTGCATTTATTGAGTGTAATATATTGTCAATTTCTTCGTCAATATCCTTTTTCTTTTTGCGCTTCATCTTAGCCTGTGCACGATTTGAAAGTCCTTGATTCTGTTTCTTATCATGCACAATTGTGTTCTGTGACTCTTTCATTTTACCCTTTCTTTTTGTCTCTTCTCTCTTTCCTTGCACATTTTTTTGGGGACTCTCAGCAGGATCTCCATCATCATCATGATGACGATCATTACTATGATTATTGGTTAGATTGTCCTCACTGTCATCGGTTTCATCTCTATTCTTACTATCTTCAGAATCTTCCAAAAGTACAAAAACACTTTTCTTCTTATGCTTAAATGCTACAGTTTTCTCCTCCACAGTTTTACTTATTTTATTTATCTCATCCCGGCTTTTCTCTTTCAAGAACTTTTTTAATAATCGACTAGACATGCTTTTTTTTTTTTCTTTTTTTTTTTTTTTTTTTTATTTCGACAGTATTCAGAAATGAAACGCAAAGTGGGAGGCGAGGTCGACACACACACACACCCCTGATAGGTAATGAAAACGATATGGGGAAGAGGATAAAAAAAAAAAAAAAAAAAAAAAAAAAACTAAGCTGAGAAATTCCACACCATGAAAGCATAGGAAACAAAGTTGATTATAAAATATGTTCCATAAGTTTTTTATGAACAGTTATAGGGTGGAGGAGGGGAGGAGGATAGATGTATACTTGTTTTCACTTTTCCGTTCAGCTGATAAAATTGTCTTCCAATTAAGCAATCAGTAATGAGTAAATTAATATGAGCTTAAGGCTTACACGTTGCAGTGATGATAAATGCGTTTTACTACTCCATTGTACTGATGAAAATTTTAATGGCAAATGTTTCAAAAGTCATTTGCCCACTTTTTGAGGGGCTCCTTTTTTTTTTTTTTTTTTTCCCTATTTTTTTACTTTATTTATTTATTTTTTTTTTTTTTTTCTTGATTCAACCTGAAAAGTGATAATCATATTTAGCTAGTTCTCTTGCAAGGACACTCGCTTTGTATGTGATCAGTGCAGCATAGAAAAAAAAAAAAATAAAAAAAATAAATACCATTAAAGAAGTACTCAATATGTAACAAAATAAAATAGTTAATGCATCAAAAATGTATAACTAGAACAGGTTCGCAACAAATAAGGTGAAAAAAAAAAAAAAAAAAAAAAAAACCTAGCAAAATTTCTACGTGTTGCACAATGCCAAATTTGTTTCGCACGAGAGGGTACTTAAAAATCACGAATTTATTTTTATACTACTCGTAAAGAGGTATGTGTACGAGAGAATAAAATGGTATGCTCCAGTGTGGGAGAGAGGGAATAATTAAAATAGTCGTCCAAATTTTACGTAAAAAATTAAGTGCAATTTAATAAAATTTATGGAGAACTTTGGTAAAATTTAATAAAATTTATGGAGAACTTTGGTAAAATTTAATAAAATTTATGGAGAACGTTGGTAAAATTTAATAAAATTTATGGACAACTTTGGTAAAATTTAATAAAATTTATTTTAAGAATATATCAAAAAGGTATTAAAAATATGTTAGATATTATAAAAAAAAAGAAAAAATTGCGGGAAATACATACAAAGAATGAGCGTCTTATAATATACACATATGCAAAGTCCATCATGTAGGAGTGTTACCATGTGGTGTCACGTGAGAGAAACAAAATAACAACGTACGAAGTACGTGTGTATATATTTGCTATGAAAATAGCTGAAAAAAAAAAAAAAAAAAAAAAAAAAAAAACAGACACAGACACAGACACACAAACAAGCGTACACATGCAAACATTTAACATGAATATTTGTATACGCCACCTCCATCACCCTGGTATACAAACACACATAAAGAGCGTGCTAATATGGAAGAAGAAAAAACATATATATGTGAGAGTAAACTACCAGAATGGCCCCTTCGATTCTACCATAAGAAAATGAACACGTGGCGAAGGTGTGCTTCCAGGAATAGACGTGAGTGTATCTTACCATCTCAAAAGTGTCTCCCACACCCCTTCTCGGCATGGTACGCTATTCATTTGAATGCTTTTGTAAGATTGAAGGCGTAGTAAATATTCTTATTTGCATGCATATCCAAGTCTTCCTCTGCGTCATCATTAGGATCAGTATAAACATCTTGCCTTGTACTTTCAGTACCACGTAAAATATTATCTCTCTCGTTTGTTTTTCCATCATTAATGATACACTCTCCAGGATTATACTTGCTTCGATCGGTTATCCCACATAACATGGTTCTGTTTATGTCGAGAGAGAGGCATTGACTTTCCATAGTAACAGCATTAGAGTAGCTAGGATTGAAGAAGAAGTTAGAACAGTTCATAGAGCGTCTTCCACGTTGAGTGGATGCCTGAGTGCCATTCTGAGCATCATTCTGAGTGTAAATATCCATTTTGTGAATCCTAGCATTTCTTCTTCTGTCGAAACCATCGGTAAGCATTCCAATGAAACGACGCATCAGATTGTTTATCTGTGGATCATTCTGCTGGTCAATTGATTCTGGTCGATGTGAAGAATACACCCTTCTACCATTTTCTTCACGCAAAACAAGGGAACATCTGATGTGGTTCCCATGAAGGGTGTCTTTTTTTACAAGAATTTCAAAATTGTTACGACTTTTTTTAAGTAGAATAATTTGTCTTAGTATCCTGTTAGTAACTTTAAATTTTTTCAAATATGTAAAAAAATTATTTTCTTCAAAAAGATAATTGGTAAAGGAAGATTTTGTCATAGATTTGAGAAATGTTAAAGCTTGATCGTATGACAAGGTGAGTATTTTTTTTTGAAAATGATGTAAAAAAATCAAACTTAATTTAATTAAAATTTTTAAGCCAAATAGAAAAAAAATATCCCACAATTTCTGTGTGTGTTCAAAAGTTAAATCTTGTGAAAATAATGTCATGAACCAATTTATGCAAAAGAAATCGATTTTAATTTTTTTTTTTTTGAAATAGGAAAATAATTTCGGAATATATGCTTTTATTAATATATTCAATTGATAAATAATTTTTTTTAATTGAGGAAAGTTATATATGTATATTCCTTTTAAATTAAAATTTTTTAACAATGCTATAAAACATCTGATTGTGTCTAACTTATTTTTAAAAACTAAGAAAAATATAGCAGCAACGTAATTCATACCTTGACAATAGCCTACATTTTTAAAATAGAGCGAGCATATTTTTAGTACTTCAAATAATTCTTCCTGCATTTTTCTATTTTCACATCCATTTTGCAAAAAAAAACGATTTGGAAATGTTCTTGGTACATCCTTTTCAATTATTTTTTCGTAAGTACTATTTCTTTTTTTTAATTCATAAAATAAACTATCACTCATGTAGGTATTTTCTGCAAGTAGAATCATCTTCCAGATCATGCTCCTTTTTTCACTTCGAATAAATTTATTCTTATATATATTTTTTAAATTACTTAAGGAATATATTTCAAAAAACAGTAGTTTACATGTCATAGAACAGTTGTGCCTTTCCTTTTCATTTAAAAAAGAAATTACCTTGGTCCCTATGCACGCTTTCAAACTAGGGTTGTTAACCACGGCATTTTTCAGCAAACTTCTTAAATACCCGTCTTCACAGTATGTTGAATATTTTTCCATTTCGGTCTTATCGGGTGTGTGTTCTCCTGTGGGAACATTTTCATCACCATGAGGATAAGCATGAGCACTAGCATGAGCACCAGCATGGGCACCATCATGCGGATAAGCAGGAAGATGATCATCATTGTTATAATCTTTACGAGTTATCATTCCGTTTCTAGTTTGTCCCATCCACCCATTTATTTCTTTTCCCTGATTTGCACAATCCTCTTCTAACTCTTTTACAAATTCATCTTGTGTAACTATCCCAATCGTATCTCTCTCTGCGTCTCTCTTAAGATTAAAAAATTCACCCTCTTCATTTGAGTGATGGCGATTATTTCTATTGTGCAAATTATGAGTTGGCATTATTCCTCGAAGAATTATATTTTTTCTATCTTCTCCCCATTGATTTTGTGAAATACCTTTTATACCGTGTAATATAAATTTTTTTTTCTTTTCATTATTATTCATTTCGTGGAAGCAGAAGAAGGGAACAGAAAAAAGCAGAAATGTACCGTAGTTGCCTTTTTTTTTTTTTTTTTTATTTTATTTTTTTTGGCTTAAACTGAGCGCTGATATTTTCTTTTCGTGCTGATTCATTTTGGGGTGCACACAACGATAATTGTATAATATATATTTATATATATATACATATATATATATGTGTTCTTAGTGTACATAATGATTATTTTTAATTAAACCATGGAAACTACTGAGAATATATTTTTTTTTTTTTTCCTCCAAATTGGCCACTGGGAAGCTATTTTGAAAATGGAGATTCGTACATGTACGAATTCGGAAAAAAAAAAAAACGTCGGTGTTTATGTTAAATTTGGTAAAGGAGAGAAAAAAAAAAATCGCATATGAAAAAATGACTCAATCGTGTACAAAAGGAACAATCTGATAACGCAGAATAAAAAAAAGGTAAGAAAAATGGTAAAAATAAATACTTATATCTATCGAAATTTTTATAAAGGAAAAGGAAAAACATAAACGGTCATATACACATTTGGCATTATCCCCACCCCATCCACCAAAAGGTAGAGAGAAACATGAAATATATTAAAAAATCCTTTCTTGCGTGTTCTATTTTCCCGTTTATCCCTCTTATCCTTGGATCAGTGTGAAACCACCTTTTTTTTTTCTTTCATTTCAACCTTTTTCTTCTTCTACACCTTTGGTAATACACAAAAATTGTACGAATAGTAAATGTCCAATTTGGGAACAAGAACAAAAAAGAAAGAATGAAATAAAATAGAATGAAATAAAATAGAATGAAATAAAATAGAATGAAATAAAATAGAATGAAATAAAATAGAATGAAATAAAATGAAATGAAAAAAAACGACACACTAGACGAAAAATTTTATCCCTTTTTTTTTTTTTTTTTTTTTTTCCTTCTTTTCTACGATATTATACAAAAATCACTCCTTAAATGAATATATACAAAAAGAAAGATCAAAAGATGAGACATTCCTTATGTATGATTAAAATACATTTGTAAAAAAGATAGAAAAATCAAAACTTCAGAAAAATGAAGCAATCATCCACTACACACACAAGAAAAATATTTATGTGAATTCCTCACTGTAATTATTTTCTCTCCTTCAAGTTGTCTTCCAAAAGTGAAACTGTAAAAAAAAAAAAAAAAAAAAAATGTTATGTTATTTTACTTAATTTTATTTTACCTAATTTTTCTCTGTTTTGCTTAATTTTTTTACAACATTTAAAATAATCATTTTGCCATTTTTGAATCAATTAAGTATGTTCCGTTGGGAGTATAACAGGGAATGTGACGCATATATACCAGCCCCTACAATTTTGAAGCACAAGAAAATGCTGTACTATTATATTTACCTTCTCATATCACTTTGAATAAATCTTCTTCATGTTTCATTGGTTTCAAAATCATTCGAAAATATATTTTACTCATCCACCCCCACGTGATTTTGTCCCCATTTGGGGTTTGATCTATCGAACGGGTATTAATTTACTGACTTGAAGGGTACTAAAAAATGATGAAATTAAATGAGAAAAAAATTTTTTTTTTTTTTTTTTTCTTCAACTTTTAGTATATAAGGACACGTTGTTATGTGTGACTCGAAATATAGCACTCTTACTACTATGGTACATGCAATCGTTAATTTCCTTCTATTCATTCCAATTCTCATTCGTACACTATATAAATGTAAACATTTCCTACATGAAAACAATTCACCCATAGTGTTAGACCCTCTACGCTACTCAAGATGTATGTGGAAAAAGGGATACGAAAAAATGATCAAAGGGAGGGGAACACCTGTGTGTGCATTGTCATACCTTGGGATGCAAAAGGGGAAAAACTGTGTGATAAAAAAAAATTATGTACATAAAATGGAATTTTACAAAAATAAAACCGAATTGTCTAAAAATAAAACCGAATTGTCTAAAAATAAAACCGAATTGTCTAAAAATAAAACCGAATTGTCTAAAAATAAAACCGGATTGCCTAAAAATAAAACCGGATTGCCTAAAAATAAAACCGGATTGCCTAAAAATAAAACCGAATTGCCTAAAAATAAAACCGGATTGTCTAAAAATAAAATCGGATTTCCTAAAAATAAAACCGAATTGCCTAAAAAAAAAATCGAATTGCTCATTGATAAATTCGTACATGAGTGTGACAAAAATCGCACAAATTTGTCTGAAAAAACATTTGTGAAAAATCATGACATCCTTGTAAATTTTGAACGTATACAGAATGAAGTAAATAAAATGTCGCAATTAGCCCTTTTGCGTAAGGAAAAATTAGGCAATCTGCAAACAAGACAGAAGAAATATTCCATCCTTTCCCAAAATCCTCCGTATGTATTTCACCCCATATATTCAAGTGTGTCTATGAAGGATAAACACCATCGATTTAAAATAAAAAAATATGAAAATATATTTACTCAACTGAATGAGAAAGGGATTTACAATTCGGATTACTTTATCCCAACTTGTGACATCAACGATATGATTATTCCTTTGTTTAAAGTGCATGATGAAAAGTTTATTAGTGAAATGCTAGCAATAGTAGTAAATAATGAACAAATCGAAAAATTTGAGTTAGCCCTATGTCCAGATTTGTTGTGTAGGTTTCTAATCGAAATTAATGGCACTATTTTAAGCTCCTTATTGGCGCTAAAATATTTTATGTGCATGCACATAGGAGGGGGAAATCATCATTCGAAAAAAAGTGGAGGAAACGGATTTTGCATTTTTAATGATGTTGCCATAGCAGTTCATTTTTTATTGTCAAATGGACTCATTGATAAGGCAATTATTCTGGATGTTGATGTCCATCAAGGTGATGGAACAGCTGAAATATTTCGAAATTATACCAATGTGAAAACGATCAGTTTGCACTGTAAAGAGAACTTCCCTCCAGTAAAAGAAAATTCAACAGTAGATGTCGAATTTGATTCCTTTATAAAGGATGATGCTTATTTAGAAGCATATAAAAATGTTTTGGACAATATACAAAGTGAACAAAACTGTATTATTTTTTACCTGTCTGGTGTTGATATCAGCGAGGATGATAACCTTGGCTTGCTTTCAATATCTGACAATGGAATATACAAAAGGGACCATATGACATACGAGATGACCATTCAGAAGAAAATTCCCGTTGTAACGGTTCTTTCAGGTGGGTACAATGAGTGTGAAAGGACTCTAGCAAGTAAGCATCTTTTAACTTTTAGGTAAGGACAGTTCCAACTGAGATTCCACCATTCCATGTACTTCATGTGTGAGTACCTTAACACGTGCCTGCAAAGTTGTTCTTATCATTGCTACTGCTGATGCTGGTACTACTGCTACTCCTATTGTTATATTATATTTTTTATTTTTTTACAGGGCTGCAAAAGAATCTTGGATTTCCCGCAAAAAATGAACAAGAAAAGGATGAGCCCCCCCCCCGTTCCTACTATTTTCCATTCTACATTGTAATTTTTTTTTTTTTTAAAAAAAAGAAAAACCCTTTCAGCACACACATATTATGATGTGAGATGTATTTGAATTAACAACTCGTGAAAAAATAAGGAAAAAAGTGTATGACACAAAAAAAAAAAAAAAAAAAAAAAAAAAAAAAAAAATATAAATATAATGGCTAGCTCATAATGCGAACATGTTTAAAACATAAAACAATGTCGCTTGTCATTACAAAAAGAAAAATAAGGATGAAATAAAACTCATGATATAGTATTATGGAAATGTATAATACCATTAGGTACGAATAAAAAAAAAAAAAAAAAAGAGGGACAAACGGCTACTAACTATATGAAACACGATAATCCTTCAAGATGGGGAAGAACACTAGCACATGGGAAGACATACATCGACAGACACAAATCGGCAGACATACGTCCACAGACACACATGGACAGACATGCAAACAAGAGATGCACCCCCACCCCCACCCCCTACTGTGCCAATTTGTTTCTGTTCTTTATCCTGGCACTCTGCCTACAACTGAACTGGAGAGATGGTATTTTTTCCTTTTTCTTATGTCTGATTACTTTCTTCAAAATATGTGTTCCCTTTTCAGGGCTCATATTTAAAGTCAAATTTTTCGGTGGGATATACACATTTTCATACTTTTTCAGATCGAAAAAAGACGTGGATTCTTTTTTTTGGTCTTTTATTGCACATATTTTTATTTTCCTCTTATATTTTGATATGATTCGTTTGTGAATATTTTCCGTTTCATTTATCACACGCTTACCATTTTTTTTATTCATAGGAATGAATATATTTTCTTTGCTATTTTCGATTCTGTTTTCAAGCAATATTTCATTAAGTGGCTGTTCCTTAATTTGAAGGCTTTCTTCGTATAGGAGACAAGGAAATGGAACTGATTGCTGCTCATTCTTCTCGGTGGGAGTGTTATCAATACTAAATAAGGACGATAAAAGTTCATTCAGACTATCAATTCGAGATGGGTTATCTATTTTAATATTTTCATTTATGTTCTTGCGTTCATGATTTGTTGATACTAGATAAAATTCTGCTTCAGAATGTTTACTTAATTCGTCTTGATTTTTCATATTTGCAAATTCAACATGATTACTTGGAGTTCCCTCCATTTGGCTATGAATTTGTACTACTACCTTTTCATCATTTCTCAGTTCCTCTCCATAATTTCTAAACGATGGTACGATATTTTCTTCATGTATATGATCATGGGCCCAGTTCTTATATTCGATATTTTTTTCTGTACATGTATTCGAGTTATCACTACTTTTTTCTGCTCCTTTATCATTTGATAATATTACATGGTCTAGATCGGGGGGAATAATGCCTTTACTATAATCTCCATTTATATTATTCTGACTTAAGGAATATTTACCTTTTTGTTCTTCCTCTTCTTCTTCTTCTTCTTCTTCTTCTTCCTGTTTTTTGTTTTTTCTTCTTTCGGATATTTTCCATTCCACATTATTTATTAGTAGTCTCTTTAAATCGTCTTCCTTTTGCTTTTCCATTTCTGCAATCAAAATAATGTCTTCCTTACTGTCATTACCATGATGATGTCCTTCTACTAAGTGTATATGTGTGATGCCATTTTCCAGGCATTCATCTTCTTTCATAGGAAGAATTTCATTTGTATACCCTTTATTCCAAAAGCATTTTTCTTTGATTTGATTCTGTGTTTTTTCATTACCTGATGGAACTTTCTCCTTACTGGTCGTGACTTTATTATTTGTATTTTCCTCTAAACGCGATGCAATTCTTGTTATCATTTTGCTTTCACTTAACATGCCATTTTTGCTGTTCTTCTCAGCTTCATCAAGTACTACTTCTGCGGGTTCATTTCTTGCCACTTCTGCGGGTTCTTCCTCCTTTTCCTCCGTAAATACAGGACCAATACTAGCGCCAAATTTCTCAATTCTTGACAACTCAATGTCGTACTCCCTCACCTGAATTTCATCACAAAATATTACCTTACTCGTTCTTCTATGCTTTGCCTTTTTATTCTTTTCATTATTATGATTGCTGCTTTTTTGCAATCCCACAGATTCGGTAGCACTCACGGGAAGGTGCAAAGGGGATCTGTGACATGTAGAATCTCCATTGATGTTGCCTGCTGAATCTGCATCTATGTGACATTTATTTTCCGATATTATGTTAATATTTTGTTCTGACCCGAATTTCTTCAATGCACAATAGTAATCATTGCTATTTGTAAAAGGCGTATGAACAACATCTGATGGAAGTGTTCTTTTTGGATCTGCAGCGGAAGATTTATGTAATTTGATGCAGTGTTCAGTTAGTAAAGTATATTCAGGAAAGTGAATATTTATGCATATGGGACAGTGATAATGTGGATCTATAAAAAGTTTTTTTTTCTTTTTTTTTTTTTTTTGCATTTTTTTGCTAATTCTTGAATACTCATTGTTTGTTTCTTCTCCTTCAACACCGTTATGAATTAATTTGCATGGGAATATAATATATCCACCTAAAATTTTTCTATTTTTCCAATGCTCATTTAGATAATGTTTGTAATTTTTTATGTAGCTATTTGGTGGATAATACATTTTATCACACAATGGGCATAAAAATTTTTGCCATTCTGGTCTTCCATACATTAATCTTTGATCTTCTAAAGAATGAAAAGCTTCAATTCGTAATGGCATAACTGGAGATCTGTGCATTTCTTTATATATATTAGTAATATATGGTATATCCCTATTAAGTTTTTCTGCCTCTACACGATGATTTGCATAAACAGACAATCTATCATTTTCATCTTTTTCTTTAATTGATATGTCATTTTTTGTAATAGCATTTCCTTTTCTATTCTTGTCTTTCTCATTTTTTACAATTACTATTGTTATTTTTTCATCTTTCATTGGATTATCTTTGTTATCATTTTCTTCCCATTTCTCCTCCTTCTCTAGTGTGGCATCTTCTAATATCCAGTTACAACTTAATTCCTCGTCATCTAGTTTATTATCCTGTCTAATATCTTCAGCATTTGAAGACCTTTGTTTACTTTTTCTTACCTCTCCTCCCGACCCGAGCTTAGCACTTAGAGCAGGTGCAGTAAAAGATTCATTCCCTTTTGTCTCTTCACTTTTACTCCTATTAGTTGAAGTATCATCCTTCTGGTGCCCTTCCATCACACGGTTTTGGCTGCATTTGTTACTTCTGCTTGTTGAAGATGTAGTACTACATATGTAATCTCCCCCTCCAACACCAATGACATTATCCCCACCATTATCATCATCACCACCATTATCATCATCACCACCATTATCATCATCACCACCATTATCATCATCACCACCATTATCATCATCACCACCATTATCATCATCACCACCATTATCATCATCACCACATCTACTTCTGCTTTCATCTAACGCTTCATGTACAGATAATATTTCACAATATTCTCCATGCGCTCCAGGCCAGTTCAGAACATATCCTTTGGTATTGTTTTCTTTTACAACCTTTTGACCAATTGAGGTAAATTTGCTAAATTCTGAAAATGCAGTTCCTCCTTTTACCCTTCCTGTGGGGTTCTTTCCTCTTCCTGTTAAATAATTTGCAGAAAAATTTGAGTTATCCCTCTTATCTCCTTTTTCATTTTCTAAAATTATTTCTTCTCTTTGATTGTAATCCCCGTTCTCATACTCACCATTTTGTCGCTTATCTTCCGGGACACTTGTTATTGCTTCATTCATTTGTTGGATGGAGGATACTGAATCTTTTTGATTATCATCCTTTGTGCTATCATTCTGTGTAACAAAAACTTGCACATTACACATATGAGTTGATTTATCCTCTTCTATAATATTATCCAACTTATCAGAATCCATTTTTTCATTCATTCCTAAAATGCTTTCATTTGATATATCATGACTAATAAAATCGAATAAACTTCCATTCGGGAATACATCAGGCTGATTGTCTAAAAGGAGAAATTCTGATTCAACCTTCTGCTCACGAATCTGGGATGGGAGATTTGCCATTTCGGTTCTTCCATCAGTGGTGCTAATACTGCTGCTTCGGTTTGTTATTCTATCTTGTGAATCTGAAAACAAAAAAAAAAAAAAAAAAAAAAAAAAAAAAAATCACATCAAAATTAGCATAAAAATGGTAATTTTACAAATATGACATAGTCTACGCGTATCAGTAAAAGTGCACATATGGACAAATGAGGGGGTAAGAATCTATTTTATATTTTCTCCTGTCCCCTTTTCACACACCCCTTATTGCTAAATGGGAACACATATCCTGTGTTATTTTTTTTTTTTGTCTTTGCTATGGATTTCTCGCTTAAATATATTAGACAAGTTGACCAAAGCGATAACCAATGTAATGCCAATCGTTTTTTTTTTTTTTTTTTTTTTTTTTTTTTTGAATTACCATCAGAGTGTGGAAAAGAAGCACATACGGATAATCCATTTTCCGGAATGGTTAGATCATTCCCTTGACACATTTTTTCTACACCAATTTTTTTATCTTCATTTTTCAAATTCTTTTCATCTCCCTTTTTTTCAGTAAAAACAGATACACATGATTCCTTGTGATTGTTCTTGTCTATTGGGTCTATACTCTCCTCCAAGTTAGTCCCTGCGTTTTTTGTATGAATCATCTGAACTTGATTCCTTGAGGCTTCTAAATCCTTTAGCAATTGAGAAATTGTGGTGTTCATAAATGCAATGTCCAAATTTTGCTTCTTTGAGATGTGTCTTGTGTCTGAATTTACATGATCCTTGAATGTTTTATTGTTGCCAAGCAATAGTCCCTTTCGAGTAGGACTTTGCAAAGAAGTGGAAGGAATATCTGTCACAGTGACATGATTATCGGTGTTCATCTCTGAGTCAAGCATACTTCTATCATGTCTACATGTATGGATTTGTTTATCTTCCATTTTGTTAATAAAACATTCATCTAAATTATTATTCTGTTCAACGCTGTGTAAGCCATTTTGCTCATCACACAGTTGACCATTTTGAAGAAGATTTTCTTTTTTTCTATAAGACATGGAACTATCGTTAATTGTTGGAATTATCTCTATATTTTCCACGTGTTTGTGCGGATGAGTGTTAAGAGCTACTCTGTCATTACATGATGAAGATTTTTTATCTGTATGGTTACTCGTTATACACTGTATGTTGCAATTATATATGTCGCGAATGCAACCGTTGCATACTTTTGGATTTTTTTTATTTCCCTGGTATGAAACATCTATCTGTTCATAAATTTTAGGACCATTAATTTGATTGTCATATGTTTTTTTTACTAATTCGTTATCATTAACTAATGGTGAATCTATTGCAACATTTAATTTATTCCTAATGACATATTCCATGTATCTGTTTTTTATGTTTTCTTCAATACAAAATATACTTTCATGAGGGTTGTCTATCAAATGGTTATTTCTTCTATTCGCATTTGTGTAATCACTTGATGCACATCCAAGAATGCGGTACTCATTAGCATAGTGGGAGGAGATGTCACTATGAATGTGGTTTGTACCCAAATTGATAAAATAGTTCCGTTCATAATGTTTGTGATTACTTTGATTTCCTTCATTTCTGTATTCACATAATTTATTATTAGGAGAAGCAACCACATCATCTTGGTCAGCTTGGTCAGCTTGGTCAGCTTGGCTAGCTTGATCATCAATATTATCAATAATATCAAGATTATCTTCATCTGTTTTACACTTTTCCTTTTCGTTTTCCTCTCCTCTATGATAATCTTCAATTTTGGAATTCAACAATTTCATTATATTTTCCTTAGAATTGTATAGATTCGATTGGAAATTATTTTTATATTTTTCCAATTCGCTATAAATATGTGTATCCTTGTAACTTTGGCTTACATCATATCTTGGGTCGTTCAAAAGAAGAGATTCTGTACGTATTTCCACGTTTCGTGTACTTTGAACCTCGTTCCCTCCCATGATTAAGACGTCTTTGGTTCTTCCATCTGATACTATTGGATTATTTATCTCCTCCTCTTGTCTATTATTGTAGTGGAGGAGGTCTTTTTCAAAAAAATTCATTTTATTCTGCCCATGAAATCCTTTGCATCCATTTACTGCTACCTGGTCTCCCTTCTCAAATAAGTCGTTGTTATTCAATGAAAAGGAAATTTCGCCACTCAAATTTAGTAGCTGATTATTATTTCCATTTTCGTCGTAATTCTTTTTATCGTCTTGGTAAATTATATTTGAATTGTAGCAAAGAGGTAAGTTGTATGTTGTACCCGTTTCCCCCTTTAGATTATTATCCTGCATTAAATTTCTATCTGATGAAAGGGAGATTAAAAAGGAACTCCTTTTAACTGCTTCTTCTGCTCTTTCAGCATCAGCATCAGCGTCATCTTCTTCCTCCCCTACTTCTTGTCCTTCCCCTTGTTCCTTTTCTTCTTCCTGCCTGTTTTTAATATTTCCCAAGTATTCCCTTTTTTGTGCATTTTTTTTTTTTTTTTTTTCCTCTACATTACACGATTTTTCAACTGATAAAATGAATTTTTTTATTTCTTCTTTGTTTGGCAAGATGCGTCCAGACGTGCTTCTTACCAATGGTCCATGAATATCAAGCATGTCTGTTTCCATGTTGCTCGAATTTCTGTTTTGTTTATTTTTTTCTTCCAGATTTTTTTTTTTAACTGTTGAAAAAGTATTTATTATTTGTTCCGGATTTTGGGTATCCATATTTTGAGGCGGACAAATGTCTCCAAATAAGGAATTTCCTCCATACGAAGAACACTTTTCCTTACAGATTTCCCTACTTGAAGAATCACTGGTTGTAACAAGTACCTTCTGTGTGGGAAATTCATCCAATATTTTTCTTTTTTTGTAAGACGACGATTCTACCATTGTATTTTTTTCCGATTTTTGTAAATTTTCTTTCTTATCATTAGATTTTGGATTTAACAATGTAGTTTCATTTTTTTTGTGAATGTTATTATTTTTGCTTTGCTTATATGCATAATTTTCAATATCATCAACGCCTTCCTCATGCATGGCATATTTTTCTATATTTTTTTCGTTTATATTTTTATTTTTTTTATCGATTTGGTACTCCTCCTTAAGATCTTTTTTTTTTGGTCTCGAAAAATTCTTTCCTCGAAGTGTTATAGTGTCATTAATCAAATTGTGTATAGATTTTCCACGTGAATTTTTTTCTTCTATTTTATCACATTGTTGGTTGGAATTTGTAAAAATGCTACATTTTATTTCATCCTCATTTGTATTTGTTTTACAAGGATGAAATGATGAAATATTATTGTTTTTTTTTTTTTTTACAATATTACGACGAATGCATGCAGACGAATTATTATCAGAGAATTTAAATAAATTTTCGTTTGTTTCATTTATGCTCTTCAGCTCTTCCATAACGTTTTCATTTTCATTCCCTTTTTTTTCTGAAAGGGAAAAATAATTTTTGCCTTCGGGTGCATCATGGGATTTCTTTTTTCCGCAACAATCACTGTTCTGTGTTTTTTGTGGTTCCCCAAAATGTTCAATTTTTTTTTCGTCCACTTTGTCCGATTTGGGGATTTTTTTTGCGTCCACTTCGTCCGATTTGAGGACTTTTTTTTCGTTTTCCCTTTCCTGTCCATCTTTTTTTTTTAATTGTGCACTTGACACATTTTTCTCATTTACACCTACTGACGTGGTGTCTATTTGTCTCCTACCCTTCATTCCTGTAAAAGGATTCTTTCTAATTTTGTCTTGACACAGATCACCTTTTTTACACTTTTCATTGCGCACTTTCTCCTTGTTAATTAGAATGTTTGCCCTTGCACGTCCATGTTCATGCACAATTGCGTCTTTATGAACTGTCTGCGCTATGTTCATATGTTCATCTGTATTATTTGTCTGTGTTATACTTCCAGGTCTATCTTTATTATCTGTTTTCTTCCTGTCACAAGAGCTGGTAAGATTTTTTTTATAATCCATTTGCACGATACTGTCTATCACTTGGTCGCAATCATTATGAGGTGGAAAACATTTATTTTCTTCTTTCGTATCATCCGGTTGGTTATTTTTCTTTGTGAATTTATTAAAACCTTCTTCTACATTCTTTGCGTAGTCAATTTTCTGTGCACATGGAGCATATTCCTCTTCACGCAATGTACCCTTTGATGTAATACATTCTTCGTTCATCTCTTTATCTGTCCTTCCAAGATTTGTTAATGAGCTCATGATAACTTCCTTACTTAATAATGCATGTGACATATCATGGTCTGATTGATTCTTTTCCTTATGTACTTCCTCATGCATGGTTATTTCATTTGCACTACTCACACAGTTAGCCTTGCTATTACTGTAAACTTTATCAGCAGCACCCATGTGTGTTATGTCATGTTTACCACTAAATTCATTTGAAGTTCCACCATTCTGGTTCCTGGAAATAAATGCACCTTCCCTTTTTGTTTCCATCAACTGTTTTGTCATTTTACAGTTGTGTTCCTGTATTGGATATGTTTTCATAAACGTTTCTTTCTCAACATTTTCTTCTTTATCCGTGGCTCTTTTAATAGGGGTGGTTCTGTTTACCGCAAACGTGTCATTGCATTGATTGGATGCGTATGCAAAGGTGGCTGTACAAGGGGGAAAAAAAAAAGTTGAATGGCTAGCTATGTCAGGTGAAATGCACAAAGCAAATAAAAAAAAAAAAAAAAAAAAAAAAAAAGTTGAATGGCTAGCTATGTCAGGTGAAATGCACAAAGCAAATAAAAAAAAAAAAAAAAAAAAAAAAAAGTTGAATGGCTAGCTAAGTCATGTTTAACATATGCAAAGAATGAAAAAGAAAAAGAAACAACACTTGTGACTATAGTAATGTATGCATGAATTACCCTCCATTATGCCACCTCGTGATATGTCTTTCTCTTCTTTCTTCTCATTTGACAACACACTTAACTCTAGATTGTCGCGACGTGTTCCACTTTTTTCTTCTTCGAGAAAAGATCCATTTATAACACCGTCGTATATTTTCCCCCTAGGTGGAGCATCGTCTATGGACATTTGACAGATTTCTGGCATATATGTATTAATACTGCGTATATTAGAAGTTGTGCTACCAATATATGTGCCCTTTTTGGAGGCATTATTTCTTATATTATTTTTATCATTCATTTGTGGCTCATTAGAATTGGTACTACCGGGCTTAGGGTTCAGGGTTTTATGGCCTTCTTCTATGGGCATATGGCTCAGTTCATTTGTTGATTTTTCTTTGTTGAATTTTTCGTCATAAGTGCCATTTTGATTTTTCTCGGGGGTAATTGTATTGTTCATCCCAATTTCTTTGCGCTTCATGACCTTAGTTAATGCAGCACTGTTGTGGAAGGGGATTCTATCGGTCCTTCCGCTTTTTTCTTCGTATTTACTATTTCCAATGGCATTAAATTTTTTGTTAAAATTTTTAATTAGTGTGGGTGCTATCGCGAAGTTTTTTTTCAAAACAGGAGGGGCACACTTTTGAAAATTGCCTGAACAAATATTCATTGCATTTTTATTGTTAAAATAATTTTTTTTTTTTGAAAATCTGTTAATGTAATTTTCTTTCTTATTTTCCCCACTATATAAAATATTTTCTTTTATCAATTTTGGAATATAACATATGTTTTTTTTTTCATTACTCTTACTTGTGAATTGCATTGAATTCCTTTTTTCCTGCCCTGCATGAATAGTACACATTGGATTATGGTTTCTGTTTTGTTCAGAACAACATTTGTGGTAATTCATATGAGTATCATCACTTCTCAGATTCATTCTTTTCTGTTCTATCGTGCTATTAGGGGGAATAACGCTTTTTTTATTCTTTACATCATTATCCTCATTTAGTTTTCTCTTTTTGAATAATAAATTTCTTTCTAATGATTCATTTGATTGGGTTATGCTTTGCCGAGGGTTCTTTTTATTTTTCTCAACTTTTTCTTGAATAGAACAATTAGAAAAATTCTGTGAATCGTTCTTTGAATCCTTTAAATTGAAATTCGTGAGTTCACTTATTTGAAGGGTTTCGAAACTTTTTCTCCTCATTGCGTCGAACGTTAGACCCTTTCTTACTTTTTCACGTGTGACGTGAAGTATATTCTTGTTCTTTTGGCATCCAGTTGAAAGACTATTATTCCAATTTGAGGAATTCACCATATTGGCCATATTTGATGCGAGAACTAAGTTAGTAGCTATTGCATCATTTGCAGCGTTGGATACAATGGTTTCGAAGGAATTATCAATGTCCCCCCCTACATAAGACGTGTCAATGGTAATGGACATTTCTCCTTTGTGATTTCCAATTCTTGCAAAGTTGTTATCTATATTAAGTGGATGTTCCTTCTTCCTGTCACTGGTGGGTGTTTTGAAGTCTCTCTTGATTTTTTCAGAACTAAAGGGACATTCCTCATGGTCATGCATATGAAGCATGTTATGTTCATTACATTTTGTATGCCTCTTCTCGTGAACAAGTTCATGTGATAGGTGTGCATATATATGTTTGACACTCTTACGTGCGTTCTTATTTCTGTTTCTTAAGTTAAAATTAGGGTTATTGTTTTCCACTCTTGAGGGAACTTTATCTTTGTGCTTGTTAAATTCATCTTCTATTACTGAAGATGGACGAGGTGGGCGTGAAGGATGAGATGGGTCCAATGTATAAGATTGATGTGATGGATGAGATGGGTGTGATGGATGAATTTTGAGAGATTCATACGTGGTGTTGCTAGTCTTAGAGCTACTGAAACGATTTGATGAGTCAAAAAGGTCCTTATGGTGCACATTTTTTAACGATATATAGCTTTTAGTTTGAGTAATTTTATGTGGGTCTTTCAAAGAGAAAATAGAAAGTGCTGCATTGGGCATTAAATGAGAGTTCTGAAATAAGAGGATTCTTTCCGGATTAAGACCATAAGTAACATTGGCACTAATAGAACAGTTCGAATCACTTGAATCGATAGAACCGTTTGTTGTTATATCGGATGATATGCCCATTCTAAGTTTTCTCCCAGTTTTATTCCTATATAAATGTTCAAAATGGTTTATTTTTTTTCCATTTATTGAGGGATGTGTTTTGTTCATGTCCCGTGGGTTCCTAGATATACTACGCAAAGACCGATGGTGATTATTAATGCCAATTATTCTGTTTGTGCATTCCTCCGAAAGGGTATTGCTATTGTTTATTATACTTTTCCTGTCATATATTCTATTGAGACTTTTCGCATTTATGTCTTTTCTATCAGATAGGTTCAATTTACCCCTTTGATGATGATGTCCCTGTATAATATTCCTGTAACTCAAATATTGACATTGCTTTTGTTCATAATTGTTTACACTTTTGGAAAATTCCAAATGTTTTGATATGCCCCTACTTTTCATGCCTGCAACATGAATTTGATTTTCTACCATTTTATTTATATATTGTTCGTCTAAAGGGGTGCTGTGTTTGTCTCTTTTTCTCGTCTCCATCTTCGTCTCCGTGTTGATAAAGTTTTGTATTTTTTTATTTTGTTCCCCAAATTTTTCTGCTCTCATACAGTCATTAGTAGAACCACTATGACTACGCGAAGATTTGCAGTTCCTTGTATCAAATGTTAAAATGGGGTTTTGACAGATATTATCTTCTTCATTATGAAACACCTTGTTTGATATGGTCTTTTTTTTAACACTTTCCTGAAAGGAGATCCTATCATTTGAATGATTCTGTGACGGATTTAAGAGTTTTCCTTCTGACATTTTTAACAAATCGATTAGAATTTTCTCTCTATGCATAATCTCATTATGCTTTCTAGGAATGATATTTTTGGTGATTTCGCTTTTTTTATAGTGCCTGAAGTTACTTACTTTACTTTGGTAAGTGCCTGGATGCGCACAGATGTGTGTCATTTCATGCTTTATTTGATTTGTTTTTAAATGTGCTATCTGTTTTGTGTTATGCAAGTTGTTTATCCGGGTTTTGCATGGCCCGATTTTGCATGGCCCGATTTTGCATGGCCCCATTTTGCATAACCCCATTTTGCTTGGCCCCATTTTGCATGACCCCATTTTGCTTGATCCACTTTTGACCTCTCTACTGAAGTTTTCCCCTTCGGTTGATCCCCTTTCCATCATACTAAACATTTCTTCATTCATTCCATTATTGTTATGTTGATTCTCTAATTTTTTTTTCGAATTAGTTGAAGGGTTACAATTGAGAGGGTAAGATGACTTACTTTTGAATGTTTCATTATCTTGGATTTTTGAACGTGCCCACTTTTCCGTTGATTTATTTCTCAAGCTGTATTTATTCTCCTTAGCTTCGACAACTTGATGTTTGTTGTCTCCCTCTGTTTTCATCTGGTTGTAATTACTAGTTCGTCTGTTCATTTGTTTGCCTTAAGATTTTTGTTTTTCGTCCTTATTTAGACTCTCTACCGTCCTTATTTCGACGCTTTATCACCCTTAGTTTCCCACCTTTTCCTCTGGAGTCGTTTTCACTTTGGTTACTCCACGAATAGGAGTCGAAAATTGGATCAAAAAAAAAAAAAAAAAAAAAAAAAAAAAAGGATAAAAAAATTGGACAAGAGTAGTCAAAACATGTGTAGAATATATGCAGCAAATTTATGGTCAAACAAAGAGACCTGTCTCTCTCCACCTCCCCCCCCTTTAACTACACTATGTTTCGATACCAAGGACACAATGGTATTTTCATTATCTCATTGAAAATATTAGTAAAAGCGCCATTTACATACTTTGGGCACCTTTATTTGAAAATAAAAAGAGAAAAGAGTTGATAGACAGGGGTTCTTATCAGATTCACCATGTTCGATTTGACAAAATCTTAAATACACATAATGTTTTAGAAAATCCAATATATTAAAAAATTTCGATAATAAAATTTGATAATCAAATTTTGGATAATAAGATATTTTCCAAAAAATTTTCAATAAGATAATATTCTTAAAATTTTCGAAAATGAGAATAAGGTGTGTAAGAATGATCCCCTACTTTCTCAACCTTTTTTCTTGCAATTTGCATACACTGGTACAATGTAAACAAAGGCAGGAAAAAAAAAAAAAAAAAAAAAAAAAAAAAAGAGAGTTTTGCTATCAAGGGATAGAAAATCTTAATAAGCCTATATACATATGCGAAAAGGTTAATGCAAAAATTTATAGTGTAGAGTGTATTTTCTCAATGTAGAAAACTCGTTTTAGTGGTTTTACATTTATTTATTTATTATTATTATTATATTTTTTTTTTTTTTATTTTCCTTTTTATTTGCTGGATAAATATGTGTGCACGTGGTTCACTTTGCGGTGAAAATGAGAAATTTTTGCTCCAATTTTTTTGCGATAATTTTTTTTTTTTTTTTTTTTTTTTTTTTTTTTTTTTTCCCCCCTTTACACTTTTATAGAAGTTCCCTTCGTATCGTTGTTTTTCGTTGCATCAATTTTCAAGAAAAAGAAAGAAAAAACAAAAAAGAAATTTTGTGGAATAGTACCATAAGATGGACAGAGTGATGGAGAAAAAGAAGTGATACACCGTGGAATCGCAAGATGGTTGCGCTAAGTATGGTCGAAATATTGGCATAAAGTATTTCCACAAATGCTGCCACAGATGCTGCCACAGATGCTGCCACAAATGCTGCCACGAATGCTGCCAAAGATGCTACTAAAATATTAGGCCACAAAATGAAAGAGATAGACCCCTCGACACCTTCCTATCCAGATCAAAATCAAAGCTCTAGATTTAGCGAAATTGAAAAAAAAAATTCCTTTAACAAAATACACATTTTCTCATGTGGACTTCTTTCTATTTGACCTTATTCAAGTACATCAGAAAAAAAAAAAAAAAAAAAGTCAAAGCAAAGCAAGGCAAGGAAAAGCAAATAAAACCAAAGAACAAAACAAAATAATCCCCCTTTGCAAAGCAGGAAGTGAGAATGCATTTTCCTTCATAGCGGTGTAAATACAGATGACATGCATCCATTTTCTTTTGAAATGCATTTGTATGTGTGAAAAAGTGTAAACATGAATCGAAATTCCTAAATGTGCACAAACATTATGTGGAACTAAATGGTCTCATTGTTTTTATCTTTTTCTGAACATTTTTTTCCATTTTACGCCCCCTACAGTTCCAACGTCGTTGCACCTTAGATTTTTTTTTTTTTTTTTTTTTTCCTTTTCTTTCTCCCCCCCCACCCCCTCTTGTTCATATAGATTAAATTTTTTTTTTGTGTCACTTATTCTTTGCATAATTTTTCATTCTCATGTGGATTATTTATTAATTCGTCAAATTCCGTGTGCACGTGTGCATATATATATATATACCGCGTTTTTGTAATCAATAGTGTTGAGTGAGAATCGCAGCAATTTCAAGGATCCACACATTTTGAGTTTTATTTGCATTTCCCCTTGAGCTGTGCTTTGTTTTGTTTTTCCTGGTTTTTTTTTTTTTTTTTTTTTTTTTCCTTTTCTTTCTCCCCCTTTTTTGCCACCCCCCCAATCCCACACACACTCAGTTTCGAAACGATTGAAAATCCAATCATCAAAATGTGCATGTTTAAGTATTTTTTCGCATTCTTTGTTCTTTTGCTTTCCCTGATGAAGCGGTATAGGTCAATCAAATATATCCGGGGAATGGTTCCAAAGGAGAGGCCTTTTGTTTTTCTTGAATCCAAGGTGTAAAATGAAAAATAAAAAATAAAAAAGGGGCAAGGAATGGCTTAGCTAGTCAACCGTTGGTACATAGAACAAAACGAAAAAAAAAAAAAAAAAATCTCCAAAAAAAAAAGTCCCAAAAAAAGAAAACTTCTGCGTATCCCTTTAAGATGCACTAAAAGAGGAAATCCCTTTCAATTCACCTATCGACTAATCCTCATTTTCATAAATATGTGATGCACTTGAAATAATTTCCTAGACATTTCTTCCATAGGCACGTTTCATCATCCGTTTATCCTCTCTTTTTACTATTATTTTATTTTTTTTTTTTTATTATTATTTGATCCCCTTGCAGCTGGCCGAATTGGAAATCACTGACCCCCCTTACACAGTTTTCAATTTCGCTACAGAGGCTGCAAACACCGTTGATGTCATAGAGGGTTAATCTGAAAAATGCATAAACCTTGTGAATGCGTAAAAACGAACTGTCAAAAAAAGAGCAAAAATGGAAAGATGGAAAGATGCAAAAAATATCAAAAGCAATGTATACTGTTGGGTGATACAAAATGAGTGTTATCAGTATGTACCCCACACCTAGTCCCCTTCCCGTGCATGCCCTTATCATTCCATTCGATATGAGCGAAAGTTGTATAAACGTATGATGAATGTGTGAAAATATATTCCCTCTTTAATGAGATTCATGCCGTTTCATCAAATACCCTATCCAGCCCTCATAAGATTTTCCCTTCTACATTCCCACCTTATCACTTATATAGATGAATTGAAAAAGAAGGATGTAAGCAGATCGAAAATGTTATTTTTATTTTATTTTTTTTTTTTATGTCTTTCCATTGTCAAACATTTGCGAAAAATATATATATGCACATCGGACATTGAAACAGTGTGCACATATATATAATAGATGACTTATTCGTTGGTGCAATACTCAAAAAAAAAAAAAAAAAAAAATGAACGGATGAACGGATGAACGGATGAACGAACGAGAAGTTCATGAGGGAAATACAATTGAGGGACATGTGAATAACTCCGTTATGTACATAGAGCTTCCTTTATAAGATTTTACGTATTCCCAACCCACAAATTTTCGCGACAATTTTGCATCACAATTTGTCACTATACCCTTTTACCATAAATTTGCTTCCACATGAATGCATTCTGCTTGCCCTCTCCCACCCCCATTCACCTCAGAACAAAGCCATGCGAAGATTCAAACACGACTTAGTATGGAAAAAAAATTATTAAATGAGAAAGCTTGTGGCAAAAGAGAGGGATATCACAACTCCACCCCATGTTCTACATTTTTTTTTTTTTTTTTTTTTTTTTTTTTTTTTTTGCTTTACCTTGTTTTGCCTTTCATTATTTTACATTAATTTTTTTTTTTGCATTTACTTTTTTTCCTTTTCCCAATTCGCTGTCCGCCCCTTCCTCCTCCTCTCAGAGCGAAAAGAAGGAGAGGACCGCAGACATTCTAGTCACACTTTTAAAAGACGCTTTACAGTTTTTCGATTATGAAAGAAGTTGATACATTGATGAACATATGGCATGGTTAAAAGGATAAACTAATTAGCACCTTGAGAGACTTTTCTGCTCTTTGTTTTTTCTGTTTTATTACCTGGTTCCATACTGATGTTACCTCCTTTCTTGCTAGCATTATCCCTTTTTTTTTTTTTTTTTTTTTTTTGTTTTTTCTCTGAATAATTACCAACTGATTGAACAGTCCCCACTTTTCTGTATTTTAAAAATACTTCCACGCAAAGCACAAATTCAGTCAAGTGAAAACTTCATCCAAAGTTGTTACACAACTCGCATGGATCAACATGCACACATTATAACGAAGAGAAAAAAAATGAACAGCTGTACAAATACTGTGTATATACGAGAGTTTGTTGGGTCTCCTCTTGTAATGAGAAGAACTTTTGCAAGGAAAGTAGAAGAGAGGATGAAACCCTCGGATATAAGAATAAAAAGTGACAAACCTAACTTTAACGATATAATTGTTAAGTACTTTCCAAATGCCAAACTAAAAAAAAAGAATGGGGGGGCGCTACATGGTGATAGCCAAACTTGTCGTAGTACTGATGAGGTAAAATATTACTTATCTTCAAAAATGAAAAGAAAAATGGAATTATTGAGCACTGAGACAAAAAAACATCATGGGTTAGAAGAATCCAGAAGAAGAAATTGTTTACCAATAAACAGTGTGAATAATAATAAGACAAGTCCTGAAAATATTTCGAAAAATATACCTGTAGCTAATGGAGAAAGTGATGTTTTATCACCATGTATGAATAATGAAAGCGATGGAGAAATACTTGAAATATCGAAAGAGGATTATGAAATTCAAAAGTATAAAAACAAATTGCACAAAAGAATATGGATTACACTTAAACGAAATAATGAAAAAGATTTTGAAAAGCTTTATGAAGAATTGAAAATGTACCATTTAAAAGATGAAGTGTCATATAGTATTTTATTACATGGGAAATTGATAATTTCGAAAGGGGACAAAATAAAAGATTGTTTTCAATTGATTGATGAAATGAAATTAAAAAAAGTTCATCACTCATTAATACGATTTAATGAAAGGTTACTTTACAGTTATTATGAATTATCAAAATTAAATGCAAGACCAAGTACAAAACAATGGGTAAAAATTTTAAGGACAGTTTGGTTCACCTCTGCATTGATCAAAGCTAGGAGACAAAAATTTATTTTACGTAATTTGAGTAAAATTAAAAAAATAAAAGGCGACAATAACTCTACTTCTCTCGCTAATTTCAACAACATTTTTAACATTCACAATTTGCACGCTCTTTATGCACAGCATAGGGATCCCTTGCTTGGGGGAGGTGCAAGACACATGTTCTTTTAGCGGTCTGGTTCGCCCGTGCATATGCCAAATTTTCAAATTAATCCATATTGTGGCCCTCTTTCATTCACACAAAAAAAAAAAAAAAGAGGCAAAAAAAGGACAAAAAAAGGAAAAAAGTTTAAAAAAAAAAAAAAAATATAGTGTAAAACACTGTAAAGTAAAACAAATGGGAGAAGAGGTCGAGTGAAATTTCAAATATTTAATGATAATAATGACCCCCACAAGAGCGGTACCTCCCCTATAAATATATGTACGTATGTATATACATATATATATATATATATATATATATATATATATATATATATATATGTATACAATAGGGGGAAAGGCAAATGTCTGTGGAACATAAAAAGAGTTACATTTATTTTCATATGCAGAAGAAACGGAAATTATATTATCTTTTGCAGGGGAGCTAGAAATGAGAAATCAACTTCTGTACTGATAGAGGACGTTGTAAATGTCCTGAAAAACTGTGTAGAGTTTCTGAACTGATTTACAACCAGTGATGATAATTTTCCCTGAGACGAAAATCAAAATGACAGATTTCAACTTAGATGTAGGTTTATACCTGTACACCAAGCCAGCAAATAACTCAGGTTCATAATTGCAATATTCCTTATGATCATGTGCCAGCATTTCTAGTCGTATTGGCATGTTACAATCAGCGCTAGCAATAATGTTTTCAATTTTGAATCCTTCCAATTTTACATATTCATTTGTTACAATTTTAATTATTTTTCCAATTTTTTTGCATCCATGTATCGCTTCACCTTTTGTCTTTGTTCCTGTCAACATGATTCTGCCATTTTTAAAAATTAAAGCTGTACATTTTGGTTTGTTCAATCGAACAATCAGTGTATTTATTTTACTTGGGTTATATTCTGCATTTCGTATAGAAATAGCTATTAGCCTTAAATCAACTTCTGTACACACGTTGGCTGATGCTATTATGTTATGTATGTTTAATGTTATATTTTTATGCACTAGTTTATTCTTTGATTGCTTTTCTGATGCAACTTCATCTATTTCTAAATTTGCGCCTTTCTCACACCCCAGATTGTACCTTTCTAATATGTCATTCCCCTGACAGTGCCCTTCGAATATGTCATTCTCATCTAAAAATTCCTTCATACTCTTTTCACTCACCTCGTCATCCCGGAGAAGTGTACTTGGATCACCCAAATCACAACTGATGTTGATGTTCATTTGGTCTGGATCAGTCATTTCAAAGTGGAGATCAAATGGGAGTCATCAGGAAAAAAGTAAAAAAAAAAAAAAAAAAAAAAAAAAAACAACAACAATGTAATAAGTTATTCTTGTCGCTATGGTTATTCTCAACACCCTGATTATTTTTGTCACGCAGGTTACTCTCGTTTTAGGACGATCCAAGGGGATTTTCTTTGAACATGATTCAAAAAAAGAAATATATCAAATGGCCCGTCCCTGCTTTGAATATACATCCAGATGGCTTGATAAAATTCTGTTGGTTGATTTACTACTTGAGCAAAGTTTTATAGGGGTGCTTTCCCGTTCTTCGAATTTTTAAAGGGATTTGGACTAACAAGTGTAGGTAGGTTAGGGAGAAGGATATTTACTATATATTTTTTGATGGCTTATCCAATATTCACATTTTTACAAAATGCATAAACTTAAAGCAAATTTCTGCACATTTTTTTACTTCTTTTGGATGCAGAAATGATAAGATATCACTCCTCGAATAAAGGTGTGTTTTTAAAGGTCACAAATGGTCATTTTATAGTAAAGAGATATTGTTTTCTTTTCTCAACCTTTGACAAAAATTGCTTCAAATTGCTTCATATTGCTTCAGTTGCAAACGCTGGACATAAAAAATATAGAGCAAAACGGGGAAAAAATTGGCCACAAAAATAGAGAGCAAAATTGAGAAAAAAAAAAAAAAAAAAACTAAAAGCAGCGTTCATACATTACATATACCTAAAAAAAAAAAAAATAAAATAAAATAATTTTAATTTTCCTGACTTGTTCACTTAATTTATTCTCTATCCAAATTGTATTTGTAGTTTCCAAAGTTGCGCAGCTTTTTTTTTTTTTTTTTTTTTTTTTTTTTTTTTTTTTTTTTTCACTAAAAAACACAAAGGGAGAAGCATTTTAAGGATTTAAAAAAAAAAAAAAAAAAAAAAAAATAGTGATAATAATAAATTAAAAATAAAATAAATTAAAAAAAATAACGACACATAGGCGGTATTCACGGTTACGTGAACAAAGAAGAATTTCAGTACTCATTGGTACATAGTTAAATGGAAAAGAAAAGAAAAGAAAACATAACCATTTAAGTTAACACAAAGGGACGATCAAAATCAATCATTGAACAGCTATAGGGCAGGTGACCAACAGAGTAATGAGCCCAGGTTGTGTCCAAGATTTGATCACAGAATGATTAAAAAATAAAATAAATAAATAAATGAAAAAATAAACATTAAAAATTAAAAAAAAAAAAAAACTCAAGAGTGAAATTACTAAAACGACCTTGCCAATGGATATTATGTATCTATAACAATTAACGATGACCCTTGTAGTAATCGTACTCTACACGAATTACTCCCTAGATAAGAAGCAGGAGCAACCTGAACTTAAACAGTGCTTGTTGTATAACTGATGACTGACCAACCCATTTTAGAGAAACTCCTTGTTTTTCACATCTATAAAAATACTCTTTGAAAATCCGTTAATGGCCAATAACTTTCCTAGACTATCAGAATAATTTTTTTTTTTTTTTTTTTTTTTAATAGTTTAATTTTTCTTTATTTCCAGACCTCAGAATGAGAATAGAGAAATGTTGGTACTGCTCGGGAAACATTTACCCAGGTAATAAAAAATGAGATAACCTTTTTCATGCACGAACTTTTTTCAATATTGTGTGTATACAGAGTTCAACCATATAAATGAGGGAAAGATGATTTCCATATCATGTCCACACCACTACTACAACAGTATCGATACTTATATTTTTTTTTTTTTTTTTTTTTTTTTTTCACCCCAGGGCACGGCATATTCTTCATACGAAACGATGCAAACATCTTCCGCTTTTGTCGCAGCAAGTGCCACAAGCATTTCAAGGCTAAACATAATCCACGTAAAGTGAAGTGGACAAAAGTATACAGAAAAGAAAGAAATAAGGAACTAATTGCTGACAAAACATTTGAATTTGAAAAGATTAGAAGCGAACCAGTAAAATATGATCGAAATTTATATATTAAAACAATTAATGCTATAAAAAAAATTGATGAAATTAAAGAAAAAAGAAAAATGAGATTTTATAAAAATAGAATAAAACAAGTCTCAGAAAAAAAAATCAACTTATCTTTGAATTATATTAAAAAAAATCCAGCTCTTTTAAAAAATACGCAATATGAAAATGTGCTTAACGAACTTATTTCTGAACACAAAAATAAGAATATCGATTTTAGTTTAGTCAAGGATACATTTGAACAAGCAAATCTCATTGTTAATGATATAGAGCAGACCGGTCATAAATTTTCTGCGGATATCAACTCTATTAGGGATTCACAAGTAAGGCCAACAAGAGGGGAAAAAAAAAAAAAAAAAAAAAAAAAAAAAAAAAGTTCTATGCATAATTCTTGTATATTGTGCATATATATATATGCACATTGAGAGTATACAAAATTATTTGATTCATTCTATTTCATCACCGGTGTTCTGCAATTCCTAAGTTAACACATTCGTAATTGCACCGAATGTAGTGTGGCCAAATTTTCAGTATTCACATATATATATGTATGTATCTATATACACATTTTACTGCTCATATATTTACGAATATGTTGTACTCATATTTGTTCGATACACTTTTTTTTTCCACAATTGCAGAGATCCGAATACCACAAAGAAAACAGAAATTTGGAATTAGCCACCATCATGTGACTTTTATCAACAAATTAGATCAAAATTTTATGTATGTTGTTTATTATTTTTATTCCCCTTCTGTGGGGAGAAGTTTAGGGGATTCAAGTGCATGTGTGTGTTTTTTTTTTTTTTTTTTTAAGGGGAGTTAAATTCACCAAAAAAAAAAAAAAAATCAAAAAATCAGAAAGTTTACCAAAGTGTGCAAATAGACGAATGAGGAAGGAACTGAGTAAGAAATCACAAACGATCCCCACAAAAATGTGCATATATATATGTGTACTCCCTTCTTATTGGCCATTTTTGTTTAATTAATTTTTTTTTTTTTTTTACCAACATACCATATATACATATGTGTATAACTTGTATATATATGCCCAAACTAGGGGAACTCTAAAAATAATTATACTGTTTTCATCTTAACTTCTGATTTGATAAACAAATTGGAAACGTTCTGCTTGAGCGTGAGAAAAACCACGTGCGCTGTGTTGTATCCATACAATAAATTAATCAGGTTATTCGCCCAAGGTTCTACAGATAGGAAATCAATAAAAAAAAAAAAAAAAAAAAAAAAAAGGGGAGTGAGGGAAGTGGGGAAGCATGATTTATTGATGAATAAATGATTATTATGTAACAATGGTAAAACGTTTTTCCTCCACTTGATGCATCATTGGAGATTATTAGAATTCGCTTCTTTTTTTTCATCTTCTTCTTCTTCTTCTTCTTCTTCTTCTTCTTCTCCTCCTTTTTTCCCCCCCATCTCCATGGGATGATGCCAAAACATGAATTGGAAAAAAAAACAAAAAAAAAAAGTGTGATTTACCTGTGGAAATTATCTTAAAATGTTTCCCAAACCATATGTCCATTTCGGTTGACACGTGAGACAATTTTGCGTTTTGACAGGAGAGGTATTTCAGGTACAGGAACAGAAAGGTTACCTGAAAAAAAATAAGTAAATAAAATAAAAAAAATATATAAACTTAAAAAAATAAATAAATGGAATAATATAGGATATACTCATGAAAAAAAGTTTGTAGCGTGTTAACGTGTTTATTAAGCTCTTTTGTCATATGTCCATATATATGTAACGGTCAATGAACATAGACAACACAAAAGTTTGTAGCAACGGAAATATTTTCCCTCGCTTTCCTCCAATGGAATGAATTACCAACTTGTTCATAATAAATATGTTGAGTGCACGAGATACAAAAGTGTGTTTACTCTCTCTACTGGAACACTCCCTCTTTCTCCTTATGGGAATGTTCCCTCTCAATGTATCACACCAGTATAGCACTTGTTGTGTTGCATTTAATGCATCGAACTCATGGCATGTCATACGGTTATTTGGGTGCGAAGGACGTTAGCAAGCACACTGTTCGAGGTCACCAAAGATGAAAGAATATCACAAGCGTGGAATAAATAATCTCCCTGATTTTCCTGTTCAAGTAAGTTATTCAAATCGTTTAAATTTTTTTCTTCCTTTAAAAGCTTCCTGGTAAACTTCCCATTTAATATTAACAAATCATATTCATTCATATGCTTGTTCGATTTTTTATTTTCTTCTATAAGTTTAGTGTATTTTTTTATTTTTTTCTTTAAATGTTCTATTTTGTTACTAATATCTTGATACTCACTCGATTTCGTGTACTGGCAGTAGGTCTTTTTAATTTTTTTCTGGTATTTGAAAAAGTAAGTTTGAATTACTTTATTATTGTAAAGAATGTGAAAAATGTATTGACTTATCTGAACAGCTGCGTATAGAAGGAAGTATAGAGTGGAGTTATGCAAAACATACATAACATCATTGGGTTGAAAATCGTTCATCCTGTCGATATGTTAGAGGTGAAGAAGCTGCTAATTAGCAGAGAGATGGGGGCCGTTGGGTACTGGCTCAAAAGCGAAGCGCAGAGGGAAAATCTATTCAAACTTCCAAATGTTACTTCCAAAGGTCAATTCCAAATGTCAATTCCAAATGTCACTTCCAATGGTCAATTCCAAATGTCACTTCCAATGGTCAATTCCAAATGTCAATTCCAAATGTCACTTCCAATGGTCAATTCCAAATGTCAATTCCAAATGTCACTTCCAATGGTCAATTCCAAATGTCAATTCCAAATGTCACATCCAGGTATCAATCCCAAATGTCACTTCCAATGGCCAATTAACAAATTCTACGTAAAAGGAGGCTCAAGTTTGGAAATACAAATATACTCGTGCATTTGGTATCATCTTGTCAGGAATTAGGTAAATTATGATACACCCTGAAAAGGCGTTGTGAAAAGCGAATGAACTATCGAATGCACGGGAAAAAAACAAAAAAAAAAATAAAATAAAATAATAAAATAAAATAAACAAATTATATTTTACTTTTTCATCGTTTACTTTTTTTTTTTTTTTTTTTTTTTTTTCGTTGCATAACAATCAAGGGAGGAATGAAAAAATTCACTTTACATCCTAAAATAATGCCCCATTAAGTACACAAAAATAAGTCTCAAATTAGGAACTTCTTTTTTTCCCAATTTTTCCCTCTCTTTTTTTTTTTTTTTTTTTTTTTAAAACGATAAAATGGCATCAATGAGTGAAAATCACCTGAATTTGCTAAAACGGGTAGGTGGAAAAAGTATACATAAAAAAAAGGAGGGAACCTTGAACATACATACATATATATGTATGCCCACATGTGTGTAAGCAACCCTTGTGGAAAGATACCACCTGTGTATTTATATGCGGCCTATTATTACACCTTTTTTTTTTTTTTTTTTTTGCTCGTTCTAATGTGAATACTTCAACATTTTATCATTCACACAAATCCCCATCCCCTTTCACCTCATATTTTGTCTCTTCTCCCAAGTTAAAAGAAATATCCAAGCTGATTGAAATTACTTTGCAACAGAACAATAGATTGAAGGCCATCTTAGGTAGTGAACAGTATTTTAGGAAAAAATGCGAAGCGGCTATAGAAACGGTGAGGCAAATAGATATACAACCCTTGTGCACTTAGTTGTGCATACACAGAACTGGATGTACAAAATCGAAAACGCACAATTGGATGTCTATTACACTCATAAATTTGTCGCTACAAAGAATTTCCCTTTCCCCTTTTATCCCCTCCCCCTCCCTTCTCACCATTCCGCTTGAAAGATTGAAAACACCACAGATCAGCAGGAGTGCTTCAGAAAGGTGTCCAAAATGTAAGTTGAGGGAAATGGAGAAAAAATTCAGTATGAATTTATTTCATTAATGGATGAAGAGAATTATATATGGCTTCTCTTTCTGTTGTGTTGTAACCACCGTCATGTTGTTATATAGGTATGTAGTTATACTGTTGTATATGTTTATTGGGGAAAATTCCCCGCGACCCCTTTTTTGCAGCTTTATCAAAAAACCACGAGAAGACCTGAGAAACGAACTTAAAGAGGAAATGGCCCAATACGACAAGCATACCCCGCATTTAGTGGTAAAATTTATGGGAAAAAAAAAAAAAAAAAAAAAAAAGGGGGGATGAACGAAAATGGAATACCTATGTTCATACTATTCTTGTGAAAATATTAGAGAATGAAACAATTATGTATGTATACACAGACATTCTCATATGTATTAATTCAAAGGCCTCTTTATTTTTCTTAATTAGGAACTCCGAAAAAAGCTAATAGACAAGTTGTCCAACTTGAAGGATCAATATATGCAGACCCATGAAAGTGTAACATTTTTTTTTATTTTTTTTTTTATAAATATGTTTTTCTTAGCGATACAAACAATGATATGCATTTGTTTTTCTTAGCTGTCCAAACACTGACGTGCATTTGTTTTTCTTAGCTGTCCAAACACTGACGTGCATTTGTTTTTCTTAGCTGTCCAAACACTGACGTGCATTTGTTTTTCTTAGCTGTCCAAACACTGACGTGCATTTGTTTTTCCACATACCCTTTCCCCTTTTTTATTTTTTTCTTACAGATTGAGAGAGAAGCAAACCAAACTGCTTAAAAGGATTACGTGGCTTAAGCCGTTATGAATCTGCAGTGCGCAGTTGGAGTAGTTCGCCGTCTCTAATGATCATGTGGATATATTCCTAGGGGTTCATATATATGTGCATATATAACAATCTGTACATGTCAAATATGGGTAAAAACGTGTTGTTGTTTTTGTGTGTATTTATTTGTTCATGTTTGTATTTGTGTGATTTTGGTAGATGAGTATGATGATATTTTCCTAAAAAAAAAAGTTACACTATTTATTGAAGGCACACAAATGTGTAAACGTACATATGACAATTTCGAAGAAAAGAATACCGTCCCAAGGGAATTGAAACTAAATTAAATAGCAATCTAGTTATGTTAGAAATTAAATACATAAAATATTCCTAGTGTACTATTATTTATTCCATTTATTTTATTTTTTTTTTTTTTTGCCCCTCCATAATTATAATAATACAATACTAAGTTCACCAATATGGTGTGTTTCTGTGTGTAGCTATAAATGCGACTAGTTGTGAATGCTTGGCACAAACAGGACAGAGGAGTTGACGGTTCCTCGTTAAGTCTGGTGTATCACCTTTTTGTATTTTCACGTATGGTGCCATTTCGTTTGCGTTCTGTCAGTATTAGGTCAGCATTAGGTCAGTATTAGGTCAGTATTATATCAGTATTAGGTTAGTATTATATCGATATTATTTCTGGGTTCTTGTTTCCCCTCATACATTATACTTGGCGCAAATTCATTTTGGTATATGTGCAGAAACGGCCAAAAATAAAAGATAAGAAAAAAGGAATGACACGCACACACACAATACCTCTGAATGAACTGTTGAAGAGGTGAAACGTATCAAAAGGAGGGAAACTTTTCTACGTACTGAAAAATTGTTATGGGTACACAATCCTACAGGTCACCTTATTAACTCTTTTTCCAATTTCCTTTCCTCACACTATTTTGAATATTCAGAGTGAAAAAAAGAAGGAATTACTTTTTCTCGTTTGACGAAGAAGATTTATAAGAAAAAACGGTTAAAACGCAAAGAAAGAAAATAAAAAAAAAAAGGAACTTATGCGAAGGTGATAAGATTGTGTGTAGTACAACAATGTGCTGGTATTCTCATTTATGACAATGAGGAATGAGAAAAATATAATTCGAACTGGCGTTGAGGGTATAGGTACACGTGTGGTGACTTGTGGGAATATATATATATATTTTTTTGTTTCCTTTCCTTTTTTTTTTCTTTTCTTTTTTTTTTTTTACCTTGGCAAGCGTTTTAGCTGGAAATAAAATGGAAATAATTCATTGACATGTACATATCTTTACATATATATATATGTGTTTTTCTTCTTTTCTGTTTTGCTGTTTTCTTTCCTCCCTCCCCGTTTTTTTGTATTTTGTTTTTTGTTTTTTTTTGCTTTTCCTTTTTTCTTTTCCCATTTATCATATCCCACATTCTGTTTTCCCCCAAGCACTTGCACATACATTGGCAAAATTTCGCATTAATCGCTTTTTCAACTTTATATTTTTTTATATTTTTGCTTTCGTCTCGTGTGTTTTTAATATATTTTTCCTTTCCACTTAAATTCCATGTACTCCACCCTCAACATTTGGTTTTCCTCCCCATCCTTTCCTGCACTAACTTCCACTGTCACTTTATATTCCAAAATTAAAGACTTTTTATTATTTTTTTTCTTTTTATCATTTTACTGTGCATTCCTTAATTCCCAAACGTTTGTTCAAGATTTTTTTTATTTTAATGGAATTATGAATAAAAAATAAATTATTACATACCGAAGCTTTTCTTCTTTTCTTCTTTTTTTTTCTCCTTTTTTTCGTGTTTCTGAAATTTGTATATAACCATTTTAAGCCAAAAAAAAAGAAAAAAAAAAAAAAAAAAAAAAAAAAAAAAGAAAAAATATTTAAAAATATTAGAAAAGATGGCAGACGAACCCTCAGCAGCAAACAATGCCAGTGGAACAGCCAACAACCAAGGAGAACACATTCAGGTTAAAGTACGATCACCTGATGGAGCTGAAGTATTTTTTAAAATAAAAAGAAAAACCAAATTAGAGAAACTGATGGAGGTTTATTGCAATCGCCTTGGGCAATCCATGGAAGCAGGTGAGTAAAAAAACATTCATGATTGTGAACTTATGTATATATGTCAGCACATTTGTATGGATAATTATAAGCCTTTATATATGCACAGTATCGCATGTCAATTTTGCATCCTTAATATCCTTCTGTATACACTTTTATGAATCCTTGCTGTGCCAACTCACACACACACACAGTGTGGCATATTTTTCACGCATGTTACATAATAACCACTTGTTTCCTTTCCGTAGTTCGATTTTTATATGACGGAGACAGGATTCATGGGGAAAATACACCAGATCAATTGGGTATTGAAGATGGAGATGTCATTGACGCGATGGTGCAACAAACAGGAGGATATTTTTAATTTTTTTATTTTTTTTCACATATTTGGAATGTATATATATATATATATATACAAATTGGAAAATAGAAGATAAAGCCGCACGTAGAGCTCCATACGGAAAGAACATTGTTGAGATAATATTATTTATCACCTTTTGATAACCTTGTAACAACTTTCTAAAAATTGTAAAATATAAAAGAACATCCTCACCGTTAAGTCTCATACTGTGTTGTGCATTGAGAGAAGAAATCATTTTTCATTTGTGACACAATAATATGTTTTGTAGACAGTTAACAAGGAAAAAAAAAAAAAAAAAAAAAAAAAAAATGTGTACAAAAATGAGAAATAATGAAATATGCACTAAATAAACATTAGTTACATAAAGGAGAAATACATATATACACACATATATGTGCACCACTAGTGAAACATACAAAAAATCCCTTTTCTTTTTTTTTTTTTTCTTTTTTTTTTTCCTTCTCTATTTTTCCATCAACTATTCCCATATTCTTCATATTTTAAATCTAATATTATATTGTTATATATATCGCTTCATACACCGCCACTTACAGTTGCTGCATAATTTTAAAAACCTTTTCAATTTTTATAAGTTATATTATTCCTCTTTGGAGTATATTTCCTTTCCTTTTTTTATTTTTTTTAATTTTAATTTGATTTCAACAATATCGCACATGCTTTTTACTATTACTACTATGATAAAATATGTATACAATATATGTATGTATATATATATATATATATATATATATATATGGTAAAAGCTATGTGTAGATCCAATCGATTGAGACACTTGAACCAAGTCAATGTAGGTGTGTAAAGCTGAAAAAGAATAGCATTTTGTAACTGCATTCGAATGAGCAACATTTAAATCTTCTTCTGCTTATATTATTGACCTACCCGACATTTGAAATGTAAAAAACGGGCTTACAAAATTGTCACGAATAACGCCTGGTTGATGTTGTTGCTTTGTTAAATTTTATCGCATCCGATTTAATTCCACCTAGTTTTATTTATCTTATTTTTGCATTATTTTTACCATATTTTTACTTCATTTTTTCCCTGTTTTATTTTTTTGTGTGTGTGTTTGAAAAGCGAGAGATTTGCTCATTTGTCCAAACTCCCGTAGCGTTCATTGTTGCATGTGAACGAATTGCAGTTTTTCTTTTTCTTCTCCAATGCACGGCTTCATTTTGTCAGAACATAAATGGTCTGTCTAATGATTTACTACTACGACATTCATTAATCGTACATGTAATTATGTCCCAATGGTAGTAATGGAAAAAGGGAATTCCTTCACCATGTGCTTATATAATTAAGCGTTGCGCTATTTTCCTCATTTAAGAAGAATAGAAGTTTTCATTTTATTTTATTCTATTTGGTTTTATTTTTTAACTTACGGGGAATAGCTTGTTAAAATATAATGTACACGGGAAATTGTCTACACCCCGAACCACACTTTCCCTATATATATACACACACACACACACCATTCTACACTCACACAGATAAACAAACTCCCAACACACATTTTTTCTCATCTATAAGAAATAATTATTCTGGTAGGAAGTTGTCGAACTGGAAAAATAAAAAGGAAAATATGACCAACCCAATGTGTCTATATATATAACTATCCATATGTTTACTTGTACATATCTCCATTTGGGCACATACACACACTATATGAAATCTTTTTTTTTTTTTTTTTTTTTTTTTTTTTTGAACCCCCTCCATCACGTTACACTCCTTGACTTCAGTTGTTAATTTATTCCATTTTGATATTCTTTTTCAATTGGGAATCATGGCAGGGAAATAGAAAATGGTAAAATAACTTATCAAACGTGAAAAAAAAAAAAAAAAAAAAAAAGTTCTTTCTCCTTGTCCCATTACCATAAAAAAAAAAAAAATAAATAAGTTGAAAATGTAAAGAAAAATTTCGAACGTTCTTACCTTGTGCTTACATGAAAATTTCCCCCTTTATAAGTATAATGTATATATTACTTATCTTAAGTGGGACGAGAATATAAAGTATATATATATATTTTTTTTTTTTCCCCCCCTTGCAATCCTATATATGGTTCCTCATTTACAGACATGTATACAAAATCTACATGTGTATTTTCCTAAGACTTTTCAAGTATTCATTTGTGTATCTTATCTACACACTCTTACTTATGCACGAATGCGCATGTATACAAGCCAGAGGGAAAAAAAAAAAAAAAAAAAAAAAAAAAAAAAAAACAGTAAGAACAATAAGAACTTTTTTTTTGTCTATCTCACGCAATCGAGCTTATTGTACATAGTAAATTTATAATTACCACCACCTGTCAAGGAAGTATATATACATGTGGAAATAATGTTCCTTCCTTTTGAGAACCTAATTTTTCCTTTTCTCGTTTTGTAGACTATGTGAAGATGCGAATGAAACACACATACGCATAGGCAAACAAAAGAAGGAAAAAAAAAAAAAAAAAAAAAAAAAAAGGGGAAAGAAAAGTGAAGAAAAAATAAAATAAGAAACAGGGAAAAAAAAAAAAAAAAAAAAATATTATATATACGTACATTTACACTTAGGGTGATATACACATGCGCAGACGGAGGGTTGTTGCCACATGGTGTCTAAGGGACAGCAAAATTGCAAAGAATTTTTTGGTGGAGCGTTTTGCATGAGTCCTTGCAGAAAAGAAAAAATCGAAGGATTTAGAGCAGAAAAAAAGGGGAAATTGGGGGAAAAAGCAAAAATAGGGAAAATAAGGATAAGAAAAAAAAAGAAACAATAGCAAATTATTCAAAATAGCGAATTATCCAAAATAGCGAATTATCCAAAATAGCAAATTATCCAAAGCATCGAATTATCCAAATTAACCAAATTGGGGAAAAGGAAAAAATAAACAACCCAAACAAACCAATCCAATCGAACATAACGGACTTAACGAAAAGGCACAAAGAGCAAACTTCGCGCATACAAAAGCCAACCACTTAAGCTTGACTATACGATAAAAAAAAAAAAAAAAAAAAAAAAAAAAATCGAGCAAAAGGTTCGAAAAAGTTGCAAGCTTATTGCAATATAGTAAGAGCTACAGAGGTAGATATTAACATAATTTAAAATGAAATTATGTGCTTTTTTTTTTTTCCTTTTCGTAACATGTGCCTCTGATTTATTCACGTATCCTGCGGAGGGAAGTGAAGACATCACTGATGTTGGAGTGGTGGAGAGTAACAGAAGTTTTCCAGGGGGAGAGATCACAAATGAAGAGACTACAAGTGAAGAGACTACAAGTGAAGAGACCACAAATGAAGAGACAACAAGTGAAGAGACTACAAGTGAAGAGACCACAAATGAAGAGACAACAAGTGAAGAGACCACAAATGAAGAGACAACAAGTGAAGAGACCACAAATGAGGACAAACAACACGAACAACTGAATAATATTCATAGACTGATTAGGGAACAGGAAGAGACTCTGCATAGAGAAAATAAAGAGACGGAAGGAGGGGAAGTGAAGTTAGGTGGTTATGCGGAAAGAAAAAGAAAGGAGGAATCAAAAAGTTGGAATGAATTAGTAAAGAAATGTGAAGACGAAAAAAAAATTATTCTTGAGGAATTCCAAGTTGCTCAGAAAAATCTAGAGAAATGCACTGAGAACAATGGAAAAAATCTAAGTGAATGCAAAGAACAATTGAAGGAGATCCAAAAACACTTGAATGTGTGCAGGGAAAATGAAGATAAATGCTATGGACGGATAGAAGACATAAATATGCAATGTCATGAAAACATAAGTAAGAAGGGAAAAGAAGGAGAAGAGTTAAGGGAAAAAATTCTTACACTAGAAAAAAAAATAGAAGAGGCAGAATTAAAATTAAAGAATTATGCAAAAAGTAGAAGGAACTCCAACAAGGAGGATAAAGATGATAAAGATGGTAAAGTTGATAAAGATAATAATGATTATTTAATCTCTTATAGTATGGTTAAAAGTTATTTTATAAAAATTTTCAAAATATACAAAACGCTTTATATAATCATATTTGAAAAAACGTTTCTGTCTAATATGCTCATCCAGATTTGTTACCTCAAAGATGTCATAATGAAATATATTAAGCTGTATGCAATTATTACCATGGAAAGGTTGCAATTGTATGTGAAAATAGTTTATGAAAGCAGTTCTATAGCAAAACTTTTGGACTTTTATGAACATTCTTTACTTAAGCAGTATATAATGTTGCTCAAAAATAAAACTCCAAATTTTATCTCAAGGGCGGAGAAATTGTATTACAAAATGATGCACACAATGAGATATGACATTTTTTTCAAAATGTTTGAATCATTAAACAATAAATATAGGAACATCAACTTGGACAATTTCGTGCATAAATTACACAAAAATTCGAAATTTTTAATGAATAAAATTAATTCCATAAATCCAGAATTGAATGGGATAATCCCACCAAAATTGGAAGATCAGCTCATTCTACTAATATTTTTCACGGCAGTCAATACTATCCATTTGTATATATTTTTTTATTTATTATTTCTATTTTTCAAGCTGATAAAAAAAATATCCTCTTGTTTATTTATGTGCATCCTTATCTCCATTGTGTTCATATATAGATGCACAATTTTTATACTTACAATCCCTATTAGACCGTTTATGAAGAAGAAATGCAACAGAAGCAGAAAAGTGTATAGAAGACATAATGAAACAGTATGCACGAACCCCGAGCGTACCTCCTATCAGCACCAGGAGTTTAAAAAAATGCACAAGGGCCAAAATGTTCACCACAGGAAGGGATGAAGTGGGGAGAGGAATGAGGAAAGAACTGGGAGTACAGGATCAGAATTGTGAAGCCAATTGTGAAGCCAATTTTGAAGCCAATTTTGAAGCCAATTGTGAAGGCAATTTTGAAGGCAATTGTGAAGGCAATTGTGAAGGCAATTTTGAAGCCAATTGTGAAGCCAATTTTGAAGGCAATTGTGAAGGCAATTGTGAAGACAATTGTGAGGTGAATCTATTTTGAACTCTACCTCTTTTTTTGCTAATTGTGCATATACAGACTAGTACATTAAACAGCTCTAACCATGAATGAAAAAATAAAAAAAAGGAAATGATGAAACATGGAACTCGATTATTCCCACACCTCCCACCCCCTCGACAATTGAATTTTGGCTAGGTGAATACTGGCAAAGTGAATTTTTTTTTTTTTCTTTTTTTTTTTCTTTTTTGAATATAACCCCAGGGAAGAGGGTACGGCATAAATAGAACTAACTGCAGGCACCCATATTGAGTCCAACCACACCTCTTATATTGTTGATGTTCATTTCTCTGTTGTTCAATTTAGTGTGATCCAATGAATATAAATTATCTATTCTTATAAATTTGTAATAAGTCTCGCATATACACAAAGCAGTCTATTTTGTTTATAATATTGAAGAGAGATGGGGTGAGAAGAAGTAATCAATCCCTTCGTTTATTTTATACGCCTCATGCGTGCGTCCATATATATATATATATATATATATATATATATACATACATACACATACACATACATATGTATATGTCCTCACCACACACTTGTTATCAACCATAAGTAACATTTTTCGCGTTTTATATATATTTACTATTTTTTACTTTTTTGTTTTTAAGTTTAAACGGGTTATATCAGAATTAAGCCTCCCCCGAGATATACTTGTATGGAAATACAGCAAAAAAGGTTAGAAAAAAAAAATTAATGGGTTCCCTTTGCTTAATTTATTACAACATTGTCCACAGTTCTGTCAGAATAGTAGCTTCTTTACCCCGATTTACGAGGATCAATGTGCACTTCACCTTGCAAATTATGAATAATTTTTATTTTAATCTGTTTATTTTGATCTGTTTATTTTTCCTTCTTTTGTATAAATTGTCCTTTCCAATTTTGTTTCCTTATAAAACTGAACGAATGGGGGAGTAGGGGGTGGGCTAAAAGTGTATATCGAATTGTTCAGTGAATATGAATTTCCGAGAAATTTCAAAATGTTCACATTTGATCATGGGTAATTATGGTCCCTATAAGTCTCAAAAGACAAAACTAAATTTAGGTGCAGACCCTCTGCAGATAGTTCCTACGATGGAAGTTAAGAAAAAACGGAAACAAAAATAAACGGTGGCAATATGGGGAAAAAAAAAAGAAGACGTAAAACAAAGCAAACATGGATCTAATGTTTCGTGGGTAAGCCCTGTTTCACAATACCCTATTGTTAAATTATGACAATGCGCGCTTGTATTTTCATCAAATGAGAATGTGGACGGCTGGGGGAAAAAAAAGGACCACGATGTGGGAATTCACAAGGAAGTTCTTCATTCCCAATTTCACAAAAAAAAAAGTGAAAAAACATGAAAAAAAAGAGAAAAAAAAGAGAAAAAAAAGAGAAAAAAACGTGAAAAAAAAGAGAAAAAAACGTGAAAAAAAAGAGAAAAAAAGGAGAAAAAAACGTGAAAAAAACGTGAAAAAAACGTGAAAAAAACGTGAAAAAAACGTGAAACAAATGAACAACAAAACACACGCTGCATCAGCGTGAACACTGTAGAAACGCTTGCACGGAATGCTGTCGAAGCAATTTCAACTTTGCTGTCTTCTGGTCATCTGTTAGGAGGTATTCTTTTTAATTTTATTTTCGTACAATTTCCGTTCTACATTTTCGCTAAAAAATTTATTTTCCAAATAATTTTGATTTGCCTTTAGCTTTTCATCATCTATCGAATTCGCCATTTTGTAATAAGCCCAATCTTCCGTTGATTTGTCGACAGTATTGATTTGTTTATTTTCTTGTATATTTTGAACAAGTTGATCAATATTTGCAAAATTGCCACCTATGTTCATTTTGTCCTTCATCTTGAGGTAACGCTTGTAAGAGGAAGAAGTTTTGTCGATTTTTTTTTTGACAGTGTAGATTTTCCCTGCATACATATATTTCTTTTCTATATGTACTGAATTATTTTCATAAAAGCTTTCCAAAGCTGTCTTTACAACATTTGAAATATCGTTAGAATTATTCTCGTTTCGACATTTCTGCTTAAATGTTTTGATGCTCATCTCAGTTTCATTTTTATCTTCCACTGTGTGCGAATGAGGTGATACTTGCATGGCTGAGTATTTATTCAAATGATTATACAATTTTTCTATCGTGTTGTAATTTTTCTCTTCTTGTGGATATTTTTTATGAAATTGGAGAAGGAAATCTTCATCACTAACTGATTTTTCATGTGTATATAATTGTTCATATTCTTTGTTAATTTCGTTGAATGTTTTTTCTATTTTTTCTTTAATAATGGAGTTCTTTATGGCATTTTTTATCTTTCTTGGAGTTCCTTCATTTCTCCTTTTATTTCTTTTGCCCTTTCCGAATTCCTCCCTGAGTAGTTTTGCTTCACCCTCTAACTCTTCCTTCAAATCATCTGATAGGTCATCTCCACATAACTCCTTTTTCAGGCTTTCTTCGACATCATAATTTTCGTCATCCTCATCGGACGATGGGAATTCCATATTCAGGATCGTTGCCATCTTCCCTACTTGGTGGAGCGTCCTGGATGTTCATCAGTTTGGTGATTTGTTTTTCCCCTTTTGGCCTTATCTACATCTATATAAGATGCACGTATATATATATATATATATATATATATGTATCGGTTAAGAGAAATGCCATTCCTTGGTTTTAATCTTTTGTAGAAAAATGAAAAGATGTAACAACACGGGGACTAATAATGGACATTAGAGATGTTGGTGAGATGTGCATATACAAGGATGTTGTTATCATTCCAGGAGTATAAAATATGCACATTCTTTTTCATAAAATAAGTATAAACACATGTGAAAAAAAAAAAAAAAAAAAAAAAAAAAAAAAAAAAACGAATGGCTTCTTCAAACCCGTTTGTTGCTAACACTAATTTGATTAATGACCTACGAATACAGAATTGGAGAAGAATTAAGCAAAAGAAATTTACTTTCCCTATATTTATAAAAATAAACATGAGAAATTTATATTTTCAACAGAAGGGTACAGTAATGATAATTGTGTTTTGTAGCATTCACGAACGAACAACGTGAAGGAGAGAGTGTATCATCCACACGTGAGAGAAGAAAATGTTTTAAAAAGAAGTAGATGAATATATATATATATATATATATATATATATATATATACATATCCTTAATTCGTTTAACCCCCATGTACTATTTGTGCGAATTCTTTTTTTCCTTTTTTTTTTTGTGGAACCCCTTGTATATTTGAAAAAAATAAAATGCTACTTATTTTACTGATATTTCTCACCACTTTTGGGGGGGGTTACTAAAGTTTCTACAAATATGTATATATTATATAGAAGCATATTATATATATAGGTATATGTATAAATGTACTACAGTTCAGTTGAGGAAAATAAGGAGAGGCATGATATGTTTTTTCTCCAACCCCAGGTTTCCCATGAATGTTTCTCTTTTGTTAGATGTTTATCTGTGTGGGTTTACGGGTGTGTAATATGGCACAATAAATATGCGAAGTTTATCATTTTTTTTTTCCTTTTTTTTTTTTTTCCTTTTTTTTTTTTTTTCCTTTTTTTTTTTTTTTTCCTATTTTTTTTTCCCCTATCTTTTTTTTCTCTATTTTTTTTTTCTCTATTTTTTTTTCTTGTTTGTTATCACAACGCATGATTCGAGGCGGAAAAATACAAAATGGGAAGAATGGGAACAATCGATTTGCCTATGAAAAAAAAAAAAAAAAAAACACACAATTTTACTTTTCCATCTCCTTTTTCTCGAATTCTTTTAAACAAGTCATTTGTTGAACTTAAGTCTAGAAAAAAGATGTCACACATAAAAAAAAAAAAAAAAAAAAAAAAAAATGGGGAATATATGAACATATATTAATGTGAAGTCAACAAATTTTGAATTTGTATAATTAAACCAGATTGATATTGTAAGGATTATGAAGGAAAAAAAAAAATATAAAGAGTGAAAAAATGAAAGAGCGATGTTTTATGTATACACTCTCCCCCCCACTCCCAAAGGATGGTAATCGTGACAGTGGTTAAATTAATAATTAAAATAAAATTGTAGATTTAATTGGATTTATTTCCATTATTATATAATATACATTTGGTTTCATGTGGAGACTTTTTTATTGTTTTTTTTATTTTTTCCTTATTTTTAGCATTTTTGAACAGTTCCCCTTTTAATGAATTTTAAACCGTTATGAATTTCACAACACATTCCAACATGGGTTTTCTCTCTTTTGAGTCACCCTTTGGAAGAATACTTACTGTGCACGCATGTGTACATTTGTGTATGTGCACAAATTTGAACATTTAAAATGTTTTAGGCGGAATGAAATTACTGCGCACTCTTCATCTTCGCACGTTAAACATTTAAGAAGAAAGTCCAAGGGAAAACTACCCAAGAGCTGTTGGTAACAAAAGTCTCAAAGGACTCATTTGGATATTAAATATATGTGTACATATGTATTGCATGTATATATATATATATATATATACATATAATATATTTTTTTTATACCTTAAGAACACCGAATTTATCAACCTCAAAAATAAATTACATAACTAGAGAATTCATCATCCGGAATTAAGCATTGTCACATGATAACACATGGAAATTTAACTCCTCTCACATTTGTTGGTATATTTAAAAAGAGCAGAAAAGTATTCTAGTAGCTCACATACCTCTTTAACAAGTTAGCATAAGTGTATATATAACAAGCCGAGGCAAGGAATACATTTATGTTTATACTTTATTCGTGAAGGGAAAAAAAAAAAAAAAAAAAAAAAAAAAAAAACGAAAGAATTATTTTTACATGGCTATAAATAAGCACTATATGTGTTTACGAGTGTAATCACATGGTTTACTGCTAGACACGTTGATTTGCACACTCCCCCCCTTACCCCTTCAAAAAAAAAAAAAAAATATAAATAAAAAAGTTCACACTTGTACATATATATACACATACTACACATAGTACATATATATATATATATAAGCTCCAATGAGAGGAAACAAACTTGCTCAAAATAAGGACTCCCCATGAGTACACGATGAATGTAATGACCATATTATTTGTCAAACTCTTTTAAATAATTAGCTATTAACTTTATGATCATTTGAATATACGTGTGTATACTATGTGTTATAGAGAAATGTAATTATCTCAATTAGGGAACACATTGGCATTTTATAAACAATAATGACATTTTTTTTTTTTTTTCTCCTTTTTAATGCAAGAGTGATTAAAATTGCTTGATTAATTCGCCGATTAATTGATTGATTAATTCGCTGATTAATTGATTGATGAGGTTTTTTCCCATTTTCAATTTGAAAGCTTTTTTGGCTCTTTACACCTCATCCTATATCTGTACTTCGCGAGGATTAGGTAGAGAAATATTCTATTTACTTTTACTCAAGTATTTCCTGAGTGAGCAGGTGTGTACCTCTCCATATGTGATGCGCGTACACTTTATTTTGTGTGTAGAGTAATTTATATACTTGCTAGAAGTGACCAGATAGCTTAATGTGCAATCCTTTACTGTTGGTGAGAATAGAGATTGAAATGGAGAAACCCTTTTTTAAATATTTAATCATCGAAAAATTTAACAATCCAATTCAAATGTCTTCATTTTTTTTTTTTTTTTAACCCCTTCCAGACCAAGTCATATATACAGCTCATTAAGTATCAGAAATATACAGAAAGAAAAGAGAATCATTACAACCATTTGGTCACGCAAATAGAAGCACGTAGAATCAACAAATTGTCGTTCTCTCCTTCTCTCTCTTTCTCCATATTTTACTCTCTTTTTTTTTTTTTTTTTTTTTTTTTTTTGTTGAATCACATATGGCCGATTTCAGCAAATCCAACTCCTCGGGAGCGTCGAATAAAAAACAGGCATCTATTTTAAGCTTCTTTAAAACGCAAGATGTTAAGATAAAGAGAACAAACAGTTCAGGAGATACAAATGGGAATAAATTGCAAGGGATGACAGATCTGAAAAAAACGGGAGAGAAGAAGATGGGGGAGGAAGGCGAAAGCAGTTTGGTAGTTAATCGTGACAGTGCTGAGACAAGTGTAGTGATGAAGATGATGAATAGTTATGCAGCTAATAAAAAAGAGGAAAATAAAGATAACATGTGTGAAAAAGGAGGAGGAATGGGAGGAGTGGGATATCTAAATGTAAAAAATGATTCAACGATGATGAAAAATGAAAATGAAGATATTGATGCAGGCTTCGCAACAACTGCACACGTAAATTTATTCTCTGATGACAGTCAAGATGCAAATAGTAAGCTTATTAAAAATTCTTTGGAGAAAACAGTAAATCATATGAAAGAAAATTATGATAAGGATGACTCAGACAATGCAGAATTGAGTACAGATGAAGGAATAATTGTTAGGAAAAAGAGAAAGGTTATAATAGATTCATCCAGTGAAGATGTACACGATGATGGAATTAATGATAAAGGAAGAGGAAATGAAAAGAACTCCAAGAGGAATGTAATAATAAATCGTGAAGGATTGGGTGTAGATGGTAAGTTAAACAATTTGGTTTATGAACCAAGTAAAAATAACACAACAGAAGAAACATTATTCACAAATGATAACAGTAATAAAGAAATTATGAAGATTCACAAACGAAAGGGAGAAGACAGTAAGAAATCGCAAGAATTAGATACGTTAAGAAATAAATTTTTAAGTATTCCCATAAGCTTAACAAATGATAAATTTCGATTATACATAGAACAATATTTCCTTTATTGCAACACATTTGAATTTCCCAAATGGGTTCAACCACAATATATTCGGGATCTAAATTTGAGGACCCCTGAAGATGCAGATTATGACAGTTCGACTATATGGACACCTCCACCAGATCACCCATGGGCAATTGAATACAAACAAGCTCATTATACGCCAGGAATGCAACAATTTTGGAAAATAAAATCTAAAAATTTTGATAAAATAATATTTTTTAAAATGGGAAGATTTTATGAAATATTTTACATAGATGCATGTTTAATGCATACGATTTGTGGATTAAATTGGATGGGCGGAGAACACAAACCTCATTTGGGTTTTCCTGAACAGTCATTACATTTTTATGCAAAAAAAGTTATTAACAGTGGTCATAAAGTGGTTGTAATAGAACAGATGGAAACACCAAAAGAGTTAGAACAACGAAATAAGGAATCATCAGGACCTAAAGATAAAGCCATAAAGAGAGAAATTAATGAAATATATACAAAAGGTACCATACTGCATGATAATATGCTAAGTTCTGAGACCAAATATTTAGTCTGTTTTCACTTTGATGACATAGAAGATTTTGATCCTACAGGCGCTGATATTAACAATGGTAATTCAGGTGGTTCTACTGATTGTGCTTCATCTACCGAACGAACAATAAAAAGCAAATGTAACTTTGGATTTGTTGTTAGTGACATAGCTACATCTTACATTGCAGTTGGGTATTGCAATGACGATGAATCTAGAATCGAATTAAGGACAATTCTAGCACAGTTATGTCCAGCAGAAATTTTATATGCATCTAAGAATATAAACAAAGAGGTTCTATCTATTTTTAAAAATATTCCAGCAGAACCTGAATTAACAGCTGTGAGTACATTTCCAAACATAATTGCATCCCTAGATGAGATAAGAAAATATTTTGAGAACATTCCTCCAAGTTTAGAAATGTATAAAGAACAGAATAGTGTCATTTGTGCATTTGGTGGGTTCATTGTTTATCTTCGATCCCTTTTATTAGATAAAAAAATTTTTCGATTCTGCAAAATTGAGCATTATGATTTGTTTAAGAAGGAAAATTATATGGTATTAGATGCAACAGCGTTGAAGCATTTAGAAATATTAGAAACCCAATCTGGAGAAACGAAAAATTCTTTATACGATTATGTAAACAAAACATGTACAAATTTCGGAGCAAGAAATATGAGAAGATGGATTTGTAGTCCCCTACTTGATTGTAACAAAATTAATGAACGATTAAATGTTGTCGAATTTTTAAAAAAAAATGAACATATCTTATCTCTAATCAGGCTAAAATTGAAAAAATTACCTGACATTGAAAGATTGCTAAACAAAATATGTATTCAAGCCTCACAAAGTGAAAGAGGAGCTGTTTTTTTTGATAATATTGTAAATACAAAATTGAAGGAATTTATGACCTTTCTAAATGCCTTTAAAGAAATTGGGAGTATGTTAATCGAAATAAATAGTATAGAAAAAGATGAAGAGGAATTACCAAAACGATTATTTGAAATTAGCAATACTTCTGATAGGAAAAGTTTAGTTAGTAATATACAAGGAAGTTATCCACATATTGAACAAATTACAAATGAATTTTTGAAAAAAATAGACTTCGATGGAGATAAGGAATACAAACCTGCTGAAGGTTGTGATGAAACCATTGATTTGATTAATAAAAAAGAAAGGGAGGTAGAAAATGAACTGAATTGCATTTTAACAAATATGAAAAAAAATTTGAAAATTTCAAGTCTTAAATATGTTCATGCAAAGTATAAGTATGAAATCGAGTGTCCAGATAATGTACCCAAATCTTTTTTAAAGCATGTTGAAATAACATCAGCTAAGAAAGGCTTTATCCGATTTCATAATGAAGAAATAAAAAATTGTGTCGACATGTTAGAAGATATTGAGCAAGAAAAGAAGGATGCAATTTACCCTTTTTTTAAAAAAATGTTTCACTTGTTTTATGTCCATTATGAGAAGTACATCTCTGCATGCAGACTTATGTCCGAACTGGACTGTTTGCAAGCCTTTGCCTTCGTTGCTTTGAACACCTCCTTTACCTTAACACGTCCGATTTTGCATCCTATAAGGAGAGGCCCCTCAGAAGAAGCACAAGAAGCAGAAGAAGGAGAAGCGGAGCAGGAACCGAACCCCCAGGCCGGAGCTGCATCTATTGCTACCGCTGCCTCATCTGCCACATCTGCTACATCTGCTACATCTACTACTGTTTCCACTGCTGGATGGGGCATGCATGGAAGAACCCAAGCTCCAAGCGATGCACGAGAACCGCTGCTAATACTAGAAAATAACATTCACCCAGTTGTAGCAACTCTGATGCCAAACTTCATATCGAACAATATATACATGGGGTGCCAGCAGGAGAATCAAACCACCTTACTTTTAACGGGGCCAAATATGGGAGGAAAAAGCACACTACTACGTCAGATAGCCATATCTGTTATTCTAGCACAGATAGGAGCATTTGTTCCATGCTCTTATTGTGAATTGACTGTAGTTGACAAAATATTTACAAGACTAGGTTCCAGTGATAATTTATTTGAAGGCAAAAGTACGTTTCTTGTAGAATTGGAAGATATTTCAAACATGTTGAAGCAGAGTACAAAATATAGTTTAACAATTTTGGATGAATTGGGTAGAGGAACATCATCCTTTGACGGTACAGCTATCGCCTTGTCAACACTTGAACAGATATCAGATGTTGTAAAATGTAGATGTATATTTTCAACACATTACCATTTATTAGTTGAAGAAGTTAAATATAATAAAAATATATCGAACTATCATATGAGCTTAAGTATAGATGATCATCAAGAAAAAATTATCTTTTTATATAAATTCATAAAAGGAGTTTGTCCTAAATCCTTTGGTATCCATGTTGCTAAATTGGCTGGACTTCCAAAAGAAATTATTGATTTGGCACGAGAAAAATCGACTCTATTTGAAAATGTAACTGATGAATTCTGCAAAATTATCAAGTACAAAAGTATTATTCGCTCCTTGTTGAATGCATATGATGATCAGAGTTTGGGTTCTCTCTTCTGCAAGTATCGACAAGAATTCTCTTCCTGAGATAAGTTAGTTTAAGAGAGAAGACCACCCACTTAGACTATTTAAATTGGTTAGGCCACTTAGCCTTTTTTTTTTTTTTTTCAAATTTGTTCAACGTCCAATTTGTTTAGATCTGCTTAAATTGATTATACGACCACAGATGTGATAAAGGGGGGATGGGGCCCCCCCCCCCTCCCCCCTTCCAATATCACCAAAGAGGAGACGATGGTTTTGTCGTTAGTAGTGGTTTTCCTCTCCCTACAATGGCATATTAGGAAGTACTAAAAGGATGTTGTACACATAAATGCATAATAGATGCATACATATGTGCATAATCCATGAGTACATACGCACATGCACATACACATGCACATACACATGCACACACACATACACGCATGCACCTCTTTGTCAAAAAGGAATTATTTTTCATTCTACTAAATGCTAGCGTTTTTTCTCCCATAACATTTTTCGCATTACTGGGGTGTGACCTTGATGGAATATTTTATATTCTTTCACTCCTAAATTTTAAAAGCTTTAATAATTTTTTTTTTTTTTTTTTTAAATAAAAATGCAACAGCGCATATAACATTTTTTGAAGAATTTGCGCTTTTTTAAAAATAAAATGTGACAGAACGTTTTACATTTTTGAAGGATATGTTTTTTTTTTTTTTTTTTTTTTTTTTAAACCTCTTTGCCATAAAGCCATTTTAGAACTATATTTAAGAGTTTATATTTAAACAAGAAATGAAAGATTTCAATTCTGCCTCTTTTCTTTTAGTATAGAACCGAGATTGAGTGTAATAATTGTCATGATACATAACGCGTTCACATAATATGGCCCTAATCTTGTTTTAGAAGGTTTTCTTTTTTTTATATAAGGAGGTTTAAATGTATACTTGAAGAGAGAAAGTCAAACAATGATGTGTATTCTGCTCGCGAAGAACCACAATGAAGTTAAGATTTTTTTTTTTTTTTTTTTTTGCATAAGATTATAACTTGAGATATTTCATTTATGTTTTTTTCGTGCTTTTTTTTTTTTTTTTTTTTTTTTTTTTTTTTGTTTCTCCCCGTTGAATGATCTGAAATTTTCCGCCCCTACAGATGACCAACGGGATGATCAAATTTGTCACAAAATCGAGTGAGCAGCATAATCGGGTAAACTGCATCCCCTAGTGAGCATCCATACCCGAGTGAACTTCATAACCATATTAAATTTGCCCACATTTGAACAAAATCACAAACACACTAGGAGCAGTCGATTTGGGGAAGGGGGCGGGAGAGTAACATTTCATATTTTCTTAATGGGATGAAAAAAGGTAAATAAAAGGAATGTTTATAGAAAAAGATCCCACATATGAAATCCAAAAAAAATGTGAATATCATATTGAATCGAATAACATTGTATATATGTAGTAATCTTGCACAGGTGTGCAATCCCTATGAAGCGACGGAGAAAAAAAAAAAAAAAAAAAAAAAAAAAATTCTGGTCACTGAGAAGGAGATTAAAGTAATATATAGCAGAAAATACACATCTATTCACATGGACCATTCTGTGAAACCGCGACCTGCACTCCAATTATTTATGAAATCCACTTATTACCTCATGGTCCCAGAGTGAAGAGAATATGAAACGCTGAAAGAAAAAAATATATCTTTGGAACATATTGCTCTCCTCAATAGGTGTACATATATGTGCATACACATATATATATATATATATATATATATATATATATATATATATATATATAAAGAGATAAAGAGAGGGAGAAGGAAAAACGCTCACTCCGGATGAGCATATGCAACTATGTTCATCTGTTTATGTATACAGCGTCTTTTTGACAAGACGCGCTGGGGAGGAAATTGCTTAGACGTGTAGATGCGTTCCTATGCAAAAACCTTTGCTGGATTTAGTTATTCTCGTTTGTGGCACTCAAAAATAGGGACTCCTGTGTGATAGAACTAGAAAGGAACAGATAAAACTCGACAGAACCAGAGAGAACCACGCAGAACCTCACGTAATCATAGTATGAAAAGTGGTAGAGTGTTTTTCCTGCTGCTGTGCTGTATGTACGAAGTTTGGCTAGCGCACAAATTTGTTAATGGAAAATACATATCGTCAAAAGGAAATAAATTAAAGATGGAGAAAATTTTCAAAAGGGGTTCTCATTCACCATTCCTTATTGACAAGACCCAAGAAGGGTTCATCAAACACTCTGTGTTTCAAAATAGGAATAAAAAAAATATTCCCAACACATTATTACACTTTACTGATGGGACAAATATTACCACGCTTTGTAAGATATCCATTTTACTTAACAAAGAACAAAATGGATTAACTCCGTTTTCTATTTTGCTTTATAAACAGGAAAGTACTAAATCAAAGGAATTTTTAAAAAAAGACAATAATATAAATAAAAGAAATAGAAAAAAAACATTTTTTAAACTGTGTGCAAAAATGCCAGTTGTTACTATTAACAAGAAGTTATATCCGAAGGAATATAGCACAGATTATGAAAATGTGTTGAGGAAATTCGATGTTACATATATCAATTACAAAACGAGATTGAGAAGCAAAAAAGAGATTGACATAAAATCAATTGATGACTTGTATGGGCAAATTTACGACAGAGATATATTGAAAAAGCAATTTTATTTTTTCCTATACCATGATGATATTAACACATGTTACAGAGTTTTAAATGAAAATAGAAATGTATTAACTAGGGAAGAATCTTTTAAAATATTAAATAGCTTACCTTACATTTTTGTTAATCATTTGAATTATGTCTATCCAACCAAAGAAAATGTCGACATAGTTCTAAGCAAATTGTTAAAAACGTACATTTTCCAATATGCGAATGATAAAAACATTGACTTTTTGAACTTCAAGTATAAGTACAATGAGTTAAATGAATACTGTCAGCAATTGGAGCGAGATTTCCAGAAAGAACAGACACAGGTTCATGATAAAGAGGAACTCTCGAAGGAAAATATGTTAAATCCAAATGAGAAAAATCAAAAGGGCATTGATCGAACCGATGAACGCGCCATATATGACGATGGAAGTAACACAAACTATGAGCAGAAATATCAGCACATGTCATATGATTACAGAATTATCGAATCTACAAACAAGTACAAGGAACTAATGGAAAGATTTAGAAAGTATCCAGAGAACATAAAACTGCAAAAGGTGCAATTGCTATACACAAAGATATTAAGCATGAAGGGTAATAAAATATTCGAAGCGTTTAGAAAACATGAAAGTGTAAAAAAAAACGAGGCGAGAAAAATTTACAGGAATGCCAAATTGTCTATTGATGTAAATAAACTTACTCCATATGTAAATGAACCAATAAAATATGATAAAGAGGAAAAAAAAAAAATCAATGAATTATTTCACAAATATGTAGAAGAAAAAGATTTAATAAATGCAGCTCTAATAATAAGAAAATATACAAACTTAATTGACACAAGGGATGAAAAAAGCCAAGAAATTATGAAAAAATTTTTACGATTACATGAATATATATACAAATGTAACAAGTATAATGAAAAGGAATTGGCTCATTTGAGAATGATTTATTATTCTACTGTTCAAAAATCTAGAGTCATACGGAAAATTTGTGAAGTAGGTATGTGGCAACAAGGAGAAAATGTTACACATAAAGAAGTTTATGAAAAACAATTAAATAGATATCTACAGCAAAGAGAAGCATTACGTGATGAAAGAATGGAACAAAAAAATATTGACATGGATGAAATAAGAGATTTTAGTTCTGCATATCCAATGGAATGGCTACCTGTCCTTTACAAAGATTTATTTGAGCAAATCGAAAAAGAAAAAACTTTAAAAGATTCTGAAAAAAAAAATACCCTCAGTAGGAAAAGAGATTCTATTAAAAAACTATTTTCCACCTCTATTGCTGAGAAGGGTACTAATAACGACACGTCTTCTGATTTTCCACTAAACGAAAAAGGTAACAATAAAGGAATTCCACATGACCTTTTAAATGTAAAAAATGAACTTAAAATTGGTAAGAATATTTTAAATTATAAAAAAAAAAAATTAGGAAAAAATAGACGAAAGAAGGAGGGAGGAAAGGCCTCCAAGAGGAGCCAAGAAGCAAAATCTTCCAACAGCTCTGATGACACAAAGGAAGAGGATGCATAATATTGACAAAAATGGACTCTTCTGAATGTAACATTTTAGGTTAATCAAGCAAAAGCATAGATGCATTCTGCGGGATGCAGTATATACCCGCACGTGTATATATATATATATATATATTATATGATTCTTTTTCTTTTTCTTTTTCTTTTTCTTTTTCTTTTTCTTTTTTTTTTTTTTTTTTTTTTTTTTCTGTGTCTGTGTGTACATAATTGTGAAAAAAAAAGTCACACACATATTTTCTCAATAAAATTTCTGCAAATTTTTCCGCATTTTTCCATGTATCAAAATATGGAGAAATGGAGGTAGAGAACTATTACTTCCCTTGAGAAACATCTTTCCGTATTATTCTACCTTACGTTTTTGCTCTTCCTCATTCTTGTCTTTAACAAAAAAGAGAGAAAAAATTAAAATGTTTAATTCATAAGTTAATTAAAAATATACGTAAAAAATGTAAATTATCCTACGGGCATGAGCAGAAGTCACATATATTAACTGGAGCCATATACATTTTAGTAAAAAAAAAAAGGGAAAAAAGGAAAAAAAAAAATTTGGAGATGCACACATAAGAGGGGAAAGTGGAATGTTAGGGGTCTCGATTCAGATGTATTTCCAAATGCGTGTATTTGTGACGTGTGTCATGCTAGAGGAGGTGAGTCCAGGGTTTAGGAATCATACACACAGGTGAGTACATATACATATGAACATGCTCACGTATGAACATGCTCACGTATGAACATGCTCACGTATGAACATGCTCATGTATGAACGTGTTCATGCATGCAGGTTATCGTGAGGAGGTAGGGCAACAAATTACAGGCGCCCCTTGAAGTAAAAATACAAAGCAAACGAGACAAATACAAGCGAAATGAAATAATTAAAGGTAAAATCAAAATCCCTGAAATAAATGGAAGATATGTATATATTAAACAACAAACTAATGGGGGTAACAAAAAAGCGAGAGAAACTTCCTACATGCTTTATAAAAATAGGAGTTATAATTCCGCCAAAGGTGTTGAGGATAACTAACAGCAATATGTATAGGAACTCATTAAAAGAGTTGAAATATTTTGAAAAAAAAAAAAAAAAGTTCACTTTATATAGTAGAGGCTGTGGATCTAGGTGTTTCTGTTTCCACTTTTGTTGCACTGAACATTTCTGATGATCCCGTTGTTCGTGCTGCACAAACTCTATTTCATGATTTTCCTTTTTGGAAATGTTTTTAAAAATCGCTGATATGTTCAAATTATTTGTGCATAGACTTAAAATAATGGTAAAGAATGCCAAGCACATATTTTGAAACCAAATGGAGAATCTATAATTGATGTAGAGATATTCTAAAAAAACGCTTGAAAATCCACTAGTTAAGGTAGCTAATAATGTTGTTAGAACACCTATTATTATGTTATTATTCCATGAATTATTCTTTAAGATGACAAAATTAGTAGAGTTATCATCATGTTTGTTTTTCTCAATCACATTATTCTCTTGAATCCTATGTAAATAATTATCCCAAGTTGGTGTTCTAACCTTTGAAGCTTCAACATTGTCTGTGATATTTCTAATGGAGCAATAATCTATTATTGTTCCATAATAATAATAGTAATGATTCCTTTCTGAATTTTGTAAGATATGCACACAATTAATATTGTTAAGTATATTTGAAAGAACATTTCTTTTATTTATTTTTTTCGACAAACGAGAAAAAACAAATAGAGTACTAGTCAATGATTTCCCTTTCATATTATACAATGAAGTATTGTTATTATTCATCATTTTAACATTTCCAATATGAATATCCCTATTTTCCATTACATCTGTTATGTCGACACTTGGAGAATTATAATTCATGTTGTAATCCTTTAGACATATCAATGAAAAGAGTAGAAATATGATAGAAATTAACTGCGTTTTTTTTATTTTCCTTTTTAAAATTATAAAGGTAAATATTACCACTATTAATATTCTGAACTGATACAATAACTGGAATAACGGAGTGGGGATATTTGACATGGAAATGTAAAAAAAGATATTTTGAAAATAATATAAAACGCTAGGCACAATTAGAGATAATACATATACCCTTTTTTCCTTTATAATATCACTCATATATTCTCGTACTAATTTTAAATCAAATTTATTTTCATTCAAATAGAAAACTGTAGAAATCAAAAATTTCATTATTTCTGAAATGAATATGATATTTTCTTCCTTCAGTTTGTGATTTATATTTTTAATTTTCTTAATTCTTATAGTCAATTGAATCAGCAGTGTGTGTGTTATGAGTACCATGAACAAGATTATTCTAACGAGGGTGTCACTCCTCTGTTTTTTCTTTGCCTCTTCTGAGGTTTGGTCATGCTTTGTCTCTGCTGAGGTTCGATCTTTCTTTGTGTCTACTGAAGTCCTACCTTGCTTTGTCTCTGCTAAGTTTCGGTCTTGCTTTTTGTCTACTGAAGTCCTACCTTGCTTTGTATCTGCTGAAGTCCAATCTGGCTCCTTCCCTTCTCTCAAACATTCGGGCAAAGATGAGTCCCTAATTTTCTCCATTTCAATTTACATATCTACATTGGGTTCTACTCTTCACTTCTCATTTCATGTCATCCATTTGCGTTCCTTTTTATATGGAAAAATGAGTACAAATAGAAGTTTATATATTTATAATTTTTCATTGAGTTCAGTCTTATTTTATTATTATTTATTTATTTTTTTTTTTTTTTCGTGTGTGTCTACTTTAGTGCTTCCAGTGTTCTTCCTTTGATCCCTGTTTTAGAAAGGGATTTGGTGATTAAATGCCTTTTTTAAGTGCTCATTTGCTTTCTCGAAAAAAAAAAAAAAAAAAAAAATATATTTACATGTGAGAGACAACAGTGGAAAGACTTATAAATTTTATTTAATATACTCCTTGGTCATGTCCTCGATTCGTCACTTGATTGCACTATCAAATGTTTACTTCCTTTTTATATACATCTATATACTCATGTGCTGGTGGTGCCTTAGACACATTTACAAAAAAATAGGAACCACAAAGGGCCCAAGTGAATGAATCGCGAAATATCAAAATTCTCAAGTGGCGTACAAATCTAGCTCCTTCTGCTCTTTCTTATTTCTAATACTGTGTTGGGTATACGAATGAGCAATCAAACATACAGCATAATAAAATACTATGGTTTAAAAAGAGAAAAAAAGCATCTATCAAAAAAGTGTGTTGCCTGCTTTATCGCATGACACACGGACTTGCAATATAAGAAAGAGTACGTTGGAATGTATATTAAAAATGGTTCATCTTGCAACATGAGAGTAGAATCAAATGTAGATTATTTTCTTTCATCCAACTTGTTAAAAAAGTAAAAACATGAAAATAAATAAATAAATAAATAAATAAAATAAAATAAAATAAAATAAAATAAAATAAAATAAAATAAAATAAAAGTAATATTACTGTGATATATACTTATACGTTCAGCAGAAAAAAAAAAAAAAAAAAAAAAAAAAAAAACATAAAAAAAAAAAAAAAAAAAAAAAAAAAAAAAAAAAAAAAAAAAAAAAAAAAAAAATTACTGTGATATATACTTATACGTTCAGCAAAAAAAAAAAAAAAAAAAAAAAAAAAAAAATCCGTTAAATCGGGAAATCTTTGCTTTGGAAATTCTTATATTTATTATAAGCAATCTCTTCGTTTCGACAGAAAAACATACGACAAAAGAAGATTACATGAACGACCCCTTTTTTTTAAAGAATATTTAAAGATGTAAAGAAACAAAACTTTGTAATTTTCACATATGAGTCTTTCTTCCCACAATCTCCAAGGGCCCATACATGGTGTTGTATTTATCTATATAATTTGCTTCTCTCTCTTTGCATCTCTTCAGACATTTGTGCACAAGCATGCACATATTATTATGTGTATACATGATCCATTTGGGAATTTTTACTAATGTTCCATTTTTCACGAACACTTAAGTACATGCGTATTTTAACTTGTTCGTGTGTTTATTTTTTTTTGCTTCACTGTGTATTTTTCCTCATTTTTTGTTTCACCATATGTTTTCTCTCATTTTTTGCCACAATATATTTTCCCTTATTTTTGTCACCATATTGTCTTCATTTTAAAAAAATGCATAAAAAATATATTCATTAGAAAATTCACTAACTGGTGAAAAGAAAAAAGAGATAGTTCAAAATTGAAGACAGAAAAAGGATGTAATAATGTAATCGTGAAAAAATGAAGTGCGGGTATTTATTATTTTTATTGTGGAAAGGAAAGAGAAAATAAAAAAAATAAAATACCACCCAAGTGAAAAATGTACATGTATATGGGCTTTATATTTTGCTGCTGTATGTATTTTGCGTTGGCAAATGCCGATTGGAACATGTAATAAATACATATATCACGAGAAAAAAGTTTCGTTCCCATAAATAGATTCTTGTATATGTATATGTTAGAATCTGTGTACATATGTATTTTCCTGCGTAAGTATTATCCCTAAACACATGTTTAATTTATTATATTTTTGTAATATTTTCAGCTGTTTGAGCTTTACGTATGAACGAATATTCCGCCCTCTGCATCAACAGTCACAAAAAAAAGAGCATAAATGTGTATGTATATATATATATATATATAACGAATAAAAATGGAATATGAAAAAAAGAAAAAAAAGGGAGATATCAACAAAGATGGAACCACAACAAAGGACGTCATAAAAAATGGTTGTTTAAAAAATGGTTGCTTAAAAAATGGTTGCTTAAAAAGTGACTGCTTACAAATGGCGTCAAAACAAATTTCATTTTATCAAATTTTTAACAAACTGCTTTGTAACAAGATGCACATCTCCACTTAAACATACATCACTAATTAGAAAAACGTATAAAATGTTAAACGAAAAAAAAAAAAAAAAAAACACATAACATATACATAACATATACATAATATATACATAACATATACATAATATATACATAATACATACATATATATGTGTATATTTTCTACATACATTATTCTTATTTTTCACACACATGTGTGCAGCGAAAGCCTTGCCGAAAAAGATGAGTATGCAGCAATTCATGTATACTACATGTACTACACAACTACTTTGTGCTTAAGGCTGATGACATGCGGAAACATACACACACCTTAACATTTTCGGGTGACTATGTCTAAGCCAAATTCTTCATACTCCCGTCGAGTAACAAAAAATGAATTGAAATTTTTAAAGGATGATAGGATACTACCTCCTTTCCAGGAAGAATACTGTTTATCATATTTCCCATTACTTAACACTTGAAAATTTTGAAAATTGGAGTTATGAATCATGTCTAATTGATTAAATTCTTTTATAAATCTCTGATCGAAATTCTCAAATAGGGTTGAAGAGCCTGTCAAAATAACATTGTTTAACAACTCTTCTTTATGTTTCACTGATTTCATATTATTTAGCATATTAAATAATGTAGCATGAACGCCTTCAAATTTATCTTCTTTAATAAATAAACTATTTATATGATAATTTAGTTTTGTATTACTTAACAAAGAAGGAGTAAAAAATATTTCACAAGCAATATTATTAAATTTAGAGATATTTATATTTTGCCCATCTGGCAAAATGTATATATCCATACTTTCATTAAAATTCATATTTTTGGCATCATGAATTTTATTTTCGCTGTTAGCTACTTCACATAAATAACTTTTTAAATCTTTCAGAGGAAAATATTTGGCTTTATTGTAATAATCTTTATGAACTTTTTCTTTATTATAACTTGAAAATTTCCCATTTTTTTTATAAAATTCATAATATGGAACACAATATTCTTTATTATATTTTTCCAACAATTCTTCGAGAAAGAAATCCACAGTTGAACCACCTATATTATAAATTTTATAATTTTTATCATCAATTATTCCATCATTGCAAAGAGAAAAGTCTGTGTAACATGACCCTATATCAACCACGGAACACACATTTTTGTTATATGCAAATCCGGTTAGAACTGATTTGGAATTAAAATATAAGGCTGGTACTTTATATTTTTCAAATAATAACTCTGATATTTTTTCTTTTATTTGTTTATTCCTTTTGTTTGGTAATGAAAATAAATAGGGAATATTTCCCATTTTTTCATTTAAACCGCAACTAATATCGTTGTGCTTATTTATCATATTCTTTATCCCATTAACATCAATAAGTTTATTATCAATTAGATTTATATCAAAATAATTATTCTCTGCTGCCCATTCTTGGAGGGGGGTTATTTTGTTCGATTGGACTGATTCGTTTTTTTCTTTTTCATCGCCAAAATCTTTTTCATCACCAAAATTTTTTTCATCACTAAAATCCTTTTCATCATTAAAATCTTTTTCATCTAATTCACCTTCTTTTGCTTCGTTTAGAGGGGGTTGCGAATCGTTGTTTGATTTGTTTTCCCCATTCTTTTGAACACTTTCTATGGCACCGTTCGTATCTCTGTCCATTGCATCCGCATCAGTATCAACAAACTCGACTGATAAATCGGTCTGCTTATGTAGTTTATTCCCTATAAATTCTTTTACCCTTCCTTCCAATAATTTGTATACAGATCTCCCCCCATTTACATTCATAAAGAGAATTTTTTCCAAAACATCTTCGTTTATATTAAAATGGTTTTTACTGTCCAGGTATAAACACGGTTTAATTTTGATATCTTCCAGGGCCTCCAAATAGCTTAGAGGGTATATCAGGTTGAACTGATAAAATTCTCCTTTTGTGCACAAGCATTTTTTATAAATTTCATTTTTTATATTTATCTCCAAATCGAGGGGTACGCCAACATTCGAGTTGAAGATGCTTATTGGATTTTCATCCCCTGCATATCCAATTTTTGTATTTTCAAATCCCAAATCAACTACTATGCTTAAAATATCGTTGTATGTATCCATTTATGTGCATGTATGCGCGTGTACAACTGTGTGTATAAATGCAGGAGTGCATCAGTATACTCGCATATGTGTAAGTGAAACGAAGGAAAAAAAATGAAAATATCGGAAATAAAGAAAAGAAAGAAAAGGAAGGAAATAAGGAAAAGGAAAAGAAAACAAGCAAAAAATCTAATAAGCTATTAAGCTTATTCATCAATTTACACTTAAAAAAAATTGGAAGAAATGGAAAATAGCAGAAAACGAATTGTCAATAAAGTGTGCGTGCTAACATGATCAGTACCACGAATAGTGCATATAAATATATGTAATATGTATTAAAAATGTTTCAAAAGCATTAAGCTTGTACTACACACACAAAAAAAAAACAAAAAAAAACACAAAAAAAAAAAAAAAAGCATAAAAAATATAGCTAAGTGTATGAATTGTTCATAAAAAAAAACTACAATAAAGCTTATATGAAAAAAATGTACTGCGGAAAAGGTGGAAAAAAATTAAAATATGAACTGTTCATAAAAAAAAAAAAAAAAAAAAACTCACTATTTTTATCTCCGCGCTGCAAACCCGTTTTTAATCGCTTTTCCTTAAAGTAGGAATAAAGTAATTAAAAAGGGGTACATATATCACACAAAATAAACATGTATAGAATATGTACATATCATAAACACTCATGTGAATATACATGTAAACATATACATATTCACACATTTGATTATATGAATATATTTGTATATACTTGTGTGCTTTTTTTTTTTTTTTTTTTTTTCCTATCAGTCCTTGTTAAATAGAAAAATTCTTTCGACACATAACACAGTTTGATACTTAATTACACGGGAAGTAGGAATATGTAACATTTAAGCATCTATATGTATGCCTAATTAATCATGTACTCACTTCAAATGGGATATCTATAAGGGATACATTATATATGCATATACCAGTTGCAATCCGCTCATATGTTGCAAATCACTTGATGCAGGACATATGCATGAGGAATATGGCTTATCCCATGTGTGTAGTAATGTGAAATATATGTCTCTTTTCAATTAAAAACCTGAAACTTTAAAAATTCTCTCATTAAAAGGCAAAATGAAACAAATGCGTTTTCGCACACAAAAACATGAATATTTTTATATGCACACTCGCATTTTCATAACTCACGAGGGCATAATAAAATGGTTTCAACTACCTTGTGTAAATAAGAATTCTGTTTAATAATGTGAAATTAGACGTGGGAAAGGGTAATAGAAAAAAAAAAATAAATAAGTAAAAAAAATAAAGCAAATAAAAAATGAGTAAATAAATAAATAAATAAAAAATGAATAAATAAAATAATCAGCCCCCAGTTAAAGAAGCCAAAGTCCAGTATAAAGCACGGGAAAGAATAACACTTTAAAAAAAAAAAAAAAAAAAAAAAAGAACTTTCACAGTTCTGTTACGACAATTTCGATGTTTTCATGGATGAACCTGCACGATTAACTGGTTAAGTGGTTTTACTATGAACATTTGATTATGCATTTCGAAAATGATGTGGAATTTATTTATGTTGTAAATTCCCTCCCTCGTAAAGAGAATATTAAAATATAATTTTATGCTTTTACGTTTTTTTAATTTTTTTACATATTTTTGAACAATTCCCATGTAGAGAAAACCGCTTAACAAAACGGCCCCTTCCGTAGCTTTGCTTTTTTTACTACTTGCAGATAGAAAGTTATTTAGAGGAGTACATATGTTGGAATCACTGCTGTTGTTGTAGTGGACATAAGTGTTATCCCTAACAATTTGATGAAACTTTTTTGTCTCTTTGTTAATAGGAAGAATTACTTTTTCCATCGAACTAAATGATTCCAAATTTTCTTTCACATCGTTCATCTTTTCGTCTACTCTTTCGCCCGCTTTTTGGATATCATCAGGGATATGATTGGGATAATCAAATAAATTCTTTGACATGGTTACTTGGAAATTTTTATCACACTGATAACTTGCACTTATAGGATTATAATGAGATAAATTAATCTTCTGTGTCAGATTATTTTGCGAAATATTAATTTCATCGTTAAGCTCGGACAGGTAAGAAAAATGTGAGATATTCATTATCATCTCCTTTTCTTCTGCAGTCTTTCCACATTTGCAGAATTTTCCACATTTCGAGCAATCCCCATCACATATGAAGTTGTCGTGTGTCAACATCTGAACCGTTTGATCAGTATCTAACGGATTTTTGGTATTATTTGATATTTCCATATCGTATCCAGGATAAGCATTCATTTCTGCGTTTCTTATCACATGATGTTTGTCTTCCCCTGTTGGAATATAATTCTTCTGTAAAAATTCTCCCTGTTCAAGCACTTTTTCAACATGAAAAATTGCATCTTCTTCTCTTTTATCCTTGTCGAACTCAGTAACTTTGAAGCCATTCTGTTGAACCTCATTTATGTTATAATCAATAGAGAATGAGGAATTCATAGCATCCATTTCTTTGACTTGTACATAAAAATTTTTAAGATCCTCGTCTGAATTGTTCTGAATGTTGATTCCAATTTTTAAATATTTTTCCTTTTCGTTATTCAAATAAATGTCCTTGCTGATTTCGTCAACTGATAGGACTATTATGTCGTTCAAGATATTGACTTGTTTTTTTATGTATCCCTTTCGGGTTTGTAGTTCTCCCTTTACCTCCCAATTCATATGAACACAGATGTTTGAAAAGTTTTTAGGTGAAATCAGGGAATCCTTTTGCCATACCTCCCTCTTTGCGTAGAGAAGTGAAGTCAACTTTTCATTTTTCCTTAGATATATACAATCGGATGAGTATACATTATACAATTTAACGAAACACGGATTGGATGGTATTTCTCCTCTTTTTCTTTTGTGACATTTTTCATTTTGCAAAATCTGAGGCCACTTTTTTTTATTATGCTCAAGAAGTATATTACGCAAATAAATATCATTCCTACACATGTTTTTAAAGAAAAAATACATGAATGTGTCTGTACCATTGTAGGTACTGAGGGGATATGTTCTTAGCTTAATCAAAGGGATGACGTGCATTAACCTTAGAAATAAAAAGCATTTTTCCTTTTTTTCTGTAAACATTTCAGGATATTTGACACAATTTTCTTTTTTTTTTTGCTTTTCCCCGTTTGATTTTATTGAATCATCTTTGTGTTTACACAAAGCTGTTATAAGACATTTATGCAAACCTGTGCAATTGGAGTTTACCTTAATGTTCAGGTAAAAAGTATCATTTTTGTAAATATCTCCACTGATTTTTATATGCTGAATTTGTTTGTACTTAAACTTTTGTTTAAACACATTGGTTTCTTTACCTAATGATTCCTCATTGTAAAGATCACTAACTATGCTGAATTTTTTTTTTTGCGATTTGCATTCATTTGGTGGATGCTTCCCTCCTTCTCCTGCTCCTTCTTCTTTAGCTCCTGCTTGTTTATTTCTATCATTAAAAAAATCGCCACAAAGGTAGTTAACATTTCTCTCATGAGAACTGGTCTTAACATATTCATTTGGTGATTCGTGTAATATGTATTCTTCCTCATTATGCACTAACTTATAGCAATTAAAAAAAGCGGTAGGAGTTATACATAGACTCAAATAATTAAGTGGGATGGATGAGTGATTAACTATTTTTAGGATCATTTCGAATTGTTCACCTTCTAATAATTCAATAAAATCTATTTCATAATTACTTACACTTTTTACTCCTCCTGATTTGATATTTTCAAATTCGAAGGAAAGTAAATATGTGTTATCATAAACATACAATACTAATCTGTTGTCTACATCATAATCTTTGATTCTTTCAAAAATTTTCTCCTCTGGTACTCCTATATTGCTAGACCATGTATATGAATTCATTTCTTTGTTTAATTTTTTCATATTTTCTTTTTTACCCATTTGGTCATCACAGTTGTATATGTCATCATATTTGATGGTGTGTATCCTGTCGAACTTTTTGCTCAGCTTTTTCATTCCATGTGTGAAGAAGTTCTGGTAAACCTTTACTAGTCCGAAGAGGTGCCACGTGATTCCTGCGACGGGGTGAAGTGAGTTCATGTGGGTGGGTGCACACAATTGTGAATGCAGCTGTGCATGTAACTTAGCATGCAACTGTGCATGTAACTTTGTATACAACTGTGCGTTATACTTTGCATATGACTTTGCACATGACCCTGCATGAGTGCGAGTGTGTTATTATTATCGGGTTGCATTGTAAGGAAGCCATTCCCCTCCCCCACCACCCAGTTGGTGTTTTCACATCACTTGTAACAAGTTTGTTTACCTGCTATGAATAACAAGCCTTTTTTATAAGGACGAATGAACAGAGTGAATATTTTGGTCTCCCTAGACTCCAAAATAATAATCCTTTTTTCGACCTCAATATGATTATTCATGTCTTCATTAAGATAGTATGCACATATGTGTGTTCCCTGACATTCAACCTTCGTATGAATGGGATTGACTAATTTAAATGTGATAAATATATATTCTCCTTTGGAAGCATACTGAATGAATTTGGTATTTATATTTGTTTCTTCCTCTGCCGTGTGCTTTTGATAAATGTTCTTAACTTGTGTGTTGTTGATGAATGTAAGACAACTGGTGAATTTTTTTTTGAATTCTTGAACATACGCGAGAAAGCATCTCTTGCTACTCGGGTTTACGAATGGTGACGTGCTGATAGATTTTATGGGAGAGTCTAGTTGGAGAAACGTGGGCTTTCCGTTCTCTAGCCTTTTAACATCTCCCCCTGCATCTGCCTCAATCGTGGCCTCAGCATATTTAGCAACCTCAGCATATTTAGCAGCCTCTGCATATTTAGCAGCCTCTGCATATTTAGCAGCCTCTGCAGATTTAGCAACCTCTGCAGATTTATCAACCTGAGCAAGAATCGACGTGTCGGCCTGCGCCCCCTCGGTGTCTTCACTATTGAGAACATCGAGCGCCTCTTGAAAATGAGGCAAATCTACTGAATGGTAAAAAAAGCAATCGTTACACATACAATTTATGAATTTCTTGCATGCAACATAGATATAATTCAACTCGTGAAGATTGGTTTGAGATAAATTTTTGAAATCCTTCGTCATAATGGTGTATAAGTCGTGTATGGTTGTGTCATATTTGGAGATTTTAAACAAACTATCATTTAAAATGTTAAAATAATTAGTTTCAACTCTGTTTTCATATGTATATATATTCGTTTTACACACATAAACAGAGTTCATAAAATGTCCTTCATCATTTCTTATGTGAACCATAGGAATTCTTAGGCTAAGAGGTTTTATGATATTCTCTTTGTTGTCCTCATTGAAATATAACATTCGATTTATTTTTTCATTCATCTTGTTTGGTCTTTCCTTCTCGTTATTTCTTTCCCCGCTCGTTTTATTATTTATGCATGTCTGTTCCTTATTATGGCAGGCTTGGTCTTCACCAATATTTTCCTTACCTTCTGCAGAAACGGCTCCTTTTTGTGCTGACACAATATCTTCTTTTTCGCCTTTTCCAACAGACCTTTGCACACTTTTGAAGAATTTGTTTAAAACCTTGTCGACATAAATTTTATACACATAGGCAAACTCCCTAATGAAATTTATTTCCTTGTCGGGAGAGGCGCAATAGATATCAACATTTTTATTCAGAACGTATGACTGTTCATAATTTTTTGAGATTGAATTTAAAATACAAATGTAATGATTGAGTGCTTCATAATATAAATTAATACTAAAAGCTTGACGAGCCATCATAAAGTGGAGATGCTCATAAATATGCTTCATTTTTATTTTTTCATATTTTCTTAACACTTTTGAATAGCAAAATAAAGCTAACCTCTTGAAACCACATTTGTTGAATGTGTGTCCCGCTAATGTCATTTCGAACAAATATTTTCTGCATTTATAGTCATTCTTTTTTAGCATATTTTGATCCTCTAGTTCGTCTTGTGTGAAATCGTTATATGTGATGTGGTTACTTCTAGTTATGTGTTTGTATTTCTCTTCTTCTTGTTTGGATATTCCAAATGTTTTATTCTTGTCTACTTGTTGGTTGAAGTTGCCATGTTGATCCTCCTGGTTTGTGTTCATATGGATAGGCATCCCATTGTCATGGTTATATATGTTCGTTTCTTCAAGAGATGGTGAAGGAGAAGATTGCTTATCCTTTGAAGTGGTGATCCTACTTAGGGAAGAATATCCAACATGCATATCATTCCCCATTTGTACATTTTGACAAGGACTTTTATTAATGCTAGATAAATGTGGAAGTACATGTTCATCTTGCCTGTTCAGGTGATTTTCTTCCATCATTGCTTTGTTAAATTCATTATTATAATTTTTGGATGTTTTCGTCGTAGTACCCTCCTGTTTAGAATTTTTGAAAATTACATTTTCATTTTGATGAAAAGAATTTGTGACGGAAGTATTTCCTACCATGATATTGTCAAACATGGGGAGTGGAGAATCATTTTTTTTTTTTTTTTTTTTTTTTTTTTTATAACTATAAGTTATCTGTTCTAATAGGAGTGCTGATCTTAAGTTGTTAATTTGGAATGATAATTTATTGGGTACGTTGTTATCTTCTATGGGTCTGTTTTCCCCAATGTGTTTTTCTTCCATGTAAGTAAAGTCCATATTTGCATTTATTAATATATTGACAGATGCCTCATTTTGTTCTTCATATAGAAGAGACAAATAGTAGTTGAGAATTGAACAAATAAACATATAATTCAAGTACTGGCATTTTGAATACATTTGATAACTTAGATCTAGATAATATAAGGAATCTTTTTTGTTCACTTGAGTATCCATATTGAAAATGCAAAGACTTATAAGTTCATATATATTCCCTAAATAGAAATATATCTTTTCATGCTTAAATTCATTAATGCATATTTTTAAAATGTTATATGACAGCTCATACTCTCCAAGGATGAAGTAAACATCACTAAGGGTTTTGTACAAGCGTTCTAGTGGTTCCTTGCTGTAGTTCTTCATATCAATAGGAAGGAATGGATTATTCACACCGGTTGTGATGGTCAGATTGGCTCCATTAGCAGCGTTGACCTTAGAGAGGGTTTCTGAATCTGTAGCGTCACCTATGCCCGTTCTGGCCATACGAGTTGAGTCGTTACTTGCATTTCTTTGCACATTCAAACTCTCACCAGATTCATTTGGAAGCATTTCTGTTCTATGATTCACCCAAGAGGAAGCTTTTTCTTCTTGTTGAATGTCTTTATTAGTAAGAATACTGTTCATACTTGATGAGTCATTGTTTGGTGCTAAAATATTTTGTGCAACATTAAGAAAAACATTGCTTGTATGTTCAGTAACAAAAAAAGCTGCATCTGAGGAGGTAAAATTTAATTTTGTTTTTTTCCACATAAATTTTAATTGATTCCTTAAGCTTTTTTTATTGTTCAAAATTAAATTGTTAATATCATGGGTAATAGTAGTAATGTAAGGAATAACACACGTTCTAACAAAATTGTGGATGAACATTTTGAGCGATATAATATCTACATAATCTAAACAACAACAAAAATAGGTTTCATCAATATATAATGGATCTTTTTTACTAATATAAATTATCTCGTCTGACATAATGTATTCATAAATTAAATTCATTTCTCTTGATAAATTATTTTTTATTCTTTTTGTTTCTTCAATGTCATTTATGCTTGTGGCTGTTTTTATACTATCTCTGGAAAGGTCACTAAAATGGATACTAAGATTATTAGCATACAGTTTCTGTATGCTGTTCAGTTTCAAACTGTAGTAGTTATTCCTTTGTGTAGCGTATTTTTTTTTATTTTCCTTCATGCAATTAATTTCTGTATATGATAATAACTGTTCATCGCTCAGTAAGCCTTCTTTACAATGCACTTGTTTATAAGATGAATTATTAGTTGAATTCTTTTCGTCTTCTTCAAATGTATGAATGTTTGATTGAAACAAATTTTTTTTTCCCTTTTCCTCTGTTTTATCTTGTGAATCATTTTCTTTGCTTGTCTTTTCATCATCTGAATGGTACAATTCCATAGGGGTGCTAACAGAATCATTCATTCGTTTATCCTGCCATTTTTTTTCATCACCTTCTGGATTATTCACCCCGTTAGACTGTCGCTTCTTCTGATGATTATTAGAATCGTCACATTTTTGTTTTACGTCACAATTGTTAAAAAATTGATGTGCTTTAATAATAAGCAAATGACATTTGAAGCTTAAAAATGTGGATTGAATTTTCACAAACAATTTCTGTACATCTGTTTCTATATCTTCATCATGGTTATTTGAAATGTGAAGTAGTATGATACATTTTGGAATATGTGGACTTAGGTTAAAATTAATTTTTCTTAAATCATTCTGCATCATGTTTTTATATATATCAATTACATTTTCATCTCTTGTACTACAAATGTAAATGATTCCTAGTGGTGTACATGAGCTGTCATTAAACATGTGTGTGTATTTCCATGCTGTTGTAAAGTATGTTCTAAACCAAGGTAGGAAAAATGCATTATATTTATTCACATTTTTTAAGTGTTCTTTTCGTTCTGCATTACTTTTAGGATCTTCCTTATGCCTTCCTGTGTAATTGCAGTAGTGACTGTCTGTCCATTGTCCATAACTGGGGATATGATAAACCTGATTTTCTCCCTTTTCATATATACCATTTGGAGTGAAATCTGAGTAAGAATTTCCTACTCGAGTGCTTTCTATGTGTGCACTTTTCTCTGATTCGTTTTCATTATAAAGACTATGAGAAGGAACGTAATTTTCTTTTTTTTTGAAAATACTTTTTTTTATATCTGTTGCCAATGCATTTGAATTGGCACATATGTAGTTAAAATATTCTTTGCTTTTCAGAAAACTGTCTTGATTGTTTTTTTCAAAATATGTATTTAAATTTCGATCATTGTATATATCGCTATATTCAGGTTCATTATGTGAAATGGTATCTATTAGTATCCTATCTATAGAATCCAATTTCACATCTATGTATTCTTCTAGATTGACAAAACGTAATTTAAATTTTTGGTTATGTATTGTCTTTTCACAAATTGTATTGTTTTTATTTAAGTAATTTATACTGACATTTCCACTTAATGTTAAGTCGATATTTTCATTTTTCTCATTCACTAAATGATCACCTAAGCCAAACGGTTGGAATAAGTCATTTATGCTGATTCCTATGAATACTGATACTTCTCTTTTCACAATTCTGCTGCTACTGATTAGGATTGTGGACACGTAGATGTCGTCTATTATGTTTTTTATTTCTTCCTCAATGCGTTTGGCCATGCTTACATGTCGAGGAGAAAGTCACATTTGAAGCCCTTCCGGAGAAGAAATAGATATGGAAGATCCAATATGGAAGACGTGGGAAGACTCGATGTGGAATAATCTTTTTGCAGGGTTTACGACCAGCTTACATATCTCGGATTGGTTTTTTTTTTTTTTCCGTTTCTCAAAAAAAAATACATTTACAGTCTATCAGCAGACACTAGTGGCAAGTTCATGGAAAAAAAACTTATTCCTTCGATAAGGTACACATGCATCTAGCATGGAATATGAAAGAGGTTCATGGATTTTACTACCAAAGATCTCTTCAGAAGAATCGCTGTACCTAAGTGGGTGAATGTTTCGAATAAGTTAAAAAAAAAAAAAAAAAAAAATAAGAAAAAGTGGTGAAATCAAAAGTGAAAAGCATGTAAAAGAAGGAAGATAAAATAGTCTTCTACGTACCATGTAAAGTTTGGAATAAACGGAGCTCTTTAGATACATAAGAGAGAGAAAAAAAAAAAAAAAAAAAAAAAAAAAAAAAGTCTCAATTTTGTACCCTACATTTGGATATACACAATATTTAATACATTGGGTGGTAGTTTTGAACGATGAGGAAAAACAACCATGGGGTCTCTATGCATAAGGAGATTGTTATTCGGGGTGATCCTCTTTAAATTGGAGAAAATTGGACTACTTTGGATTGGGTGAATGGACGAGTAGACGATTGGACTAGTGGATTACTAAATGATCAGATGCTTGAATGAATGCTATGGGGAAAGTAGCATGGAACATGTGCTAGGAGTTTAAAAAAAAAAAAAAAAAAAGAGAGAGAGAGAACTCTATTTTTTGTAATACCTTTTTTGCTATCATTAGAGACAAAAAAACACTTCCAAAAAGAGTAATTACAAAAAAACGAGGTAGATATATTTATTCAGTGCAGAAAAACAGGTTACACAGAATGATGAATATGGAATTGTGGGCGGAAAAATACATTTGAAGCATAGTTATATAATCTAGGAAAGAAGTCCAAGAACAATGAATAAATATAAATAAGAAATAAAAAAAAAAAAAAAAAAAAAAAAAAAACCGAGAGGAGAAGAGCCTCTTTTTCCCTCTTTGTGCAATTTTTAATTTGCATACTCTTCATAGAAATTTTTTAAGGGAAGGAAATTGTACCTTCTTAATTTTTAACTAATTATATGACGTTGGTTAGCATCGTATAATATATAATACACATATATGAGTATTTTGTTGATGTATATATGGGTAACCATGACAAATCTCACTTGGTAGTTGAATAGGGGTGAAGAGAAAAAAAAAAAAAATTGGTCTACCGCTAAACACAGGTGACAAATTTGAAATAGAGTTACATTCATTTTCTAGTTTTGTATTTTACATGGGGTAAGCTCATCCATCCCCATGACCTAACATTTTCTTCACATTTGTGCAGTTTTTCACGGGCTTTACATAAATATTTTATATACTTATATATATATATATATATATATTGCATGTATGTGTATATGTATTGTATGTGCACTTGTGGTGAAAACAGATTTTTCTCTTCCTCTCAGAAATGTAAAACACGACCTCATTTTTGCCCCAGTCACCACACAAAAAAAAAAAAAAAAAAAAAAAAAGGTAATATAGAAATAGATATAGAGATAGAGATAAAGAGAGAGTCAGAAAGAATAGCACAGAGAATGGATATAATACATGTGAAATATGTGTCCAAGTAAATTTTGTTACTTTATTTACAACCCTTTTTTCAATCGTTAATTTAAAAAATTTCCTTTTTTTTTTGATCACTCTACATGTCGTTAACCCATCTGTATTGTTATTGTATATATCCATATGTGGGAGAACATTGAGATAGGAAAAAGGTAACAGAATCTTTAAACACTTCTCTACCAGTGAAATTTTTCAAATTCTGAAACAAATGAAACATTTTTAGTAGTTTTATAGAGAGAAGAAACAACAATTCAGCATTTTCCTTTTTTATTAAGAACTCACAAAAAGTGCTTTTGTCCCATTTCTGCTCCGTGTATATGGATATATACACCTAAGAGGAGTAATTAAACGTTATTTTTGCTAGATAGAGGGGATCCATTGCATATGCGTGTGCACATGTGTATGATTATATAAATACATATATACATAGTGTTCTTTTAATGGCACCTTTGTTTACGTGTCATGTATATGTAGCCTGTTGCTATCCAACTTTTAACTACATCCGTGACATCATTTAAATTTTCCTCTTATCGCAGAAAAGAGTCCCTTTTTTTGTGAGGCTTGAAAATGGAAGAAAGAAATAGAATGTTGGAAACACTCATAGAGGAGTACATTTCTCCTGAACAAGTAATGTTTCGCTATGGCAGAGAGAAGAAGGTGGAACTGATGTACGAAAAAAACAAGGGAAAGGAAGAAAACAGAATTCGGAGAGAAATAGTGAAGAAGTTGGTTTGTTTCGTTCAGTCTGAGGGAGGAAACGCAGAAAATAGTGAGAAATCACAAACGAGTGAGAAATCACAAACGAGTGAGAAATCACAAATGAGTGAGAAATCACAAATGAGTGAGAAATCACAAATGAGTGAGATATCACAAACGAGTGAGAAATCACAAACAAGTGAGAAACCACAAACAAGTGAGAAATCACAAAAGAGGGTGAAATCTGCAAGGAGAGGGAAGTCTGGGGAAACATCTAGGAACAAACATGAGGGAATAGTACAAATAATAAGAATTCTAAAGAAGTATCTATTTTGCAACGAAAATATGAAAAGAGGATCAGCAGTAGATCTAATCGCAAATATGTTTGAAGAAATAAATATGGTAGAACTAGATAATGAATACTTCAGATGTGTCATACATTTTTTTATTACAAAAATTGAAGATTGGCACTGTGTCAGTGGTGTAACAAGATTTATGTTAATTATGTTCGACAGATATCGAGACTTATTAAGAGAAATGAAATATTCTTCTGATGAGACAAAAATGTATAAGAAATTATTTGTTTGGAATACATCGAAAGGAAAGAAACACAGAAGAGGATTCTACACCTCTCACGAAGATGTAATTGGTGCAAGTGAACAAGGCAACAATAAAAATGAATTAATAGGATCAAATGAAGATGAAGAATCCGTGAATGAACATATTGAAGGGTACCACTATAACCAAATGGATAGTAGCGATGACGGAAGTGAGTATGATGGATATGATAATTTTAAAAGAGAAGAAAAATATTATTATAAAAACTTCTCTAAGGATGAAGCATATGATTATAATGATGCTGATGAAGATGATGCAGATGAGTCTGAGGAAGAAATAGAGAAAGAAAAAAATGCATGCATTGTGTATAAAATAATGAAGAACTTATTTAAACATGTACACGCGCCAAGTTATTTGCAAAACATAAGACTAAATTGCTACCGAATTATTTTGATCTGTTTGAGAGAGTTCAAAAATGAGATGGTAGCTATTCCCAATTTTATAGATAAGATTCAGGTGCAGCTGGAAAATGAATCAGACCCCAGAAATATTTTGGTTCTCTTCGACATCATACACATGATTTGCAGCGGGTACATAACGCATGAGGGGGAGAAGGTGGAGAAGCTGGAAAAGAATGCTAGATCAGACTCTGAAACGCAATCTAGAACTACTCCAGTGGAAGCCAATTTTCCTGAAGGAAATTCAGATGAAAGGGTGAACGAGAAGCAGCACAGATCCCTGTTTACACATGATAGAGAAATGGAGTATCTAAAATCAGTTATCGACATTGCATTTTACTACTTCCCTATAGAATTCATCAATAGTGAATGTAGGTATGATGGAATAACTGAAGAAAGTCTACAGCTAGCTTTTTACAAATGTCTGAAGTCAAATAAAAGGTTAGGTAATTATGTGATAACAAATATTTTAGACGAACTTTACAACGCCCAAGATGATGAAGTAAATGAACATAATTTGAAAAATATAAAAAATACATTAGAAGTATGTGTTCCATATTATGGTAGTATCTGTTGTTCAGATTTTATCCCAACTATTATTGGACTCACTGAATTGGAGTGCATTGAAAATGATATATCTGACAAAATGGTGAACTATTTTGTTGAAATTCTTTTAATTTTTTTCCAAAATTTAAATAAAGAAGAGGATGAAAAGTTGAAACATTCCCTATTTAGCATGCACCTCTCGGGCATGTTCAGAAAATTTCAAAAGCATCTTATTCTGCACAAACGCTTGTGTGATTCGTCACTGCTGTTGGATGATTCTGATGTGCCAGCATCAACCAGTGATAGCTGTTTTCAGCAGCTTCCTCAGTCAAGCGATGTAACCAAGAGGGAAGATAAAAGCAGGTTGTCTCAGTTGAGAAACGTGGGAGAAGTGGGAGAAGCTGGAGAAGTGGGCGAAGTGGGAAAAGTGGGAAAAGTGAGAGAAGTGGGAGAAGCGGGAGAAGCGACAGACGTGGGAGAAGCGGGAGAAGCGACAGACGTGGGAGAAGTGAGGGAAGAGATGTTGGACAAAGGAACAAGAAAGTCGATCAAGATGGGTGGTTCCAATTTGAGACAACTGTTCAACTTGGAGGGCATCGAAAATTTGTCTGAACCCCCACTGTCGCAAAGTGCATCACAGGGTGAAGTGAATGAAACGGATGAAAGTGTAAGAAGTGATGGAAGCAATCGACAGGATCAAAGTGAACGTGGGAGTGAACTTGGGAGTGAAAGTGATAGAAACATTCTGACCATTATAAGGGAAAAGAAGCACATTGAAAAAATGAAGGAAAAGAAAGAGAGGAAAAAAAAACATAACAAAATAAAACTAAGCAAATTTCCAGTTATTGAAAAAATACTTATATGCATATCGAAAGGAAGCACGCATATGTTCTTGTATATAATCGAAACTATAATTAAGCCAATGCTTAGTGAGTGTTACTATTTTGTAAATTCATTGACGAGAGAAACGGGAAAATGGAGTGAGGATATGATCCCTCAGGGAAATGCCAACGAACCAGATGAAAACCAAGAAGGTGATACACAACATGTACGAGATGAGAAGGTTAAAAGAAAATGGAATATTGTAACAACCTACATAAGATTTATAAACAATGTATTGAATAAAAGTGCAAACGTTGATGAAATAGTACAGAGAGGAATTAATTTTTTGAAAGAAATTTACATAATCGAAAGGATAATGATGATGAAAGGACGGGAGGAATTTTTTTACACCTACCACGAATCAGGTTTACACCTTTTTAACATTCTGGCTAATTTTTTATGTATGCATGTGGATGTTTCTGCAGGGGATAGAGGCACTCAAATGGACACTCAGAACGACACTCAGAACGACACTCAGAACGGCACTCAGAACGACACTCAGAACGGCACTCAGAACGGCACTCAGAAGGACACTCATAACGACACTCAGAACGACACTCATAACAACACGCAGGACTGTCGAACAAACCGAAGCAGCTTGTTCCATGAAACAATAATTTTATTTTTCTACATGATAGGATTGCACCCTGGGAAAAACATAAAGCTTCGTATGTTAAGCGGAGGTGGACCCAACAGTGTTATAAAATTAGAAGAGAATAACTTAATTTTTGTGGATGCATGGAGAAAGAGCATCCTCGAGAATCAAGATAAATTTTTAAGAGATCTAAAAGTGAACAATGAAAATGTTATGCGTGAAAGTAAGGAATATAAAGAGAACGACACTTTTTTTTTTCTTGGGTTAGTAAATAAAATCATAAAATACAAATATGAACATGTTCAGAATTATTTAAACATTCTTTTAATTAATATGTGCTTCTTAGTCTTGAAACTATATTTTTGTCCGAGTAAAGATTTTCATCTGTATGTATCGTTATTAACTAATATTTATCGAATGCATTTACCTTACCTTGTCTTTATATCAACCAATGTGGCATCATTTGTTTTGAAACATTTTTATTACAATAACGTTGAAAAGTTCAAAGATAATTTTCTCTCACTGGAGAAGGAGGAGGTAGATATAACATGCGCAATGTATGAGAAGATTGGAAATATCTATAACCATGAAAGAAAAAGATTAGACAAATATCCAGCGTTATCACAACAGTGCACGCATCCTCACTTAGGTAAGTCAAACACTGGTACCACCATCTGTGAACTTCTGAGCTTTGTTGAAGAAACAAACCCGATAAGAGGAAATTCAAATGAGGAGGAGATTCTAAAATGGAGGCACACTCAGGTAGAAAGTTTTTTTTACCATTACATGGATGAGAATCTGACAAAGAGGTTGTATGTAACGGAATGTGATTCAATACGCGATGATAAGAAGGCAGAAGGAAGAAGCAAAGACGAGGAAAAAGAGCAAGAGGTCAAACGTCAGGGGAAAAATAAAACGTGTGAATTTGACATTAGTGCACAGACAAATAGAGAAGATATCATATCGTTTTACCTCTCCTTTATCGTAAGTATGGCCTACGTACATATTTACCACGCATGTGAGAGGACAATGCTGAACTTGGGAAATGAACCAAATTTAGCACAACAAAATGCTCGTCGTGAACGAGACCCATCAGGGTTATACTTCTTGAAGAAGCAGAATGAAACAAGGAGTGCACTATACGAACCATACATACTAGTAAACAACATGGAAGTGTTGGAATTGTGCATAAATTATATCTATGAAGAAGCAATCATGAAAAATTTTCTCGCATGTGAAGTTGATTCCTTTCCGAATTCGATGGTTGGAGGGGAAACGATAAATGTAATTATAAAAATAGACAACTTAAAATGCATAAAAATAATAAACAGTAATGAAGAGTTAGGCTATTATGGTAGCTATTTGAATAGACTCGGTGGGTTCATTAAGATGAATGAAATAAAAAAATTACGCAGAAGTGGGCAGTGTACCGAAAGGTTAGAAGCAGATCCAAATGGCCATTTGGCAAGCAATTTGGAGAGAAATTTGGCCAGCAATTTGGAAAGCAATTTGGAGAGCAATTTGAAGACATATCTTATCAGTAGAAACATATTCACAAATGTGGAGATATTCGAAATAGACAGATTGATACACATTTTAAAAACATTCATAAGAGTTCATGTTATTTATGAAAGTATTGAGCAAAAAGCATGTCAAAATAGAGAGAAGGAAAAATGGATCAAATTTGAGTATCTACATAAGAAATTGAAAAAGAACATAAATCATATTTTTATTTCCATGAATAAAATAAAAAAAAAGAATTTTCTTGAAAGGATGATTGATTGCTGTTTATGTAGTAACCTTCCATGTGTGCATTTACCTGATAAGAATGAAACATTTTATAACATCACTGAAGAGAGTTCTCAATCTGTCTACCCAAATAGCTCAATGTTTGTGTCACATAGAATGAACATTCTTCTCTTGTTATTCATGCCTTCCCTTATGTCTATTCACTTACAAATAGGGATCGAACATGTTCATAAACTGCTAAAATTGTGCATGTATATATATATATATATTTTTAACTTGCATCTCTTGAGGAATGTTCCAAAAGATGAAATTTGTTTAAATGGCATCATTTGCACTTGTGAGGAGGACCCTAGCACATCCATATGGAGGAACGAAGACGGTACTTTTATGAGTGGCGAAAGTATCTACACGTCATATAAATCCGTTTTTAAGTTTTTAAATGAAAAAAGTAAAGTATACTTGAAAAATAATGGTGATACATTTGAACATGGGGAAGTAGTAATACAAGATTGCTTTAGTCATGTGAATGCCATGACTTTGAAAAATGTTTTTAAATGTATTCTTCAGATAATTGCAATTATAACTCACAATTGGGATGGCATACAAGAAATGGTAAATTTCATTTTTACTCCATTCGATTTGGTTAGTCAAGTTAGAATAACAGTAAGCAGTGCCTTATTGTTTAAGATTATTATGAAACTCTTTACTGTGGTGTATGAAGCATTTATACGCAGGAAGGAGAAATGGTCTCGTGGAGAGAAATGTAAATTTGAAAGTAGTGAAATAAATATGTTTTCATTATCCAACCTTGTCAGGACCTTTATTGAAATCCCTTTTGGTAATGAAGCAAATAAATTTTTTTTTTTCCTGGATTATATATATTTTTGTGAAGACGACCCGGAGTTTTCTCCAATTATGCACGGGAGCAACAGAAATGTAATTCACTCGAAGGGTGAGCGAAGCAAGAGTCGAATGGACGTACTGATACTGGATAAAAGGTACTTGAAAGGAAGGCCCTGGGGAAAGCACATGGAGCCTTGTACAGCGGATTATACAGCGGATTGTACAGCAGATTGTGCATCAGATTATGCAGCAGATTATATCTCAAGGGAGACAAAGAGGGTGGCATTTTTCCCTGACACCGAAGGTATAATAAATTTGGTAAACCCGAAAAGTATAATATGTATAGATAGGAAATATATGCTTGAAGGTGTGAAAAAGGACGACAATGGAGATGAGTGTGATTCTTTTCTTTATTGCTATTTTTTTCATTTCTTGCTTCAGTGTTTCTCAATTAACTATGATTTAACTTTTGAAATGTTGAAGAATGCAAGTAATGAAGTAGTAGAGGAAAATTTGGAGTTTGTATTTGACTCTATAAAGGACCCATCAAATGAAGAGATGTTTAGGAACGTTCTAATTGATTACTATTATATGTATATGTCTAAGATATATAGCTACATATATTCAGTTATACACAACATAGATACCAAGTTCTTTTTCGATAAAGAGAATCATAATAATATTACTTTTGAATCAGGTACAGAATTTCTAATTTCATGTAAAAACATTTTGATGAATTTTCTTTATACAATGTGGAACTATGTGTACTTTATCGACGTGGCTAATAAGTTCATTTCGATGTCAGAGTTTGTTTTGCTTATGAAAAGAGAGAAGTTTATCTCCCAGTATTCACTACCCTTTGACATTATAAGAAAAAATAAAAAGACGTTACAGTTTTTGGACAAGTGTTTACATAATCCTTTGTGCACATATGGGAATGACAGAGAAGGCAGTATGAATTCTTCCTCATCCTCTTCTTCTGTCAAAGCAGGAGAAAAATATCTCCCCTCAATAACTAATGAAGAGACTAACCATAATGTGGAAAAGGACAAAAAAGACATATGCAAAGGAGAAATAAATTCTAATTGTGTTATGTTAGAAAAAATCGTGAACATGGATGAAAATTTTCAAAAGGAAGTAAAAAATGCAGACATGCAAAGAGATGATTATTTGGAAAATAAAAATGAAAGGGAAAATGAGATACTAGATTGCATTAATTTTCTCTCATTTTTAAAAAAACGAAAGGAAAAAGTTACTAATAAATACAACTGCAGATATTTGTGGTTAATCCATCTGATGTCTATTATTCTGCTAAGCATGCCAATTAGGGATATCTTAAATGAACATTATAAAGTTATGGAAATATGTATACTCAAGGGGCTTAATAAAGTTTCGAATTTTTTCATAAGCAAATATGAATATAAACATAACAACAAGAAGTATATCAACAATTTGTTGAAAAATAACACGATGAAAGTTCAGTGTATTTTTTCAGATAATGAGAAATTCCCAAATGATCAAGTGAAAGATTGGAAACTTAGGGATAAAAAAATCGTGGTGAGAGAAGTTATATCGCTTCGTTTGCTGTTATGTTTACGTCTTCTATACCTCATAATTAATCTTTTGAATTTTGTCGTAGAACATGATGGGGAATTTTCTTATGGGATCATAGCAAATAAACACATGGAACCTTATACCACGTTGAAAGCAGATCCTTCTAATTTTTCCATTAAAAAAGACATTAATTTTTTATTATCATATAAATGTAGACTTGTAAAAAGTCTGCTCAAGGTAATTGTATCGGTTCCATTTCCATTGGCTAGATATGTATGTGCATGTATTTTTTACTTGATTTCCTTTTTGGATTATCAGTCCTTTCTTCCCTACGACGTGGTTCAAGATGTAAGTTTTTTTTTTTTTCTATCCACCTCCGTCTTCTCCACATGGCATGAGAAGCAGTTCTCAGCACAACTGTGTGTCTGTGTGTGTGCATATTCTATGATATGTCCAATCAGACAACATCCCACTCATAACACAACTCCTTTTCCACTTCATAGATTAAATGGTACCTGTCTATAGCATCCGTTGACCCCCACAAAAAAGTTAGGAAAATTGTTGTACTTTGCAGATCCAGATGGATGTAATTTGGTTTTGAAAATTTTTTTTTTTTTTTTTTTTTTTTTTTTGTCAATCAATCAATTAATCAATCAATCAATTATTGGAACATGATATATTGGAACTTAAAAAAAGATATTTAATTTTAAAATAGTTGGATCCGGTGTTATCTTAAATATTTTGTGGCATCCACTATTGTTTATTCCTCGTTTTCGTCTTATTCGCTGCTTTCACCTTTTTCTCATCTGCTCATGCATGCATACTCCTTTTCCTTGTGGAAAACAATTAAAAACAAAAAGGAAACGTTTGCAGAGGTGCTCGTTAACCATTGCATACCCATGCAAATAAAAGAAAAATAAATGAAATAATAGTTGCAGTAGTGACCATAGTGGTAATAATAATAATAATAATATCTCATAAGTTGCAAACAGACCGACAAAAGTGTGTCGTTACAAATATGTAAATATAGGAAAGGGGGCGAGGGTGAAGAGTAGCACGCATGTAAATTACATAATAAAACAAAGAATGAAATAAAAGCTGAAATGTGAATTCAAAGTCAGGTAACACCAAACAGACTAGTGGGAAATGATGTAAAATCAGTTTTCTCCAATTTTTGCATTACACTATTGTGTATGAATCTTGTACGCATGAATCTCGTATGTATGAATGGCATCTACGTATGCGCGGAACCAAGGTGCTTTGATGTACTTAGCTGGTGTGAGAAACTTAAGGAGATGCCTTCTCTTCCCCTTTACTGTGCTTCGTTACAAATATGTTAAGATCGTGAGGTAAGTATATAAGAATATGCACATGTGCATATGTGCATGGGGGTTTGGGTGGGCACAATCCATACATGTGTGTACGATTGTAAAATGGATAGCTTCTTCTGTTCACGTGTACGAGGCGTATGACTGTAAAGGTGTAAAACCATTTTCTTATTTTTTCTTTTTTTCTTCCACTTTTTGTTCCTTTACTTTCTTTTCTTTATTTCCGTTTTTTTTCTTCCACTTTTTCTTCCTTTTCTTTCTTTTCCTTATTGTCTAATTTTATCTGGCTCATATGAGCTAAAATGTTGTTGCGAGGAAGACAAGGAGAAAAAGGATAAACAGAAAGGGTGCATATAATACGAAAACGTATTTCCACCTGAACATGTGCATTTGAAAATGGGGAAAAATTGTGTACGCGCAATTATGAGGTATGTGGGGAAGTGAATAACAAAAATGGGAAAGGAAAAGAGAGCAAAAATTGGGTTCTCATTCTTGGAGTCCCCTTTAGTGACGTTTCGACTAAACTTCAATTGATCGATTTGAAAACTTACGAAACAAAATGGCCATAGATCATCAGATTTAAAAACACCTTGAATGGGGTCCTACAAAGTGGGAAGGGAACATTATGCAGATATGAAATGTTTTAATCATATGAACCATAAGTGGAGAGATGAAATTCCCTGGAGGAGGAACAGATGTAAGTAGATGGAAGGGTAATCCCTCGTAATGTCACTCGAGGTGGTGGTGGTGGAGCAATCCCTCTATCATCTATTGTATGTACTTAACCATGTATATATGCATATGTATTGTATATAGACATTTATGTAATTGTAGAATTTAAAAATAAATGAGCTTCTAATCATTTGTGCAACCTACCAATCGGATTTCCCCTTATATTTTATTTTATTTAGGACCATAGCAACGTGGTGATGGCAGTTATTTCTGCAAAGGAAAGGAAGTTCATTTTTCAAAAAAAAGCAAATTTTTTTTTTTTTTTTTTTTTTGTTTCTTAACAATGCTAGATATTTTTATAAGTTATATGAAAAGATTGTATTTTTATTTTATTATTTTATTTTTTTTTATTTTCTTTATCTTACGTGAATAGGTTATGCTGCGTTTGAAAAGTATAAAAGAAATAAATTGTGTGCATTGAATGATAGGGATTTTTATGAATACAAGAATGGAGACAAGAACGAAAGCTCATGTTGTAGCACATTAAAAAAAAAAAAAAAAAATTCATGGAACTCCTAATGAAGGAGAAAGTGTTCATATCATTTATACCCTTCTTTTAGAAAATGTATCGTCTGATTGGTAAATGGCATCATCATAAAACTGTGATGAGACAAGAGGTGAGAGATAAAATATTGGACAATCCTTTGATAAGAGATGAGATAATAATAACCTCGATTACAAAAGTGGAATGGAATACAAGTATGAAATGCCTCAAAAAAAAAAAAAAAAGATGCATAAATTTTAGGAAAGCGTCATTCCCCATATATGCATTTCTTTTAACTTTATCTGTTATAGACAATGGGAGTTTGTTCTTGTCTAATTTCCAGTATTTCATAGGATCACTAAATTCCATGTTATCTGATGTTGGAAAAATGTGCAGTTTGTGTAGTGAATGAAATGTCTTTCTCCATGACCTGATGTGTTCAAGTATCCACATGGTAAAATAAAATATACAGCAAAAAGGAACAAAAAAAAAAAAAAAAAAAAAAAAAATTAAAAAAAGTTTGACTTTATATGTGTACACATAGGTGTAAAAATGTTACCAACTGAAATGTTGTAGGATCCTGAGAAGTCATGGATTACTCCAGAGGATGTTCCGATTCCTAAAAGGGAGGAGCGATGGAAAATATAACAAAATAGTAGTAATAAAATAGTAATAGTAATCATAATAGAAAAATTCCAACTTACCAACATGCCCGATCACTGGGATGAATGTTGATATACATGGTAGATAAGCAAATACAACGCAATAAGGAAACTGTGATGAGGGAAAAAAGAGACAAGCAGACTGTCGGTGCAAATTCTCCTAGGTGCATATATGTGAGCGGCTGTATGTGCACAAAAGGGAGAGAAATCGAGAGGGAGAATTACTTTTTGAATTCGCGTTTGAAACCCTGCACTCATTCTCATCCTCATACGCATACTCATACATTCCATTTGTTTGTTACACCAATATGAGTGTTTACCTTGTTGTCTTTTATACTGATATCCGTATTTTTCATAAAGTCATTTGGCATGTTGGTGTATGAAACGCGGAATGAGCAAAAGGAGGGGAAAGAAAATTCTTCAAGTGGAGACCATAAAAAAATAGGTAAGAGCCTTATATCTGCGTGGTTGAGTAGCTGCTTAAAGGATGGTTCGTGACCAGGTAATCGAACAAGAAGGAAAAAAAATAAAAAATAAAATGAAATAAAAATAGAGATAAGAACAAAGCGCTTCACGCATTAAAACGCTTGTATTAATATTTAAGCAAAAAAAAAAAAAAAAAAAAAAAAAAAAAAAAACATATACATTTGCATATACATATATATGTGCATGTACCTATGAATGTGTGTGATTATATTAGCCCTTTTTTGAAATGATATTTTAATTCTCTCACTGTGGTGAAATGTTCGGTGTAATTGTGCACGCGAAAGGTTTATGTGCGGGCACATGTATTGTTAATGTATTTATTCGTTTCACGTTATTCTGATTTGATTTTTTTCTTTTTACACGTCTATGCACAAAGTGTTTCATCCTTTCAAAATATGTTTTTGATAACAGGAAAAAGGGAGGAAAAAAAAAGAAAAAATTTCATACCACATGGCAAGTGTAAGCTTATGTACACGTGGCTTGGAAGAAACGGCTTTTTTATACTTTTTTTTTTTTTTTTTTTCCTTTTTAATTTCACGATTAGTAAACATGAATAAATGAAAAAACTTACACAAATGATTTCATTTCTTTTTTTTGTGCATTTTTTTGTGTTCTTATTTGTGCCCTTTTTTGTGCCTTTTTTGTGCCTTTTTTGTGCACCTGAGTTTTTCAAGTTTATCTCTCATAATGAAACAATAGACTTTTTTTTTTTTTTTTTTTTTTTTTTTCCCTTCTTTCTCCCCCTTTGCATGAGCATACAAGTGCGATGGGAAAACATAAGGAAATAAGAGACCTTATCAAAGAACGAATTAACGTGCAGGTGCAAACATGTACAACCTGTAAACCAAGACTTACATATACCTTTTTTTTTTTTTTTTTTTTTTTTTTTCTCTCTCTTTTTTAACAACACATTGATACATGATAATAGCAAACTTTTTAAACAAATTTTCATCCTATATTATTTCACTTATTTTGTTATTCTCATGGAAATTATGATATATATTTTCCATTTCCTTTCTTTTTTTGTTCGATCATTGTTGTAAAAGGTTGGTATACCAGTTTGCCCTGTCGCTATATACCCATTTTCGAAACATTTTTTTTTTTTTTTTATTTTCCATCCACCTTAAAGTATTTTCCTGTTTGTTTCTTCACTTTTTGCGTTTCTATATAAAATTATATCTGAAGAACTTGTCTTTTTTTTTTTTTTTTTTTTTTTTTTCTTTTTCTGATAACGTCCATTTGATAAGAAAGATATTTGTGCTATATGTATTCGGAGAGTTTGTTGAAACCTTGTCTATTCGTTACACAACCACTTAACTGTGTAATTTTATATTATATTTATTACCATTTTTAGTACCATTTTTAGCACCATTTTTAGTACCATTTTTAGCACCATTTTTAGCACCATTTTTAGCACCATTTTTAGCACCATTTTTAGCACCATTTTTAGCACCATTTTTAGCACCATTTTTAGTACCATTTTTATTATTATATTTTTTTTTTTTGTTATTGATTTACTTTTTATTCGTCAGAAAGGAAGTTTAGGAGGTAAGCACTCGCCTCTCTTTGGCTTCACACATGCGTGTGCACCGCTGAACTAATAGAGACAATAACTTTTCTCAAATCAAATGAATGATAAACAATGTGAAAGTGTGGGTTCATCCATCGATAGTACCCTGTTCAATGTCCTGGCCATAGGTAGGGATAAAAGTAAACAGACATTAGAAGAGATAAAGGAGCTGCAAGAAAAAAATAAAGAACTTATGCAAAATGAATTGAAAGAGTACGAAATTATTAATCAGTTAATTAGTGACAATCCGGGAATCCTCCCGGAATTAGTAAGCAGTTTTAGTGATTCTGCAAGGGGTGGATTTATAGATGCTCATGTGGGTGGTTCATCTGTACAAGATGGAGGATTCCAAGGTGATGAGTCTTCCAGGTTAAGCGACTTACTCAGGCGGGAAGGAGCAGAGACAGGTGAATCTATGTATGATGACCATGGCATAATGACCCGAAGAAATCATATCAAACCGAGCGAAAGTGGTAGACAAAAGGGAGAAATGAATCCATGCCATGCCAGTACCAATACCCATTTGGAAGAGAACCAAGTGAATGCAAAAAAAAAAGTTAATAAGGAAAGGTTCCAACATTTAAGCATAAATAAACAGATAAAGAAAGAAGCAAAAGTTTCAGAAACAGTAGCAGAGAAAGAAAATAGAAAAATGTGTAAACATGAAGAGATTATTCCACTTGAAATTGTTTATGATAAATGGCCCCATCGGATGAATATATTACATCTAAAAAAGAAAATAGAAAAACAGAGAATGGCTTTATCAGATCCAAAGGAATATCGCACAAATTCTATTTTACTTAACGAGATGAAGAAAATAAGAGAGTTATCTTTAAGTGATGGAATCATTTTGAAAAATAAGAAAATGAGTTTATTACATGAACGAAGGAGCCAAGTAGAAAAACAAAACTGTGATGTGAAAAATGTTGAAAAAAAGGGAACAACAATTCTCTCCTTACCGTTTGAAGAAATTAAAAATAAATGTAACAAAGAAGGAGGAATTACTGAAAATGTTTTGATGAGTAATAAGTTCCACAGTTCATTCAGTTCTAAAGATGAGGACGAGTATATATTGGGAGATTCATTCATTACAGCGTTGAGGAATGAATATAATAACGATAAATCAAAGAAAAGAAACAGTAACCATTGTAAGGTTAACATAGGAATGGAAGAAATGGAAAATGAGAAAGAGAAAGAATGGAAAATATTTTCCATTTTAGCAGATAGGAGAAATGCAAATAATGATAGTAAAATGCAAATGAGTTATGAAGCGAGCTATGAAATGAAAGAACATGAATGTGTAAATGGTTTAAAAAGTGATCATTACGTAGATCGTTCAATTGGTGATAAAGAGATTTCATCCAGTGATGAAGACATCGTTAGTGATAATGCACGAATAGGTACTCATGGAGGATCATGTATAGATTCCTGTGAAGACAGAATTCTAAATAGAATAGATGCACACTACTTCATAGAGGAGGGGGAGGAAGATAATAGTAATCGGAGGAACGATTCATTTTTTCTGAACAGAATAGACACAGAAATGTCTAAGGAGGATGAATTCTTAGATACACGATACACAATTGCAAAAAGGTATTCAAGTGATACTGGAAAAGAGAAAGATTGGACAGAAGTTATAATACATTTTTCAAGATTAAAGGTAGAGGAATTTTTTAAAGAGAAATTGGAAAATTATGAAGATTTCTACCTATCTATTTGTGTGCCAATTTCTTATAAAAGTGAGTCTAATCGAATGGGTACAGAAAAACGTGGAAGATGCAAAAGTGAAAACGATTTAAATAGATACAAGTTAAGAACAAAGGGTGAAGAATTTGTTTTGTTTAATATGGGAAGAGAACAAGAAAGAAAAGAAGTGAACGAAGAAGGAGCAAAAAAACAAAAAGGTAGAAGAAAAAATAACAACAGTAGTTTTGTTCAAATTGGAAAGGGGGAGGTAGTAGTGCATGACGAAAAGATGCTCGAGAATAATAATTCCATAATCTATGATAAATTTCTTTTAAAAAGTAAACACGTGAGTGAAAATTACATCGAGATTTGTGAAGATTTACATTATAAGGTGGATAGACAAATTTTTTATAACATGGAAAAGTTACCCCTTTTGTTATGCGCCACTGTAAATGAAAAAGAAGAAAAGGAAAAAAAAAAAAAAAAAAAAAAAAGTTCATCAAATATGAACATATTAGAAGAAAAAAATAGGAATATTGTTAAGATGCTTAATCATCCATTCATTATTCCTTATTGTTGTGAAATTCTTGGATATGCAGAAATTCCATTTATGTCACAAATTAGTGTGGAAATACCATTAAAGCAGATATACCTCCAGGAAAAATGCTTAACCAGTTTCGTCAAGCGATCAAGTATCATCACTTTTTTACACATTGTCATTCAGATAATATTAAACAAGGAAGAAAAATTATTTTATAAGAGTGAAAAGAAATCAAAGGGACGTTCCTTAACGGAACCTGTAATAAGTGGAAAAGTTTGTCATTTGTCAGAACAGATGTTCCGTTTGAATGGGATACCTTTCTTCTCACCTGAGGATGACATTCATCAGGGTTGTAAGATGAGTAAGTCCAATCAGTGTGTACCTGGGATAAGAAATGAAAGCAGAACCCGAATGAGTGATGAAGAGAAGTGGGAATCATTGAATAAATGGCCCCAAATGAAATTCGCTGCACAGAAAGAACATGTAGATGAGAGAAAAGCAGACGAAGTCATGTCAGCACAGAGGGGTGAAGCAGAAATTGGAGATGCACATGATTACAAAGCAGAAAAAGACGATGCAGAAGAAGATGTAATAGCATTTTCTGAAGCGAACGAAATTTCAGCAGAAAAAACTTGCAGTGCAGAGGATGTGCTCTACATCTATATACACAAAATGATGAATCTGTCAAAGAGGAACTTTGAGAAATTATCTATATGCTTGAGGTTTCACAAAGATGAAAAGTATGAATACAAAAGTTTCAGTTTGGTGGATGAGAAAATATTCAACATCTTGCTGTGTTCCAAAAGGAAGTTAATTGAGCTAAGGGAGGTGATACTGGAGGTTTGGAGGAATGATCCCCAAGACAGAAAATCAGGAGATTTTGAAAGATCTGGAGATTTTGAAAGATCTGGAGAGTTTGAAAAATCTGGAGAAAGCAACCATGACAAGCTTAACCTCGTTAAGGATGCGAGTGAAAATTTGTACTCTAGCGAAAATCAGAAAGATTGCATTGGAATTATAAAAATTCCAATCAAAGAGATTAACCATAATACAGACATCATGTGTCTTGAAAAATATTTCGAAATGAGTTTTCGCTTCTACGAAGATATCAATTTTATGTTTCGAATTATTTTGATGAGAGGGAAAAAAAGCACACACAAAAAAATTCATCAATTTTGTGAAAAGTATATTGAAAATTATGATAATGAAACGACGAGATATTCCTTGTTATATGAAGATAATCATATGAAAGAATCTGCAATCAGTTCTGCTTTAATACAACGGGATGATGATGAGTTAGGTGTAGAAAAGTCCTCTACTTCTACTGATGATCCTGTGGATGATGTGAGATCCTCTCTTTCCATTAATGAGCAATATTTTATTTATGATTCTGATAGTTTGAACAATAATGAATATTATATGTATGAAATTCAAAGAGAAATTTTACACAGAGACGCTAATAGTACTAATGTAATTGCTAGTGTGATTAGGAAAAGTAAAACAGCACGTGGAGTAAACAATGTATTGGAAATGCCAAATTATTTGGTTAAAAAGACCAATAGTGAAGACATATCAGCCGCTTGTAGATACATCCTTGAAAGTGATGAAAATGAGAAAGAAGAAATGTACTTATCAGATAAATTTAAAAAAGACAGCAGATATATAGAAGGAATGAAAGATGAAAATTCAGAAATTTATCTAGAAATAGAACTAATCAAGGATGAGCTGCTGTTAAGAGGAATAAAAGAATATACAGTTGATCATATGATAGCAGATTTGAAAAAAAAATCAATTGTAAATAATGATAAATACATTTTGAAAACACAATTGGAAGAATACATCGATAAAATATTTAACAAGTGGGAAAAGTTAACAGGTAAATTATTCATTCGAAATAAGAAGAAAATGTTCCTAAATGATGTGTGTGAATATTTAGATAATTTATATATTGATGATGATAGATATATAAGCAAGGAAGAATTTTTTATATTCTTTCAAGATGTAGGAATTGTATTCGTAGACTCAACTGTGTTTGATGAATTATGTTTATTATTTTATGACAAACAGAGGGGTGAAATTTATTTTTCTGCATTTTCTTCTTTAATTATAAAAAAGGGTGTTGAAGAACTGAAAAATATGGTTTATGGCTACGATATTTTATTGAAATTATTCTCTTATTTTTACATGCACAAGGTAACTCTGGAATCGTTAGAAAATGAGTTAGTAAAAATTAGTTTACAAACGAAGAATTATTATTCAATGAAAATTAAAAAATACTTCTCCTCTGAGAAGTTAACAAGTTCTACTATTCACCATGAAGGAAGAAGTAGAAGAAGAGGAAGAAGAAGAAGAAGAACTCCGTCCCCCACCAATAATGAAAATTTAGAATTTTTTTTAAAAAACGACCAAAATCTCTGTTCATGCACATCTCTACTATTTTTACATTCCATCAAATTTATGCTCTCTAGATATAGCAATAATGATTTTACAACATACGACTTGTTCTTTCTTGTTAAATATATATTGCAAACACAATGCAAATATTCAGGGGAGGATACTCAAATCCTCGTGAGTGTTATCAAAGGTATCGAATCTGTTAATTTGACGTTCTTCCTAACCCTTTACCATATGTATGTGTGCCAGCACAAGGTTGATGAAAATGAACCTGATAATAGAACCCATAAACAAATGAAGCATGATCAACGGGATCAAATGGAAGAGATCACGCACCCAAGTATACCAAACTTCACAGATGATGAACAAGAACAAAAGGAACATATCCCACTAAGAAAAGAAAATCAAAATAGTTATAATAAAAAAAAAGAGACACAGATTTGTGAAAGTGTTCTCATATCATCTTGTAATGAAAGCAGCGTTTCTTGGTGTCACACAGGTAATATGAATGAAAAGATACTGGTAGAAAGTAATATGCATGAATATAAAATTGAAACAAAAAACCAAACAGAGGGTGAAGTAAAATCAAAGAGTAGCGATGTAGATATACAAATGGACAAAAGTGAAAAAAGAATTATGACTTTTTTTACGCTGAAAAATAATGGTAAGGAAGATATATCTCCACTGAAAGTGAATCCAGAAAAATTCATTGCAAACACATTTCAAAGGAACTGCTCCTTAGAAGAGAAGAAAAATGGAATGGTTAATCTGGATTTGACAAATGAAGATTTTCAAAACGAATTATTGAAAAGATCTCTTATCTGTATGGAAGAGACAAATAGTAATTACAACCGACTTGACAATTCTAACGATTCAGAAAAGAAAAATGAAAAAATTTTTCACATCCATGCTAAAAGTCTAGCTGATTATGATACACCTTTGAATGTACATGGGAAGAAACACTTGTATGTAATGAACACGAGAAAATGGTGTAATAATAATACAGTTGAGAGGAAAAATATAAATATGCATGGAGGAGGTATAAAGAAAGCTTATAAAAATGGACTCATTATTTTGTATTGTAGAATTGTAAGCGGATTTATAACAGTGGAATATATATCCCAGTGTTTATTTCACTATTTTGGAAAAAGAAATGATGATAGGAAAAGACAGAATGATAAAGTTTCCATACTGAAACTATTCGATCAGATGGGTATTTACACATCATACGACATTGCTACGTGTATGTTGAATTGGTATGTACGTGAGGTAATTCTGAATATGGAAGATGATAAGGAGTGTACATCTGGTAGATGTTATGTTGGAGGGGCTAAGGACGTAATGGAAGCGAACAGATGGGAGACGAAAGAATTTGAACCACATCTGTGTGGAGTGAATCGTCTGCAAAATGGGGATTCCTCGAATCGGCTGAAAAATCTAACTGCAATCAACCACGCACACAACATAAAGAGAATCATCGAAAGACACATACTAAAAGAAGAAGTAGGAGGAAATATGTTTTCAGGTAGCACACTGGAAGATTTTTTTTCCCTACTAAAAGAAAGAAACATAGGCATAGATATATTTTCGAAAAAGAACATTTTCACTTATAGCGATTTTTATGAAGAAATTGAAAAACTGAATTTAAACTTTTCAAAAAGTTACATACGTTTGTTATTTTCAAATTTATTAACATATGATTTGACTTCTTTTACTAGCGTAAATAACAAGTTAATTTTTTACGATTGTATAGAGGCATATTGGTTAAACTGGAATAAAATTAATTTTGAGTTTTATTCTGCACAGACAGATGTAAAGGAGGATTCTAAAATGATTCTAAATAGTGTTAAACAGAGGAGAAAAGAGTTAGACATTTTTAAGAAGACACATCATGTAAGAAGTGGTAACAGAGTCAGCAATATTTCCTCTAAATGTAGATTAATTTGTGTTAGTGGAAATACTTCCATTTCGAAAGAGAAAAGTTTGGGCGAAAGTGGAGAAATACAAAAATTTTCTTCTCTACCATTGTATAGCTTATTCTTTTATTTTTCCAAGAAAGGTATACTGAAAGGTGGGCAACTTGTGAAGTATTTTTTTTTTGTCGACATTTTGAAGCACGAAATTAACACTTTGAATATGGATGATTACATGAACAATACTTATAGCTTTTATGATTTTTGCCAATTTTGCAAGACTAAGGATTTGTATCAGTATGAACATAACGATGACTATTCCTTTAGGGAAGATTTCTTAAGGTTGATAATTATCATAAATGGATCGTTCTTGAATAAAAATGTGTCCAAATTGAAGTATAAAAATGAAGATCCTGAGGAAAGGGCTCGTTCACTGCAAACAGATGCAGACTGTAAGGAGAAGAAGATTTTGACACTGAAGCGTTTTCTGCAGGAAAAGGCACATTTGTTTTCTAAAAATTTCAAAAATAATTTGTGCATCATTAGAAGTGAAGTAGCAAATATAAGGAAGATCATTTTGCGTGGTTCCGATTTTCCCTTCGTCAGAAGTTGCAGCGCGAGAAGTTACAGTTTGAGAAATTCCAACATGAGAAGTTACAGCTTGAGAAATTCCAACATGAGAAATTCCAACATGAGAAATTCCAGCATGAGAAGTTACAGCTTGAGAAGTTACAATTTAAATGGCAATTGCAACCGAAGAGGGGTCTGCTCAGCAGGCCAAAGTAGAGAAAGTACAGAAAATGAACAGAAGGAAGAAGAATCACTTGTCGAATTTTTCAAAAGAATCAAATATGTTGTAACATACATCAGAGAATATTTTTATCTGTTTGTTTTCTGTTGTAAGGTAGCAAAGAATGAATTGACTGACGTGTGTTTTCACGAAAGGGAGTGGATATTCTACAGGAAAAAGCTGAAGGAGCATTATTTAGAGAAGATGGAAAAAAACGAAAAACACCGTGAGTTGAAAAAATCGAGAAAGAAGAATTCACAAGCGAATGTGCATGCGAATATACATGCGAACGTTCGCATGAATTTGAGTGATGATGGAGATAAGAAGGACCAAGGCAAGGGGTATGGTTTCCCATTTGTGTATAAAGAAGTGTGTATATCATATGAAGTTACAAAATTTACAAATAAGGAATGCAAAGATATGGTGTACCCATATCTACTTCTTCTGTGTGATTTTTTAAAAAAGGTAGTGCATATTTATAAAGATGAATATATTCATTATGTAAAAAATGTATTTCCATTTGATTATAAAAAGAATAATGCAAGAACGATTTTTTTGCATCATGTAGAGAATATTATGACCAGGTCAGGTAGTTTTGACTCGAAGGAGTGGAACAAAATATATACCATATTTGAAACATTGGACATAAGAGTAAATGATTTTTTTTTAAATTTATGGAATTTTTTAGAGGGAAATAATTATATCATAAGGAAAAAAAATGGGGTTATTATTTTTAATGATTATCATAATAGGATATGGGACCTGATGAATCCGAAAAAGATTCATCACGCAGATGTAGTAGGGGCTCAACTGAGTGCATGTAAAAAGAGAAAAAATTCACCAGAAAAAAAGAATGTACCCTTGGATAGGAATATTCCTCTTTGTAAAAAAGAAAACTTGGATAATCAAGAATGGAATGAACTTTATGTAAAAACTGTTAAATATATCATGGCATTTAACAAAATGGTGTTATCTGATGTGAGTGGATTTAATCATAAGTTTATAGAATGTCATATTGTAAAGGATAAAATATTTACAAAGTTCATGTGTAATATGTACACAAGAATATTATTCAATGAATGTATTTTAACAGGACTTAATGTTAATCGATTGTTTTCACATATAAATAAAAAAGATTGTTTTATTAACATACTTTCCAAAAATTTTAATCATATATTTTCTAAACTAGACATGGAAATATATGTTAGAAGATACGCCTTCATAGTAGACATGACATCTCTCCATTTGAGAAATTCATGTCATAATTTTTTTAACATAAAAAATTTCCTAAATGACCTGTACAAGCAAGGTAAATATTATAATGCACATTTGAGGGAAAAATTATTTAGTTTTTTTCGAAAAAATGAGAACATATTTACAAAGAATCAGCACATTATTCATAACAACTTCGAATCAATGGATAAGCAACATTTAATATCTTGTGATAAACTCAAAAACATATTGTCTTACCATGGACTTTTTCTTTCATGGGCTGAATTGTACGATTTTTTTCAGCCCTTAAACAAGTTCTGTGTTATTTATGATTGTAAAAAATTTGAGGTATATGAAACTGGAAAACCAGGTCCTTACATCTTGAAAGCTTATATCAACCTCCCTAATTTGTTAAGAATAGCTCATAGGGAAATGCATCACAAATCGAGTAATAAACAAGGGGCCAACCTGAGCTATTCCATCAATAGCCTTAACGAAATAAAATATCCAAACAAAGGGAGTGTCAAACTGGAGCGATCCAAAATGGAACAATCCAGATGGAAGAAGACAAATGAAATGGAAGAGAAAGGTGAAGAAAGTAGTAAGTTATATGAAAATAAGAAGAACGACAAGGGAGATATGCACACAAATGGATTGACCAAGTTAAAATATGGATTCTCAAGAAGTTGTAACAGATCAAGAGAAGAAGAAGCATGTGGATTCATAGAGTCAGAGGATGTAAATGCGAAGGAAGAAAAAAAAAGAGAACTTTTTTACCTGAATAATAAACTCTCATGTGGAAATTGTGCAAGTGTAAAAAATTCATCTGCGGGATACTTATTCAATTTCCAATTTAACAGATTAACCATGGGAAGAATATTATTTTTTTTCTTTATCAAGCTAGCTAATTTGCAATTGATAAGCCATTTGACACCTGAACAAATGTTTTATGGAATCAAACGAGTAAACAAACAGGATATCGCAAAAAGAGAAATGCAAAGTGCATGTCATCTGCTTCTAAACATCGAAGAAAAGCAACTAGACCATCTCATACCAGAGGATTTTATTTTGAATAAAGAAGATTTCACAAATGGGGTTCATTTAAATTTATTTCTCTTGAATGAAAAACTTTGCACCCTATTCAGCAGGGAATATTCTGCATCGATTCATGTAAATCAATTTGTTAATTTTTTCGAGAATGAAAAGGGTAAAATTTCCTTTTCGAATTACAATTATGTATATAACTTTGCCTACGAATGGGTAAATTCCATGGCCTTGCACGATGGATTTGTAAGCAGGAATCAGTGTGAGGCATTGCTTAGGAAGTTTGGGTTGTCAGACTTTAAGAATGAGAAGGTGGAGAAGGTGGAGAAGATGGAAAAGGTGGAAAAGATGGAAAAGATGGAAAAACTGGAAAAGATGGAAAAGATGGAGAAGGTGGAAAAGATGGAAAAGATGGAAAAGATGGAAAAGATGGAAAAGATGGAGAAGGTGGAAAAGATGGAAAAGATGGAAAAACTGGAAAAACTGAAGAATCTAGAAATGATGGAGGGAAGAAGAGAACCTGCAGAAAGAAACAAAATTTCGAAAGAGGAAATTGTAAAGATGTTCAGAAATTATATAAAAGGAAAATGGGAAAAAATACTGATGCCAATTTTTAATCGAAGCAAATTTTACACACATAATTTTAGGATCTTGATACAGGAATTTACAGGGATGAGAAACTTCTTACATAAAATGAAAGACATAAACTGTGCAGAGAAAGAAAAAGAGGAAAGAAAGGAGAATAATTCGAATCAGTTGAAAGAGTGCGTTGATCCAAGTGTAATTATATCTCTTAGCTATTTTTGCTGCTTTGCAATGAAAGAAATTATAATAGAAAATATTTACACAGAAAATAGCATGTCGTTAGATGGAGAAGTAAAAAAAGGTAATGATTCATTACATATGAATTACCTCTTTGAGCACACATTTTCAACTATAAGAGAAAAAGACATAATTGAACTTTTCGAAAATAATAAAGAAATTTTCAAATTAAAGTTGCTTCATAACAATAAAAGCATAGCTGAAGCCGATTTGCATATTTTGGAAATGTTTTCAATTATGAACAACAAAGAAAAGAAAAGTCATAAAATTTTATGTTTCATTCCATTAGATAGGAGTAATAAAAATATGCTTTTTTTAGATGTACAGTTTTATTATCAACGGAAGAAAATGTTTTCCACGGAACCCATATTTGAAACAAGGCATAGAGAAGTTAATCGAAAATTTTGCATTGAACAATTGGCTGAGGCAAACTCTCATCCAGTGGAAATAGTAAGATTAAATTCTTCTATCATGCACGTATCTGAAAATTGCCATAATAAGAAAGAGTTAACTAAAAGTATCTCTTTACAAATGAACACTAATTGTGGAAATGGAAAATCGGTTCATTATGGTGCATGTGAAAACAGTAACAGTATGGTAAAGAAAAATTGTAATGCCACAAGGTTTGATGATAGGAAGCGAACAGATGGATTGATTGCTTCACAAGTTTCTCATACGTTAAGCAGAAATGGAACGAATTGTATGAATCGAAATCTGAGCGGTGAATACATTTTGTTAAAAAATGACAAAGAGGTTCTTACTTTGGCTAGTCAGCGAACAAAGCATGGTAGATGTAATAACGAGAATGAATGCACTGAAACGAAATCCGTAACTCTGAGAGATGACACAAAAGGAGAAGAAGGAGAAAAAAACGAATACATACAGAACCCAAAGGGGCAATACACCAAGAAAAGAAAATACAAAATCAAAGATAAAGACAGAAATATGAACACATCTAGGGATATCTCCACTCACATGTACATAAGAATTAACCGACTGTTTCTGTCAATGTGCCTCCTTAAGAATTTGCTTCAGAAACTGAGAGGAGGAGGAGAAGAAGGAAAAAATTTAGACACTTGGAGAAGAAAGGATGTGTTCATAGCTGTTTATGTAGAGGTGTATGAAAAGGTGTCCCATGCAGATCCTGATAGATGTAGTGATGGTTGTAGTGGTGGTGGTAACCACAATGAATGGGATCCTGACAGTTATCATGAACATGGGTATGGATGTTGCACAAATGATAAGAATTGCTACATAGATGGAACTATGCGGAGTGCTGCCCAACCTGAGGGTTCCGTAGAAAGATACACTCTGCTCTCAAGATCCATTCCACAAATGATTAGTTGGGAAGAAATAAATCTCTCCCATGACAGTATCTTTCAAAAAGGTGAAAATGGTGGAAATGATGGAAATGATGAAAATGGTGGAAATGATGGAAATGATGAAAATAGACAAGCAGACTGTGCAGTTGTGACAAAAGGGATACACGGGAGTGAACCATGTGAGGGCAGACAAGAAGAGAAATACAAAGGGAAGGTCGAACAATCATTACAGAAATTGGGTGAAGAGACAGACGCATCAAGGGAAGAAAAAAAGGGAAGGGACATCCAGCTAGCCAAGGAAGAGAAAAAAGTAAACCCCAAAAGTTCAACAAGCGAGAAAAAAAAAAAAAAAAAAAAAAAAAAAAAACATATATTGGATAGATACCTAAATGTATACAATTTAAAAATAAAACACAAGGAACTTATCCAAGCAGAGAACTGTTCATATATTGAAGGGAAAATAATTGTAAGGGCTCTAATATCGTTGAGTCATATATCAGAAGATGTTACGATTGGTGAACACATCTTTAAAATCAAAAATGTTTTATATGAAAATGAAGATATAATATTTTGTTCTGAGAACCTCTTTCAACCTGTTTATGGAAAATCCATATTTTTTGAAAATGAAAAAAAAGACAAAAAATATATTCTAGACGGTGTATGTGAAATGAAGAAGGGTTCTTCTTCTTCTGATGATGATGAAGTTACAAGGGGTTATAAAAATCAAACGGATGTTTATCCCGAGGAAGAAGTTGAACAGATGGCACTTGTACCACATCTAGATGATAATAATTATGAAAAAGTTAAAATAAATGAGAATATTTCTAGAAAAAATGCGGAGGAAAAAAAACAAAACGAAGAAGCAATTATATGTTTCTATGACAAAAATGACAATGAAAAAGAGGAAAGCCAAGAAAGACAAGTCATTGGATATGTCTCATATGAATATGTAATAAATAAGAATGAAGATGAAAGATATTATAAAAAGAATGGTTTTTTTTTTCCTATACCCAATTTTGTAAAAATATATTTTTTGAAAAAAAATAAAAATAATCAACATGTGTTAAATGAGAAAATTGGGATGCTACACAAATCTGTTAATGATAAACTTTTTGGTGATGTGTTGAAAAAAGTAAACTATAGGAAATATGTAAATGTAGATATTTTGATTAATGCTTTGAATAATTCCATTTATGCTACTTATGTAGCCTACATTATTCGATTGTTAAATCATTTTATAGGTTCAGATAGTTCTTTATACTTTCCTGTGAAAAATATTTTATTAATTATAGGGTTAAGAAAATTATCATCACACTTTGCAAAATCAATGAAACATCTGTTTCTGGAAATTGAACATTATCTCAATAATAACATGCACAAACTGGGAATGGTTGAATGGTCTAACTTTGTGAAATGTATGCTAAAGGCTCAGAGTGAATCCTCTAAAATTGCTTTTACATCTCCGGTTGGTAGAACTGCATTAGACAGAAACGATAGATGTAGAACCCGAAGCAGGAATATAGAATCATGCAATCCAGGGATAAGGGATCAAGTTTCCCATAGATGCTCAAAACTTCACAGACAAATGTCATACCTTTTTTCATCAACATCTTCTTGCACTTCTTTTTCTGCTTTCACAAGAGTATGTACAGGAAATAACACAAACTCTTCTTATGAGAATTATAAGGACGAGAGAAAATTTAAGCAAAAAATGAAAGACAAAATGAAGCAAATAAATCCAGTGAATCAAAGGGATTGGTTTTTACTAAACAATTGGGAAAAGTGGCATACGCACAAAAATGGAAAAAGTTTCTTTTTTATATTCCTTTTTCTACATGATATGAACATTTTTTATAAAGAAAATAAATACACAATGAGGAATGAAAAACAGAAGAACAGATCTCCTTTACATATTTATAGTCCCTTTAGTTCATACAAAATGTATCACGTGAATGAATTTGCAAATAGATTAAATAATGGTAAAAAGCGATTACCTGTTCTTCCCTATATAGAGAGTGCAAAATTGGAATACAAAAAATTAGAAGGGATGAATACTAGTAGACGTCATTTCTCCAATAGGAGCACAAAAGAAATAGACAGATGTGTCTCTTGTGGAGTTAGAGTAATGAGAATGTGTTCTCATCATTTGCACCTTCACAAAAGAGAGCTAAAAAAAAAATATGAACAGTTAGATAATCGTTACACATACAAGAGGGGAAAAAAGTACTTGGAATATGACCCTAGAAAGTCTCAAGAAGGTGATATAATGGCCCTGAAAAATGAAAAACATGACAGTGATGTAGCAACATCTGAAATGTATAGAAGTAAAACTACTGATATGGATATGGCAAAACGTGTACAAAATAAGAAAAAGAGGACATCCATATATCAGTATAATTTATTAAAAAACGAATCTTATACAGATCCGATAGTGAATAAAAAGTATGAACAGAAAATGAACAAATTTATGATGCGTGGAAAAAAAAATGATAAAAAGGAATATAAATCAGAGCAGCTGGATCTGGAAAAATATACATTTAAAAAAGAGTTAATGGAAATAGATCAAAGTAAACTAGTTGATAATAATAATTTTACATACAAACTTTATGTTAAAGTGAAGAAACTACTCAATCCAATATGTTTAATTAAAAAAAGGAAATTTTCAATGTCTTTTCAAATTATGTTGAGTAATAATTACAATATTTTCAACACATATAATAATATTACATTCCAGAATTTTATAAGTCCAAAATATGGGTATACAATAAACAAAATTCAAGCTATGAGTAAACCACTTGGCATTGATAATTATTCAAATATAAACACTGCAGTTGTTTTGTCTCTTCCAAGAAGGGAAGAAATAAATCGTTTTGTGAACACTCATGATATATCTACCTCTTCTGATTTTTTGCAATTCTGCTTAGAAAATTTGTCTCTTCAGATATGTTTTCATGATGTTTCATTTTGGAACATTTCCTCAGAAGAAGAATCGAAAAAGCAAGATGCAAAGTACATTGGTAGGGATGACATTCGATATAACCATTTCTCCTCCACCATGGAACAACATGTATGGAAAACGCAGAAAGAAGGCCTCATTGCAAGTGCATTAATTCCGCTAAATATTCTTTTGAAAAAGCATAAGATAAAGGTTAAAATTCCTTTAACTAATTCTACATCTTTGAAAAATGGAGAAAACATGAATAAAGTAGAAGTTCTTCTTATGTATGAAAAGGTGAATGTGAAAAGTCATTTCGTGGAAAATAAAATAAAACGAAATTACACAAACGTGGGGATTACAAAAGAAGAAGAAAAAAAAAAAAAAATAGTTAAAGAGAACAAGCACATTCATGGAACACACATGGATGAAAAGAAGAGGATTATACCCTCCTCCCATTTTTCACGTATAATTCATGATTATAAGATGATGATTCCATTTGAAAACGGCACCCTGGCAGGTGAAGGAAGAAAAGGTGAATTTCCTAATGATAAGAGACAATTAGGATTCAAATTAAATGATTCTGATTGTGCGGAGAAATATGATTTCATTGATCTCGCAAATATTCCTTTGTTAACTCTTCCCAAAATACCACCACCGATATCGTAGGTGGGGGTTGCTGAAAATGTGTTATTTTCACGCGTACTACTTTATCACTATACCACTTTATCGTTTTACCATTTTATCATTTTATCATTTTATCGTTTTATCATTTTATCGTTTTATCATTTTATCATTTTATCGTTTTATCATTTTATCATTTTATCGTTTTATCATTTTATCATTTTATCGTTTTATCATTTTATCATTTTATCACTTTTTTTTTTTTTGTGTATTGCATTTTTCTGAGTGCGTGTGTTGCCTGCACAGTCGAATTCATGGTATTTTCTTGGAGTACCTTTTTGTTCACATCTTCTTATTCCATCTTCTTCTTCTTCAACTTCTTAAAATGTATTTTTTTTTTTTTATGCTTGAGTCATTATTCCAGAAGTGTGCAACTCTGCATATGCGCCTCCTGTTGGGTGCGTGTGGAGAGACCCTGAAGGATCATCGATTGTACACGGGTTCGGGGTTCATGTGTATCTGCATTCCGGAACCCTCTTCCCTCTTTTTTTGTCCCATTTTTTGTCCTTTTTTTGCCCCATTTTGTTAATTTTTTAAATTCTCGTGAAGTCATCTGAATACACACAATTTGTTAGACTGCTGGGGTCATGTCGTTTTCAGGTGGTTCTCCTCCAAATAGTGTTGTGCTACGTTCAGATTTGTGAATTTCTCTCTCCCCAATTTAATATAACACTACAGATGAACATTTCGATGATTTTGTCGATTTTGTCGATTTTGTCAATTTTGTCGATTTTGTCAATTTTGTCAATTTTGTCGATTTTGTCAATTTTGTCGATTTTGTCAATTTCGCTGGTTTTGTCAATTTTGTTGATTTGATTTTTTTTTTTTTTTTTGTCCCTGATGCGTACGCGACTGATTCGATCGAAGATGCATTTCTAGGTGAGAATTAATCTGTGCAACTGGAGACAGCTCTAGAGTTGTGAACTTTTTTTTTAGCTTCATTTGCAAGCGTTTAAACTGCCTCCAAATGACTTAATTCATGTTTTTTTTTTTTTTTTACTCCCTCGGCTATATGCATATATGTATGCATGTCCACTGATTCGTTGAACGATTTGGTTATCCCTTGCAAGGGGACTTCCCCTCCCCCCGGGGTTTAAACCCAAACGGAGTTCTCCATCTAAACAAGTGATGTAATGGAAGCCAATTAATCAAATCTCTCTCATAAATCATAGATAAAAAAAAAAAAAAATAAAAAAAAAAAAAATAAAAAAAAAAAGGTGTACGTTATGACAATTGATCCTTGGAGACAAGTGACTCATTATGGTAATTCCTTTTTTGTATCCTTATTTTTTTTCAGCAACTGAATCTATATCATTTTTCTTATTTATCCATTTCTACTTTTCGGAGAGATGTTCCTCATTATGGCAATAGATACATTCATAAGAATTGCGTCTGCATGTTCCTTTCATGTTTCCCACGCAAGGGTAACATATTCCTTTGTAATGTAGCAGTTTGGACGGATGGCTAGAGGAGTGAATATCTGCATGATCTTTGTTGTGACAATTTGGACATCTTCTACCCCTTTTCATACATCCATTATTTCCTGAGAAGAAGAAGGTACACGGGTGACACACACCCATATCATGTGCATCTATGTCTCTGTACCCAACTTGTTTCACGTAGATAAATTTTTTCATCTTTTCCTCTGGGCTGTGGGGTGCATCTGCATTGTGTGTGTGATTTGTTTGATCTTCTTTTGTGCGATCTGCTTCTGTTTGGTCTGACTTTGCCTCATCCCTCTTTTCTTTCTCCCCATTTACTTCTCCATCTTTTACTTCTCCATCCTTTACTTCTCCATCTTTTACTTCTCCATCTTTTACTTCTCCATCCTTTACTTCTCCTTCTTTTACTTCTCCATCTTGTACTTCTCCATCTTGTACTTTTCCATCCTTTACTTCTCCATCTTGTACTTCTCCATCTTGTACTTCTCCATCTTTTACTTCTCCATCCTTTACTTCTCCTTCTTTTACTTCTCCAACCTTTGCTTCCCCTTCCCTTTGTTTATCTATTCTTCCCCATTTTGCACCAATTGCATGGGAATCATGATGGCAATACACACATGTATGCATCGGTCTGTTGCACTTTCCCTTAAAATAATTATCACACGGTATACACAAACTCTTAACGTGTAAAAGTCGCGAGGGATGAAATAACGAATGAGGGTTCCTGTGATCTTCATGGTGACAATTTAAGCATTTCTTACCATTTGAACATCCATAAAAACCAACAAAATAATATACGCATGGGTGACAAGCTCCTCTCTCATGTCGACTCAATTGATTTCGAAAGAAGGGTAAATCTTTAGTACTTTCATTTGTATGCTTATATCTTCTTCTCAACTCGTTGTATCTTTTTTTTTCGTTATTTCCTGCTCTTTTTGATGATTCATCTGAATATTGGATATCATCACAGTTACTCTTTTGCTTTTGTCTCTCCCATTGTTTTCTTCTACCTCTATTAGAAGCCAATTCATTTTCTGCATTCCTCTTAAAATGCAAATATGAGTTGCGCCTCTGGAACCACTTCATGAAGTGTCCTCGTCGGTTTCCACGTCTACTGTCACGTCTACTGTCACTTCTGCTGCCACGTCTACTGTCACTTCTACTGTCACTTCTGCTGCCACTTCTACTGCCACTTCTATTTCCACTTCTGCTGCCACTTCTGCTGCCACTTCTACTGCCACTTCTACTGCCACTTCTAACATTGATATGGTTCCGACTGTGGTTCACGCTGTGATCCAGAAGTAATTGTTTGTCACTGGAAGGAGTGTTTCTCACTTCTCTCATCCCATGAGGATGCATGTATTTCCTATCGGTCCTCACCTCTCCATAAGTACTATCATTTTTACATTTTTTCTCAAAAGTTATATCTTTAATCAAAGAATCAGTATGATCATTTTCCTTGTGCTCTGTTGATATTCTCACATGATCTTTGTGTGTTTTTTTTTTTTCTTGCCAATCGACTTTCTGTCTTCTCCATGTTGAATTGTATTCACTTGAATATACCCCTCCTCCTGAGCGAGATGAAGAAAGGGTGGTTTTTGGTTTTTCCTTTGGATTTTCTTTACTTTCTCTGTTTCTTGAGTTACATACATTCTTCTTAATCGGTTGTTCACTTGTGTTATGTGCCCTGTCGAACCGGTCTAATAAAGCGCTCTTGTCTCGTTTCCTGGAAATTAATTTTTTGTATGTGCCCAAGGAGAGATTGCACACATAACTACTATGATCTTTGTGTTCAGATGCAAGCGTGGATAAGCTTGAAATGCTTAACTGATGATTCGACTCCATTGTGAATTGGCTTGATCTACTTAATTGATGTTTCGATTCCATGGTGAATTTATTGGAACCGTTTCCTTTTCGATCCTTCCTCGATTTTGCAAATATGTTTATTTGTCCTTTGTGTGATTGATCGTGGCAATATGCACATTCATGCATTTTTCTTGGGTGCATGTTTTTATTATGTTGACACATGCCATTAAAATAATCAACACAAGGTTTACATCTCTTTGTTCTGTGTAACATTTGGTAATAGCACATGGAACTAGAAGAATTTCGATGTTCTTCATGATGGCAATTTCGACAATGGATTGAGTAATTGCATCCACTTGAAAAATAAAACGAACACGGGACGCACTTGTATGTATTGTGTTCTTCTAGTGAATATAATCCCGTTAATTCACCACTTATGACTTTTGTTTTTCTCCACGTTTTTTCCATAATCTTGTTCCTGCTGAGGTTCCAGATTGTGTGCCTCTCAAAGGGTCTGTCGAAATGACCATTCCTGTGCTTCTCAAAAGATCTGTCGAAATGGCCATTCCTGTGCTTCTCAAAAGATCTATCGAAATGGCCATTCCTGTGCTTCTCAAAAGATCTGCTCCTGACCCTATCGTTCCCCAAGGTGCTTCTCGTTCGATATGCATTATGTATTGGCACATTTTGAATAATTTTTACCTTTTTATTTGATTCTTCTATTTTGACGTCCTTCTCCCCCTGTTCTTGCACTCCTCCTCCTTCACCATCATCACTATGGCCATTACCATAACTAAAAAAATTATGAACATCATTAAGAGATAATTTAGTAACATTTTCTATGTCTTTCATGTAAAATTTTTCTTCCTGAGAATCCAAAGGATTTACTTTTTTGCTGTTCTGACTTGTGGATGTAAATGAACATTTTTCGAAGTAATTAACTTCATTCTCATTATTGATAGACTTATCCATATTTGTGGAGACGTTACTTCCTCTGAAATTGCCTTCATTTTTGTTTTTATGAATAATGGTATATCCGTTCTGTTGTATCCTCATTTCAAGATCATTTGGACTGAGTGATTTTTTTTCATTTGTTCCATTATTGTAATTCATGTTGTCACTTGATTCCTCTCTTCCTCTGTTATTCCTAGTGGTATGATTATAATTCGTGTATGATTCATTGGCAATTCTATTTTTATTTACATATTTTGAATCGTTATCTTTATATGTTACAAATTTTGTCGTGATGTTTTTTGCTTTATAGGAAAAATATGTATCTACATTTTCTTCTGTGCCTCTTTTTGAAAAATTGGGTTCATTATACTGTTTTAGAATCCTTTTACTACTATGTTTTATATTTTCATTTATCTGAATTGAGCCAACATTGATAAGTTCGTTTCCATATTCCCTGAAAATTAACTGATCATTTCTTTCTTCTTCATCTTTCTTGTCAGTCAATAATGTACTTTCATCAACTGATTTATTTTTTAAGTGATGCATATAATACCTGTTTACGTAATGTGTATTATAACTTCTGTGTGTTCTTATTTTTCTTTCACTATTGTTTTTATTCTCTGTATGATCAATTTTCTCTATTTTTCTTTTCCCTCTCTTTATATTTACACTATGACTACTTGAGTGTGCAGATCTTTTAGCAGATTCATTCTGGAATATACTTCTTCCCTTGTTCTTCTGTGGGCTCCTTTTCCTTACACTTCTCAGGAGATCATCATATGTTAACTGCTTATACCTTCTCATGCTGCTGTGGTTTGGTTGACTCCATCTGTGATCTCTCCTTGAGGTGGTTCGATAAGAGTATGAAGTGTCATTGGTGGAAGTGGGATCCTTGACTATAGGATCGTGATTATCATTTGTAGGATCAGGGTTACCCATTGTAGGATCGTGATTATCAGTTGTAGGATCAGGGTTACCCGATGTAGGATCAGGATCTGCTTTGAAGAAAGGCACAGCAGCAACTGATGCTACCCCATGAACCATCTCAAGGGTAACCAGTTTGTCATCCGAAAATTCGCCAAGCAAAGATGATGCACATACACTTAGAGCATTTTTCATTTTGATATGATAAGATATATGATCAGTATGGTGGCAATAAATACTACGCTCATCACAAGGGCAACTCTCCTCATTTATGTATAAACATACTTGGCACATGTTTCTATCATGCAGATATGTTCTAAAGTACATGTTTGAATTCTTTTTTTCGTGAATTTCATTGTGACAATCATGGCAGTTGTTATTGTTTATCCTGCAGAAGGAACTGTCATTCCTATGGATGAAATAAGTTTTACATGGTTTTTTGTTTTCTTCATTGCACTCATGACATGTTTCTTCCACTGTGTTTCTTGACCTTTCAGAAACACTTCTACCCTCTTTTACATTACCTTCCATCTGAAAAGTGTTACATGTGTGCATGAGTTCATTATAAATAATGGGAGAAAGACGACGATCGCTAATATTACTCTTTACCTGTTGGAGATTATAAAGAAGTTCTTTGGAAATGATATCTACATGTTTTTTTTTTGCATATAAATCATATAAAATAAAAAAATATTTTTGTCGTATTTTTGATGACAAGTGATCAATGGCGTGACAAAATTGACATTGATTTAGATGTGGACAGAACCCATTTTTTGCTAAATGTGTACACACTTTACATTTATTTTTTAGATGTAACATTTTACATGGATGTAATGAAGAATTCTTATTTATATGAGTATAATGATGACACCATTTACATTTAATTTTATGTGTACATGAATTGGTGCTTCTACTAAATTTATAGCAAGGAACGCATAGCCCATATATATGTAAATATTTTTGTGTAATAAACAAAATAATTTCGTCTTCTGGATTTATGTTAAATATTTCAATTAAAGATTTTGTTATGCTACATCCTTTAGCAGCATATAATTCATTAAAATTTTTTAACGCTTTTTTTCTGTTTTCACCTAGTTGTGAAATTTCTTTCACTTCACACAATTTAGATATTTCATTTCTGTCCTTTATTCCTTGACATGGGGAATTATTGGGATGGATTTTTCCCCCGTGTGTTTGTCCATCAGAAAGAGATGGTTTCTCATAAAGAGTGGGCCTCTCATAAAGGGTTCGTCTCTTGTATAAACTTGCCCTATGATAAAGGGTTCTTTGTTCTCCATTCTTTCCATTCATTCTATTTTTCAATTTGGAAGATTCCCCTTTCCCAATCTCGTATTCCTCACCGATTGCATTATTTTTCATCTGATCACCTTTATTGTTTCTATGTAAATGTTTTGTGAACCCATCCATATATTTCCATTGACCATTTAAATTTGTCGTGTCTTCAGCGTGTTTTTTTTTTTTAGCACCTTTTATCATTTTGACTTCATTGTCGGAGCCATTTTCACATTTCCAAAATTCGTTCGAGCAAATTGATTCCTCCATAGTTCGTTTCGTGTCCTATTTGCAAATGGTGTGTGTATGTGTATGTGCACTTGTCAGGGTTAAAAAGTAAGGGAAAAAAAAAAAAAAAAAAAAAAACATATAAATTCTGACTGTTCATAAAAGTTCTAAAAACTGCTAAAAAAGGCTATAATCTGACTGTTCATAAAATTTCTAAAAACTGCTAAAAAAGGCTATATTCTGACTGTTCATAAAATTTCTAAAAACTGCTAAAAAAGGCTATAATCTGACTGTTCATAAAATTTCTAAAAACTGCTAAAAAAGGCTATATTCTGACTGTTCATAAAAGTTCTAAAAACTGCTAAAAAAGGCTATAATCTGACTGTTCATAAAATTTCTAAAAACTGCTAAAAAAGGCTATATTCTGACTGTTCATAAAATTTCTAAAAACTGCTAAATAAAAAATGTTCTGCCTATTCATAAACTTTGGAACAACTGCTTTTTAAATAAAAAGGGGGCCCACTTTGAAATGAACGACAGTGGATTGTATTCACTTAAGCGTTTAGACATACTCAAGTGCATACCACAGAAACAAGAATGCAAAGCTGGTGTGTAGTAAAGGTAAGTGTTTGCATGCCAGCTTTCGCTAGCTGTGTCCTAAGGGTTATATGTGCAAAGGTACTCCTTTGGGACGGTTCTTCCCATTTGTAACGACAGTCGAAATGCTGTACAGTTTTACTTTGATGTGCATTATTTTTTCTGCTCTATGATCTTTTATTTCCTTTCCGTTTGACATGGAATACTGTTCACACTTGGTTTACCCCCTATGTGTTTCGTTTATTTGAAAAATATAAATGTGGTAGAAAAATAAAAACCCTTTGGCTTTGCTGTCACGTTTATGATACGCACAATAATTATGCTTTTTCTCTGTTTCGAAATGTAGATGTAACAAATAGGGTATGTAAAACTAAGAAATTTGTATGGGTAAAATAATTTCCATTTCACAAGAATATTATGCATATTAAGCTGTTGGACGTGAAATGAAAATTCTTTATAAGTTCTTCAATCTTTTTTGTTCTTATAGAAATTAACTTAAAAATGGAAAATAAGAAGTGGGAAATATGAAGCGCAAAATAAGAAGCGAAAATAAAAAGTGGGAAATATGAAGCGCAAAATAAGAAGCGAAAATAAAAAGTGGGAAATATGAAGCGCAAAATAAGAAGCGAAAATAAAAAGTGGGAAAAAAGAAATGCAAATATATACTTATACACGTACTTGCAGATGAATATGCATGTGAATATTTTTGGTTGAATGTTATTTTTACTCCAAAAATTTTCAACTGCAATTTTTGCAGAACTTCGAAAGTTGTTGCAAAGTGGAATTTCCATTTTTTGTATCCGTTTCCATTTTCTCTTGCGCACTTGCGCAAAAAAAAAAAAAAAAAATTAAAGTAAAACAAAACAAAATAAAATTAAGTAAAATGTATGTTCGAAAGACCTTTGCAGAGACCCTTTCAATGCATGCTTAAAAATAAGTCCCAACGGAAATATATACGTATATGTATGTATATATATATATATATATATATTTATATGTGTGTGTTTTTTTTTTTTTTTTTACACCCCCATGAATACTCTTTTCCTGTTTATAAAAATTGCCAGGCGCAAATAAATTGATAATCCGTAGGACGAGGGGGGGACCCTAGGTACGATATGTCGTTTTGTTTAAGGTTTTTTTTTTTTTTTTTTTTTTTTTTTTTTTCCACTTTTTCCTTTGGTGTTTTGTGTTGCCTTTTTAAAAAAGAAAGAAAAAAAAAATGGGTTGTTTGAAAAAGTTAAAGTTTTGCAAGGGTTTTAAAAAAAAAAGAAAAAAACTGTATATAATTTCTCACTGGAGTGTGATATATTTTCCCCTACACTTTTTTGACTGGCATGCCACAGAATTGCCCATTGCTATATTATTTTTACACCACCAAAATAGATACAAAATTTTTCTATGTATTTAAAACCCCCATCTTTTAAAATTAGTAACATTATCACTAAACGATATTTCCAGTTGTGATTTAAAAGAGCACTTGTACATACTTTTGCCCATGCATATATATATATATATATATATGCATACTTGTTTGTAATTATTTGAATTACATTGACAGAAAATAAATACAAGGAATGTAAATTAGAAGGAAACTTAATGAAAAAAAAAAAAATTTACTCCATATGCACATATGAAAAAAGGTGCTACTTCCAATTTAGCAAATTGGATTATATATCTTTTTTTTCATTCTCATATGTACATGAGAGGTTATTAAAATTTTTTGGAATTTTGTTTTCAGCATTTGTCTACTTTTGTATACCATTTTTTGGAAATTTACTTATTTTTTAGCTGAAAAATTGTGATAAACACATGGTAGAACCGCGTCGGAACATGGAATTTTTTTGTGGGACGAGGGCACGATAAAAAAGAAAAAAAAAGAGAAAAGAAAAGCACATACAAATGTGTGTACGGATGAATACTCATTCTGCATGTTATACTTTGTGATGCACAATAGTACATATTTATGTACCTAGCTTTAGGGGCATTCATAAAAACAACGGCCTCGAAAGGTTTCTATATCTGAAGACATGAACCTTCACAATGCTGCGGAATGTTCGTCGTCTTCCACCATCGTTTCTTGTCTCGTTGATTCAGCTTGTTTTATTGGTTGTATTATTATTTTTTTTATTATTATTATTTTCTTCTTTTTATGGTTGTGCAGAGTGTAGAAATAATGTCCTAATTGGCCATCATTTTTTTTGCCTCATAAACAACTTTATGCTCGTCCGGCATGTAAAAGGGCTCGTACACATGAGGAAATGGTGTGTCATAACCACATACTCTTTTAATTGGTGTGTGCAAATTATAAAAACATCTTTCCTGAATTTTTGCAGCAATTTCGGCACCGAATCCGTTGGTTACTTGAGCTTCATGTGTTATTAGAAGTCTTCCTGTTTTTTCTACCGATTTTTGAACTGTTTCTATATCCCATGGAATAATAGTTTGTAGATCGATAATTTCACAATCAATTTTGTGTTTTTTTAATAATGTATCTGCTGCTATTTTCATTTTATGAACTAATGAACCCCATGTTACAATAGTTAAATCAGTTCCTTCTTTTACTACATCTGCTTTCCCTAATTCTAATTCATATGATTCAACTGGAACTTCACAAACTGATGATCTGTAGAGAATTTTGGGTTCAAAAAACAAACAAGGATTAGGATCCTTAATAGCAGAAAGTAACAATCCCTTAGCTTTATATGCATCACTAGGTACAATAATTTTAATTCCAGCAGCATGTGCAAAAAATGCTTCTGGACTTTGGGAATGATATAGTCCTCCATGACCTACGGCACCCCATGTAGATCTAATAGTTAATTTTCCAACATCGAAACTATTTCCTGATCTGTATCTATACTTAGCTACATCATTTACTATTTGATCAAATGCTGGGAAGATATAATCCCCGAATTGTATTTCAGCAATGGTTGTAAATCCATTTTCTGCTAATCCAATTGCAAATCCTATTATGCCTTGTTCACACAGTGGGGTATTGAATACTCTTTTGTCTCCGTATTTTTTTTGTAAATCTAGAGAACATCTGAAAACTCCTCCAAAAGCCACATCTTCCCCTAGTAGTATAGCAGTGGGGTCTTTTTCAAATACATTATGCATAGCTGAATTTATTGCTGTAAACATGTTCATTTTTTTTTTTTCAACATTGTTTGTGGTGGAAAAATATCTGAATGTATTTGTCATCCTGCTGCAGTATACAGGAGATTTTTTTACTCCACCCATGATCTCATTATTGTGTAAACCAATTTTTAAAAGATTTGCTACATTACATAATTTCCCCTTCATTTTTTGGAAAATGTTGAAAAGATGTACCTAGAAAAAATTATGTACCTCTTGATGGTGTAAAAGGGCGCATTTATGTTTTGTTCGTTTGTTTTTAATACCTTTAAGATGTGTTTTTTTTTTTTTTTTTCTTTTTTTTGGGGTGGGTAGAGGTAGATTTTCGCGTTTAAGGAATTACATGGAGTTAACTTTGTTTTTTAGGAATTACATGGAGTTAACTTTGTTTTTTAGGAATTACATGGAGTTAACTTTGTTTTTTAGGAATTACATGGAGTTAACTTTGTTTTTTAGGAATTACATGGAGTTAACTTTGTTTTTTAGGAATTACATAGAGTTAACTTTGTTTTTAATTACATATAATAAATTTCCCTTTCAGGTTTTTTTTAAAAATAATTAGATTCCTACACAATGAACTCCTTTTCCAAGTGTATATGTGTGCACGTTTTTTTTTTTTTTTTTTTTTTTTTTTTTTTTTTTTTTTTTTTTTTTTTTTTTTTTTTTTTTTTTCATATATTTTTTTTGGTGTTTTTTTTTTTTTATTTTTTTTTTTTTTTTTTTTTTTTTTTTTTTTTTTATTTTTTTTTTTTTTTTTTAAATTATTTTATAATAAATTTTTTAAAAAAGGAAAATATTTGTTATTAAAATGTTTTTTTTTTTAAAAAAATAAAAAAAAAAAAAAAAAAAAAAAAAAAAAAAAAAAAAAAAAAAAAAAAGACCATTTTTTCTTTAATTTAAATGTGTACAATTTGCTCTTTGTCGAAATGTGTAACAGTGCTATTGAATATATATCTCTCTCTCCTTTTCTCACTATTTCGCTTCTATTATTATTTTTTTTTTTTACCGAAAAATTACATTGTTTGATCATTTTGCATACAAGTAAGAGGTTGAATGATCATTGGGAAATTTATATAAAAAAAAAAAACTCAACAATTATTTAGGACTGTTTAATCTCTTAAAAGAAGGGCAACATGATGAGGATCGATAGATGGAGATACAATTTGGATCTTGTTTATCGATCACACTTTTGCATATGTAACAGTGGCTATATATATTATAATAACAGACACAACATAGAGAAAAATTAGGAACAAAAACATTTTCCCTGTCTTCGTCAACTCTGCAAAAGGGTGTGTGGAGGGGAAAGAAAAAAAAAAAAAAAAAAAAAAAAAATTAAAATTAGTAATTATCGCAAAGAATGGCAGTAGCAATAACAGTGAGAAGCAAAATAATTAAAAGTGCGTGGGCTGGTGAAATTAACGTGGATACACCCATCCACCCCTTTTTTCCAAATAAGACGGGAAAACATGTAGATCCAGCAGCAAGAGTGTGTGTGTGTGTGCAACAAGACATGGTAGCACATCCAGTGAAAAAAGCGTAATCCGAATGTGCAATCTTGGTGCACGCAACGCTTGCACAAGCTTGCTCAAACGCACACACGAGTACATGCATGTGAATGAATAATTATGCATAGGTCATTCGATGGCGAGTGTGATAATGCTGACATGTGATTCTCCTTACCTTGTGGCTTCGAAGGTAACTTTTTGTTAATAAGCATCAAGGCCTCAATTAACCCTTTGCCAACTGAACCTGTGGCAAAATAAGTGAACATAAACTGTTCTGTTATTTCCTTTTCGTTTATGTATTTTTCCTCTACCCCTTCCCTTTTAGCTACAACAAAGCGTCCCAATTGTTTTACATACACTAACAGAATACCATCATGACACTCCTTGTTTCCTATACCCCATTTACGTAATAATTTTTGTGAAAAATATTCTACCGATTTTTCATTCAAAGTGTTTTTGCTGATGCTGATTTCAGGAACTAATGCAACAGAAACCTGAGAGCGTGGTTGTAGAGGTGGAACATTAGTGCAATTGTGTGTACATACTTGCTAAGAAGTTATATTTTCCAAATGTAGAGAGACTGGCATAACGGTGGCCATTCAAGTTGGGCTATCAAAGCTTCATGTAAATGTAAATAAAAGAAGGGGATATGGGGAAGGGGAACCCTTCCCCGTTCGATGATCACTAATTCAGGAGAGGGCATTAAATCGAGGACACATGCATGTTACAACGCTACTATGTATGCATCTACATATATGTCTACACACACACGCGTACATGCGTACATACATACATGTACGCGTGTACACATGTTTATGTGTTCTGATTTATGGTCCCACTTGGTAGTAGTAGATCCCCTTGTTTGCACAGTTGTGAAAATTAGTGTCTCGTATTTTGAGCAATATTGCTTCAACTTCCAATTGTTCACTCAAGCTTAAAAGGTGAGATGGGTCACATAACCATGTATGGCTTATCCTGAAAAGTGTGCATAAAGGAGAATTGGTGAATAAACATGAGTATTATACATGTATATATTCTATGTTACCCATAAGTACTTAATGTATACTTTTTAAGATAAAAAAAAAAAAAATATATTAAAGTCAACATTAAAGCTTTTCCATATTGTTTATAAATTTAGGAGTTAACTATTACCCTAAGGATAAGACACACTCTTCAGGATTAACAAAAGGGTTTGGGAAGGTGTGTTCGTCATAAGGTTCACCTGCGGGGGCGTAATTGCTTTTGGAGAAAATGTAGATTTAGGAGAGGATGTATCTCGAGAGTCCAAAATACTGAGAAGTGACTATTCTAAGGTGTAAAATAGTTGTGACTTTTAAAGAGAAGCGAATGTATTTGCTTCATTACAAAAGCAAACTCTACAATCGTAGGATTTCATTTCATCTTAACTTGTCTTCCTCTGCCAGATCTTGTATCAATGGATACAGCATCTTCTCACTAGGAGTTCTGCAAGGAGAGGAAAAGTGAGAAATTATTTTTTTATAAAAAAAAAAAAAGAAAAGAAATGAGATCAGGAATTAATTTCTTTATGGGATAAAAAAAAATTATCTTTGTCACATCTTTCTTTTTATAAGCAGTTACACATATATGTTCATACGTGCATTTATTTTTGCATTTTTTTACATGTCTCGGTTTTTTCCTAGGGTGTCCTTAAAGTAAAATTTACCAAGCAAATCCAACTTTTCACATGATGCATATTTTTGCATAGAAAGAAAAAACAAAAATAGGAAGATTGTAGGGAAGGCAACTTTCATTTTGTCCCCACGCGCTGGTAACTCCAAAGAAGGATTTCACAACAAGGAAAGAGATAAATGATAAATGGTAGCAAGAAAAAGGGAACGCAAAAATTGACGAGTCACAATGGTTAGATTGCAAAGATAATTCACTCTTTTAGTCTTACATCAAGACCTAGACACAATAATACATGACCGGCTAGTGTCCGCAGAAACATACAACATCATTTATTAAGTCAAGGAACATATATTTGTTATCTCTAATTGAAATTCCCTGTTTTAATATGAATTTTGATGGGTTCCCCAAAAAAAAAAAAAAAAAAAAAAAAAAAAAAAAAAAAATTTTTAATCAATTTGAGCAGCTTAGAACAATGCACATAGAAATGCACTAAACAAAGCGGAAAAATATTTAAGATATATTCTGCTTGCACATTGGTCATATGGTAATTATGCCGTTGTCCATCCTGTTGAGTATATCTACAGATTGAGGTAGATGAATATATCTCTAAGGGAATATGCGAACTGTGCCTTTTTTTTTTTGTTTTCTTTCTTTTTCACATGAGCATATTTGAAAAGGCGTTATTACGCAGCTAAAATGCTGTTTTTTTTTTTTTTTTTTTTTTTTTTTTTTTTTTTTTTTTTTTCATTCTTTTTTTTTAAATTTAATTGGACACACACAAATTAATTGAAAAGGTTTTTTTTTGTTTCTAAAATGTTTTTTTTTTTTTTTTTTTTTTTTTTTTTTTTTTTTTTTTTCTTTGCAATCCTTTTTATGAAATGTAATTACACACACACGAAAAAAAAAAAATATAATAAATTCTTGCACTCATACAAGTACGGCTGTGCGAAGATTTTGATGATGATAGATAACGAAAAAAGAAAGAAAAAAAAAAAAAAAAAAAAAAATATACATATACATATTTATATATTTATATGTATACACCACTTCTATCCATGTCCAGAATTGTGTGCACACACACACACACACAGACAGCATTATGCATATATGCGTGTGTATATAAGTGTAAACCTTGGAACGTCCGAATGTAGGCTCTCCTTCATAGAAGTACGTTTCAGAAAAAGTGTTTGAGTTACTTCGGATATGTACAATTTTCATAGTGCAGATGGGGTTGATGACAAATGAGGAACAAATATTAGAAAAAAAACAAATCCACTAATAGGGGAAAACATAACACACTAAAGGTGCCACTTCTCAAACAGATGTTACTTCTCTAACTGCGAGGATGCGTGGAGAAAATTGAGGCGAAACTCCTCAGTAGTAGGTATACCTCCTGGGAGAGTACCTCTTCCTCTGGTGATACTTGTTGTTGGAGAGGAAATCTGATGATAAGTCAACATGTTTTGGAATACTGTGAGCAACAGACAAATCGAACATGTTCCTATGGTCTATCTTGGACATGTTGTTAAAATTTTCAATAAATAATTGTGCTAAGTTTTCATTCATATCAAAGTAGGATGAAAATCTATCTTTTGTATCAATTTTGATTTGTAAGATTTTGTTAAAGGTGTTAATATTCAAATCGTTTGATATTTTATTTACCCAGTAAATAATATCATCTTCGTTTTTCCATTTTCTATTTTTATTTATAAAACTTAGGGTAAGGGTTTCTGAGAGTCCATTAATTAGAGATCTTTTTTTGACATGTTCCTTTTTGGAAATAAGGGCTAGACATCTAGCTACTAATTCTGTATGGTCTATATGTAAATTATTATATTTTTCTACCAATTCATTTGCAGTTTTATGAAAAAAAGGTAATACATCTTCATTCACATTTTGAATTTTTTTAGATGCAATGTTTGAAGCACAAGTAAAAACATCTTCATTGTTTGGTAACTGTTCAATGGAAAATTTTATTCCACAATTTTTTTCAATTTTAATTAAATCTTGCTTATCTTCATTTGAAAATAATACAACAGATACTCCTTTCTTATTTGCTCTTCCAGTTCTTCCTGATCTATGAATATAAATTTCAGCATAATTCGGTGGGAAACATTGAACAACCAAATCGACATTGCTTATATCTAACCCTCTGGCAGCAATATCTGTAGCAATCAAAATTTGAAACATTCCTTGTCGAAATCTTTGCATTGTATGTTCTCTAGTAGTTTGGGCTATATTACCATGTAGTACTGAAAAAGAAAGAGATTTAAAAGATCCCTCAGAACATAAAATATCCGCTTCTAACTTGGTTCTTGTAAAAATAATTACTTGACCTCCATTCGATTTAACTAATATAATGTCCTCCAGTAGTAATGCCTTTTCTTTTATATCATATGGAGTTTTTATTGCAATGTGTTTAATATTTTTAGAAGTCTTATTAGTCGAATCAACAACATCAATAAAAAAGGGGTTCTTCATGTATTTTGATGAAATATCTTTAATCCACGAAGGAGTAGTTGCAGAGTAGAGTAATATTTGAGCATCTTTTAAATTTATATAACCTAATATTCTTTCTAAATCGTGGGTAAACCCCAAATTTAACATTTCATCAGCTTCATCTAAAACTAAAAATTTTATATTTTTAAGGGATAAATTTTTTTTTTCTAAATGATCTATTATACGACCAGGTGTTCCTGTTAATATTTCAATTCCTTTTCTTAATTTATTTTCTTGATATACATAACTCTCTCCTCCATATATGGACATAATATTAAAATTATAAAATTGACTTATTTCTTTAAACGTGTTTTCTACTTGTTTCGACAATTCTCTTGTTGGTTCTAGTACTAATATGGATGGATCCTTATTTTCATCTCCTTCATAGGAATTACTACTAAATGATCTATTTGTTAAGTGGGTATTTGAACTGGTAGTACTTCCCATGTTTTTCATTTTTAATTTATGTAATTTCTCCACTAACGGTATGGCAAAAGCTAGCGTTTTTCCAGAACCCGTTTCGGATCTTCCTATTATGTCTCTCCCATCATATATGGGCCTAAAGCTCTGCATCTGAATTTTCGTCATGTGCTTTATGCCTTTGCTAGATAAGAAGTTTACAATTTTCTCATTTATTTCTGGAATATCTGCGAATTTGTTCTTGTCTTGTGTGTTGTTCCTATCTGATTCACAACTGTTTTTATCATCATCACTACTACTCATTATAGGCATGGGTTCTTTAACTTCTACATTAGGAAAAAAAGTTTCGCTTGAAAGGTTTACATCCCCTACATGGTGTTCTATTTTTTCTCCATTTTTTGCACTTCTGAAGAAAAATCTTTTTTTCGTAACTTTTGGATGTATTCCATTTGGACCTATAAAAAAGTTCTTCTTCACAGAATATCCTACCACTACATTATGTATCCTCTGTTGGATTACATTAACACATAAAACTAGCAAACACAAAGTTATATGAATTTTTAATCTTGTACCAACATGTTTCAGTATACTTCTAGGTGATGATCTCATGCTTTGTTTGTGTCTTTGAGGATTTGCCTTCACTTCACAAACGGGTTCAGAGGAATGGTCCAAAACTGAGCATCACAGATAGAATAAGGCAAACGGAACTCCGAAAGTAGAAATAGGGAAATTAAAAAAAAGTGGCTACTATGGAGGGGAAGGGTGGAAAAAAAAAAAACAAAAAAAAAAAAAAAAAACATAGTCCTAAAATTTCGCATGTTTTTCTTTTTTCATGACATGTACAATAATGTACTGCTACTCTGCAAGTGCCTCCTCATCCGAAGTTATGATAAGTCATGTTCAATCATATTTTACCATGTTCAAGGGAGGAAAAAAGGAACCCCCAAGGGATTGAATATAAAATGCATATTTAGCACCACATATATACTCGCTTAATATGCAAGTATAAAAATTATTCCTTAAAATGGATCGTAAAAAAATATAATAAGCTTAAAAAAATGAGTATTTTTCAGAAAAGGAGAAGAAACAAAAAAAAAAAAAAAAAAAAAAAAAAAAAAAAGATCACAAAACTGCTTTAGTTCAAGGATGCTTTGGTGTTTTTCTTAAAATAGAAAAAAGTGTGAACTATCATAAGGCACAGTGCAAACATGTATAATGATAACTATACATATACATCTTTTTATTGTATGTTATATAATTGCAACTGTGTACACTCATGTATGTAGTTAATATATACATAATATATTATATGCACATCCATTATGTATGACGTGGCAGTATGCTCCTTTATGATCCTTAGAATCCTCAACATTGTAATGTTAAAAAAAAAAAAAAAAAAGAAAAGAAAAAAAGAGAGAACATCGAGGTGTAGAAGTGTGCCTTTTTCTCATGCGTGCCATTCCGTTGAAATTATTTTTGAATTTCCCATAAAACGGAGGTACTGTATTATATCGATTTTTCGCTTTACCTTTTTGCAATATGATGTTACATGGCATAGTTTGAAACAAATATAATTTTTCAAAATTTATTTGGAATATACATAAACTACATCACAATGACAATTTTTTTTTTTTTTTTTTTTTTTTAATAACACAAAGTTTGACGCTACCATTTATGAAAAACTTCTTTAAAGTTTCATCACATTTTTTTCATGTAACATTGGTGTCAATTTGGTTTTTTTACCTCCTCCCTCCATCCTTACGATTCCCCCAAGAGGTATGTGTTACTATATTTTTTGCATGATCCTTTTGGGGCAATTTGTTCTGTTTGGTTGTGAATTGATGGCTCACCTTTTTAAACCCACGTCGATAGGGGATTGTCATTATTTGAAAAAAAGAAAAAAAAGAAAATAGCCGAATGACGTGTATTTCCATGAAAATAATGGAATCTGAACTTCTTTCTGTTAGTCTACGTGGCGAAGAGGTCCTACCGAACATTACAAGGAAAAATGTCTGCCACAAGAGTCAGAGTGTGTTTCCCTCTCTCGATCTTTATCTCTCTCTCTGTCTGTCTCGCTCGGTCTCTTTTTTTTTTTTTTTTTTTTTTAGTGTTCAAGTATAACCACAACGATTGCCGTTTCACGAATATATATAGAGCTCTCATTTTACCATTACATGTCGCGCTCTTATTTCGTATTAAGTCCACCCGTGTGTTAAATATAAAATGAAAGGAACTACCAACGGTGATGATCTTGCACAAGGTCAAACATGTTTTCTCGTTAATCTTTTTCATTGTACCACATGTGAATGTTGCAAAGGTTTTTCTCTTTTTTATGACAAAAACGGGGGAAACGGCAAAAGCAGCAAAAGCAGCAAAAGCAGTCAAAACAGCCAAAATAGCCAAAAAAAGTCTCAAATGGCACAAAAATTATAGAAAAATTATGAACGTGGAATTTAAAAAAAAAAAAAAAAAAAAAAAAAAAAAGTCTAATATGACACTCAAATTATGGAAAAAATTATGAACATGGAATTAAAAAAAAAAAAAAAAAAAAGCTCTAATATGCAATAATAAATGGTCACAAGAATACACATATTTTTATATGCTGATTAGAATATGTTATCCTTAGTACTAGTCAAAAAAAGGGGATAAAAAAGGTATATATTGTCATTTAGTATATGTCTTTAAGAATATATTTAATCAATGAATTTGCAACATTTAATTGTTTTACATGTAATATATACAGTGGTATGTTTTACCCTTGTAGGGATTTTTTTTTTTTTTTTTGTATAAAGTATGTGATTTTTTCTGCATTTCAATCAGATAGATATTTCTTGTCTACACGATATTATTGAATACCTTTTTTTTTTATTTTGTTTTGTTCCGTGCACTTAATATACTACCCTGTTTCCCAAAATGGACGAGAATAAAAAAGTGTTTTACAACTATGTTGACAATATGCACACGAAAAATGAGGAAATACATAAAATACTGGAAATGAAGGAGAAAATAAAAAAGGAAGAAGAAAAAAAAATAGAAGAATCACAGAGAATTATAAAAAATAACCAAGTCTCTATAAATACCGTTGAAAATGCACACAAAAATAAGGAACTAATTTGTATAAATTTAAAAAAAGAAATATCAATTCAGAAAAAAAAATTGCAAAATATGAACGCCCTTTTAAGTGAATTACCTACTGTTATACAGGGGGAGGAGGACAAATACAACGAATTTAAGTATTCCCTAAAATGATGAGAAAACAAAAAAAAAATTAACATATTTTTATATTTTTTTTTTTATGAATGAATAAATGATTGGAGGTGGTTCACCTTCCAGATATCTTGGAACTTAGATGACATCGTGTAATAAAAGTACTTGTCGTGCACTACGGCACAGGTGTACAGTACACATATCCATGTTGCAAAAAACTTTTCTTTTATTTTCGATCAATTTTGATCAATCCTCGAAGGAACAAATCTCTCAGGGAAATAGACGAACTAAAGAACAACCTGGAGTCTCCTTTTTACATTAGAAACAATGATGATATTTGGGACAAAATAAAAAAATGCCAAATGAATATCGATCAGTTGAATAATGAAATACAAGAGACATATAACGAATTGAACCTTCTCAATACAGAATATAACACTTCTAAAGAGAAATTCCAAGTAACGGAAAAAATATATACATATATATATATTTTCCTCAAGGAGACGTATAGATAGTATAGTTATACTTGCACCTCCATTCGACCTCAACTATAAAAGTATAGCTTTATCAATTTTTTTTTTTTTTTTTTTTTTTTTTCTGAGTGCAGGACCTTGTTGAATTAGAGCGTAATAAAAATAAAAAATTAAAAAAGATATCAGTGGCATTACAGGTATAGTCCACACTTCGCTCTCGAAACCATAGCACATATGTCGTCTTTAATGTTCTCATTCTCATTGCAACAAATATTCATTCATATAGACAATTGCATGGATATATAAAAAAAAAAAAAAAAAATTCATCTCACTGAACATTTGAAATGTTTCACTATCACCATGATCAGTAAAAGTTTTACATTTTTTTTTTCCTTTTTTTGTGTAAAAAAAATACAGTTCATTCAAAATTTTAAAAAAGGAACAAATGGAAAAGAAAACGATGAAGATGATTTAAAAAAAAAAATGGAAGAAATAAATGACTTGTATAAGTAAAATTTTTATGAATACCCAATCATTTCATCAAATGATAAGTGTGTAACTCTTCTTTCAGGGGTGTGTGGGTATTTTTCTCTCCCATCTACTCTCCTTCATCTTTCTTCGATTTTTTTTTTTAAGTCCCTTTTATAATTTTTTCGTAAAGACCTTTTTCGACTAAATATGTCTTCAAATTTCACATTATTTTTGTGAAGTTGGTAAATTTTATTCGTCACTAAGTTCTCAGAATTGTTAAAAAGGTAAATGTTCCCTCCTGTGCTAGCTCCTCTGGATATTCTTCCGTTTCTGCGAAGGGCGAATCGTGTGGTTGTGTAATGCCTACGCATATGTGCAAGGGATGGCACACGCAGGGACGTAGTGGCTTAAAGAACAAGATATAAAAAACACAGACGAGTAGGTAGACAGACGAACAGATGGACAGATGCACGTTTGTATGATGCACTGGTTTGTGCGTAAAAAACTGGATAGACACATGCCCTTGCATAATTCGAATAAAAATAGTAATTTACACTATAGTGGGTGCTATCTCTTTATCTATTTACAATAATGTCTCATTTGTAGCAATTAATTTTGTGCTTTATTTTGATGAAGTGTGTGTATTCACTTTTACGTTGTGATGCAACCACAGTTCCGGTGTGCACATTCTAGTGGTACATGGGTTCAGTTGAACACATTTGAGGTTCACTAAAAACCATGGAAGTGGTGCATCTATGCATTTGCGTAAGAATAGATCCCCATTTTGTGTATTCTTATTTCGGTGTCGATTTAAAGGTCTATTCGTGTGGCCATTCTGATCTATCACTCGCGCTCGTCCTTACCTATGCGTATAAATGACAGCATTTGTAGGTGCATCAAAATGGAATAGATGAGTAATTCCTTTTACATCTACTCCTCTATGGATTATGTCGGTTGATACAAGTATTGACTTTTCTGAGTTCTTAAAATGATCCAAAATGATAAACTGGTCCTCTTTTTTTAAAGAAGAATTAAATGAGAAAATATCATCGAAATGAGATTTTAGTAAACTAAATGCATTATTGCAATTGCTAACCGTGTTACAAAAAATGAGAACTTTTTTGTGATTTTCTTTCGAAAGGATATTTTTTATAGCTTTTACTTTTTCTTTAATATTGTACACGGGTAAGTTTATAAAATTATAATTAATGAATGGATGAATATTGTGGAGATAATTCGTTTTTATAAAAACTGCATCTTTCACGTATTTTTTTATGTTTTGATATACTGATTTTTTCCCCTTATTACATAACGTGGATGACGTTAGAATTGAAACACATTTAGTATTTTTTAATTTATTCATTTGCTCATAAAGTCTTTTCATATATTTTATGATTGGGTTATCGAACATAATATCTACTTCGTCCATTATGAAAAAATTTAAGCTTTGCAAAAATGTTGCTACAGCTTCCTGGTTTTCTTTCATATGAGTGACAAACCGTTCGGGAGATGTAATCAGGATCAGGTTCTTGTTTTTGTTTAAGTCTATCGGGTCTTCCTTGTTCAAAATGTTGATTTTTACTTTAACATTTCTACGAAGGAGGCAAGGTGGGAGAAAAGTGTTCGTACATATATATATATTTTCTTTTTTAAGGGTAGACTTATGATAATTAGATTGAGATGCCTGTAATGTGGAGAACTCTCCGTTGAGCATGTAAACATATTTTACCGTGAGAGACGTCGAACAACATCGTGGCATTGCCTTCTTAGTAATCCACTGTACTGAAAAATTAAGACAGAAATTTTATCGTCCTTTGGGCGTTGCTTAAGGATGTGGTTTAGAACTAAAATTATGTACGATAAGGTTTTTCCTATTCCATTTTCTGCTCCTATGATTACATTTTTCATATTTTGAGAATTTTTATTATAATATTGCAATAAGTCAAACTGAATTACTGATGGTGTGATAATATTATTTTTGTTTAATTCTTCAACTAGGGTTGGGTGAACAAGTAGTTTCGAAAATGTTTGATCTTTTTTAAAAAAAATTCCTCCATCTTTGTCATTTTGTATTTCATTTTTACATGGAAAATATTCAACTGGTGGAGGAGAGAAATGATTGTAATGTCTTTGCAGATTTTTTGAAAAAATTATTTTACCCTCCCCAGTTCTTACATTTTGAAGTATACCTTTGTTAAACGAAAAAGAAGCATTCACTAATTTGTTAATGTTAAAAGTATTTATTAATTTTAAAAAAGAAAAAAAAAAAAAAAAAAAACTCAAAACAGGCGCAAAAAACATAATAATTCTTGACTCTTAATATTTTTTTCTTCTATTTTGTCCCTAAATTCTAATAAGATATAAAAGAGAAAAAAAAACATACAAAAGAAATGAAGAGAAATATAGAGAGACATGAAGAAGGAGAAGAGGAGCAACAAAAGGTAGAGGGTAAAGAAACAAAAGAAAAATATATACATAAAAACGACACTAATGGGGAACATAATAATAAAAAAAAAAAAAAAAAAAAAAAAAAACGGAAAAAGTTATAATACTTGGAAGTGCATGTAAATCTATATATGGTGTCACAGTTGTTAACAAAATGATGTAACATGGGGTGTTATATTTATGTGTCACTTTGTGGTGCTTCGTTTTCTCTTCTGTCCAATTTTTTTTTTTTTTTTTTTTTTTAACACTAGTTGTATATGATACTGGGTACACTTTTGCCAATTGTCAAAAATTCTACAATTGTTTTGTGCCTCTGTATGTTAGTAATATGCACTTATGTAAATATTTTACGTTTCGTTATGTGTACATATGTGTATATTGGTATACGAATATGAGAAATCGGAGAGTGTTCATGAGTAGTTGTGCATACCATCCATATCATGTAAATGGAAAATGAAGGAGAGTGTTTATTTATTTATTTTATTTTTTTTTTTTTTAGAACAGTTTTAAATGGTTGGATGTGGACACAAAATATGTCAATACAAAATGGTGAATGAGTGAAGACGTGGAAAGGTGAAAAAGTACAAAAATAAAATGTGATTCAAAAGTGACAAATGTTTTGTTTTTAAAATTTCATCCATTGTGAACAAAAATGAAAAAAAAAAAAAAAATTCTGAACGTGTGCATAAAAAAATGTGACAAAAAAATAATAATAGAATATATGATGATGATGATGCAAATGAATGTGTGCTATTATATATATATTTTCAATTCTGTCCAAAAATTAATCTTCGTGCACAATCTATTTCTTGTTCATTTTCTTACCATGCACTAATTTATTCCTCTTATCCCTTATAATTAGTAAAATCCATTTGTTCTTTTGAAAAAAAAAAAAAAAAATTGCCAATGAGTTGACACAAATGTGAAGTATTTTTGGATAGAACAGCAAAATCAGTGCTATTTTTTTTTTCCTTTTTGGTAATTGGACATACGAAGGTAATATACACAATGCTGTCTTAGTCTTAGTACTTTCGCGAAACAGTTTCGTGGTGGATGAAATTTCTGATAAGTAATAACATTGTGTCTATGTGCAATAAACACACGTGCGTATGTTCACAAATTGGGAGCACAGTGCAGAGTGGAAAATGAAGCGAAATATAACAAAGTGATGCAGCGTCAAACAAAATAAAGCGAAATATAACAAAGTGATGCAGCGTCAAACAAAATAAAGCGAAATATAACAAAGTGATGCAGAGTGAAGCAAAATAATGCAAAGTAAAAAAAAAAAAAAAAAATTCATCAAAATGGAGTAAACGTTTATCTATCTGAGGCTGAGGCAGTATGGGAATAATTACGAAAAATAACAACTGTACAAATTTACATATATATCGGTGAAAGAATATAAACATTCATATAAAATTTATCTTACACAGAAACTAAAAAAAATATGTGAATTTATCAACAGATCAAGAGAAAAAATAATTCAAACGAACGAGTTTAATATAATTACCAAATTCCAGTGTTATAGAGAGACCTTCACTTTTGAAGGCATGATATTTTTATCCAAAAGTGTTCATAGTGAACTAGAATTTTTTTTCTTTCACTTTTGGCACATTAAAGGTAGTGTAGTAAAAAAAAAAAAAAAAAGTTATTCAGCTGTTTATGGCACACATTTGTGGGTAAAAACACGAATAAGGGAAAATCCACTATTTCTTTAGCTTTTTTTTTTTTTTTTTTTTTTTTTTTCATGTTCATAATTCTTCAAAAATATCCATTTTTTATATTAAAATAAATAAAAAAAAAATATGAACAAGCAATGTGAAAAATGTACAGGTGAAAAGTTAGATATAAAAAGAAATGAAAAAAATGTGTGCACATATTGAGATGAGGCTGAACAAAGTTTGAAACAAGCAACGAGTAGGTAGTAGTGAGTACAGCAAAAATAATCTATACAGGAGAAGAACAAAATGCCAGAAAATATACCAAGTTTGGCGAAAAACGAAAAAAAAAAACTAATATGGCATATTTTTCTGACTTTGCTAAGAAATGTGATCTAGACGGATGCAGGAATCATGATTTTCTTCCATTCAAGTGTGAATACTGTGGTTTAAGTGTACTAATGCAAAAATTTAGAAAATGCATTTTCTATTTTCAACACGCGAATGTTGCTTGCAATATATATATACCATACTTATGAAGGGTTTGCAAGAATCATTCGATATATGATTTGTGCCTTTCAAGATGAATGTGCTTACATATATGTGTATCACCACATTTTAACGTAATTTTTGAACATATGCACCAGCATGGTATTTCACACGATTCTACATTTGTCGTCTCACACTCCTCTTCCCAAATTCCTCGTCCCACATTCCTTTTATTCCCCTCAGTTTTGTGAGTTGCACAGAAAAATTCAGGAGCACGCTTGCGCGAATTTAAAAAATGCAGATTTAAAAAAAGTTGTTTTATGCAAATATTGCAATGGTGTTCTTCCAGATGTAAGTCAAAGAGTGCATACAGAGCAGATTTCACAATTGTGTCTATATCCCACTTGCGTGTGTTCATGCCTACACTTAGTAAGAACCTGCATGAGATGATAATACACACATTTGCACGTATCAAATACATTGAGGCTTGTAGACCTTGGAATGCATAAAGGTTTTATCCCCCTCACTTCACAAACGCAAGCACAAATAGATATTTTACTTTATTTTATTCTTTACAAAATTGCAGAAAATGGAGGAAATAGAAAAACACTTAATTTACAAGTGCACCTTTAAGAAAAAGAAAAACTCAATAATGATATGCTACAAGAAAGACTGCAAAACGGTAATGAGACAACATTCGTATAACATGTAATTAAATGGGGTAAAGTGACTAAAAGAGAGTCTATTAAATTCCATTGAAAGGGCACATAAATGTAATGATAAGACATGAACCCCCCTCCACTACCCAGAAAAAAGAAAAAAAAGAAAAAAAGGAAAAAAAGGAAAAAAAGGAAAAAAAGGAAAAAAAGGAAAAAAAGGAAAAAAAGGAAAAAAGGAAAAAATTCGAATATGAAAAAGCACACGCATATATCTGTACATATATATATGTATATACATTTCCACGCTTCTCTTTTCCAAATAAAACTGAAAATTCGCCAGGTTTTGAATGGTATCAATAATTATACCTGTAAGAAATGTAAAAAGAATTTCTGTTTGCCTCATCGTTATTCTGATGCACACGGGTGTGTTAAGGAGAATTCTGAGAAAAGCTTTTTCAAAAGTGAGAAACTTGCGTAAAAGCAAAAATGGATTAACAAAAAAAAAAAAATGTAACTGTGTTGTATGACCATTTTTTTTTTTTTTTTTTTTTTTTTTTTTTCTCACGTTTCTATATGTGTAGGTCCATTCGATTTAAGTTTGGCTCAAACATATTCATCCTTATTTTTATTTTTTGAAAATAGAATATTTTTTTTTCTTTTAGGAATCCGTCAAAAAATGTGGCACCCTAAGATTACAAATGCAGAAAAGTGAGCGAAAAAAGTAATGTTCAATATAATAACTTCGTCTTCTTATGTTATTCCCAAATGTACTCAATTCAGTATTATCTCGCTAGCATGGACGTATGACATATTTTTACAAATCCATATTCGAGCATGGCATTTGTTAGTTTTTTTTTTTTTTTTTCTTTTTTTGTATATCCCCATTTTTTTATCATATATATATATACATACATACACAAATACAGTTTCATTTTTTTTCACATTATTCCGAATTTGTTTTTATGGCTAGAGAATTTTTTTTGCATTTGCTCCATTTTGCTGAACATGCAGACTTACACCTTACCAACTTTATTCATTAAATTAGAATTAAGGAATGAATGACATAATAACATACATTCACTTGGTAGTGCAAGGTACGTAAGAGTTGTATGGTAGGAGAGAAAAAAAAAAAAAAATTATAGTAACAGTTTTGAAATATCAAAGTGGTGTAAAAAAGGCTAGCTGAGATTTTATGGGGATTGCAAAAAATGATATCATAAAAATGAGACAAAACTGTGAAACGTGAGAAATGCAACACAATGTTTATATGTAGTCTTGAAAAGATGGTATTGGTGACAAGGAATGGGTGCTAATTTGGAGTGAATCCGAGCACGTTGACTTTTATATAGTCATCGCACATGCACACATATTCATACACATGTTCATACCCATACACATACCCATACAAACCAGACGCTGAAAATATCTTGAACGCGAGAGAAGGGCTATATGGGGACCTTCCTATTTTGGAAGTTGAAAAATCGCCTGACCATGTTGTAAAGTGGTTCACACAAAACATATTTGGATATACAAATATTAACAGCTATGTTTAGAAAATTTAAAAAAAGGAATTTTATTTTGTGTCTCGTGCTGAGAATGTTATTTCCATTGGGGCCATAAAAGCTCAAGCCGCTAGCTGAGTACGAGAACAAATCGAGAATTCTGAATTTTGTCGCTTTGGAAACTTCATCATTGCAATTCATTCGAAATAAACATGTCAATTTATTTGGACCTGCAACTGTCAGATACAGCAGGAAGCTGTTTATCAGGGTATAGTACCTACAAAGTGGGTAATGGGTGGTGATGGTAGGTCATTTGGGGGCTGGCTAGCTGGGTCAAGTAGTGGATTGCAATGAACTCCACAGATGGGCAGACATACAGATGTGCAGATGTGCAGATGTGCAGATGTGCCTGTACACAGTTCTGCACAATGCTGCACAAGGAGGAGGGGGTGGGTGGTGGACTTACGTCATGAAGGTATAATTGGAAAATATGGGTTTCCTGTACTTTCCACCAAAGGTAAAAATAAAAGCACTATTGACAATTTGGAAACAAAACCAGATGCAGGTCAGAAAACTCTCGTAATTATCACTCATAAGCCACCAAGAGGATTTTGGGGCTGCGGTATTCATTTCGTAAGATGATGGCAATTCATAAACATAAAAAAATTGGAAAATAATTATGTAGAGAAAGAAAAAATTAATAATCAAATTTGAAAGTAAAGAAATGATAGTTTGGGCTCCGACGATACTAGAGGTTGGTGTTTGTGTTTTTAATTTTCGAGCTGGTTTGGATAATGTCATTGATTTTGCTAATAGTAACAATATCACATTGTCAAAAAATAAGTATCCATATTCTGACATAACAGCATGAGCATTCATAAAAAGTACAATTTTAACTATTGAGATCATGAATCCGTAGAGGAGCATATACTTATAGCAATTTATAGATGTCACTAAACAAGCTCTTCCTTCTCTTAATATATCAATAACACTTTTTAAGTTTTCATTTCTAGTACTAAAAGGCGATACAACAGATGTGTCAGCATTGGAAAGAGCTAAACCTGCATGGGAAATTTTCAAAGCACCACAATCGTTGCTACCATCTCCACACATACCTGAAATGTAATCATATTTTATAAAATCCTTAATCACCTGCATTTTATTATTTGGGGTTAGTCTCGAAAAAATTCGTACACGTAATAAAAAATCTTTATATTCTTCTGATTTTTCAAAATTGTATGTATTGAAATCTTCTTCTTCATTCTGAATTTGAAAAATGTTATGTCTTATGTATATGTACGCCTCACCTGTTAGAATTATTTCTTTATACATGTTTCTGAACAGCACATCTTCTTTGCATACTTCTTTATCATTTTGTATGTTTACAAATATTATATCTTTTTCTTCCTCTCGTACGTATCCATACACAATCACATTTTCTTTGGGTTCATTATTTTCATCGTTCGTGTACTGAGAATTTTTGCTATGTGTCAGGTTTATTTGGCTCATGGATTCTAAGAAAGGTGTCTCTTCTCCCACGTCATCTAAGTTATTCCCCTCTTCGTCATGTCTACCTACAGTGTGGTCGCACTTGTTGTGGAGGTTGTTGCTTCTGCATCTACTGCATCTACTGCAGCCATTCCGTGCGCTTCTTGCATTATTGCTCATGTTAATATTCGAGGCATAAGCAAGATTTGCCTTACTCCCTGGAAGAGACCTGTCCTCCTCCTCCTCCTCCTCCTGTCCTTTTAACATCACATTCTTGTGATTTCCACTCGTTTTATTCTCTATCTTCTCACGTGGAAGAAGCAACTCGTTTTCTCCCATCTCGTAGTTGCCACTAATGTCGTGATAGAACTGGGGGATTGCATTTGCATTGTGCATATCATTGTAGGCGTGTTCCATTTCTTGCATCTGTTCCTGTTTCTCTTTCTCCTTAATAGATGTTGAGACGAAGGATTTCTGTTGGAGATCCATTTTTTTTGTGGTACCTCCATTTCGAGTTGCTTCCTCTAATTGGTTTGCATTGCTCCGTTGATTTGATTCTAACAGATCTTTAGCACGAGTGTGGTGGTGAATGTTTTGGGATGGATCCAAATAAATGAAATTGTTTCTAGAACCCACTGGTTGTGTAACGGGATCTGCCCCAGATGCAGGACCCGCTTTTTCACCCCACTGCGTGTTCGATTTGATAAAATTTTCAAAAGACAAGAATTTGGTACCAGTAGAAAAAAAAATATTTTCCTTGTCATTTGATGAACACTCCTCAGAAATGTTATTCGAATTCATGTTAAGAGATAAAAAGGATTCATAAAAATTAATGTTATTAAATAGGCCAATTTTGTTTCCAACGTATAGACAATTGTAAGCATTGTCACCAGTTAATATGACAGGTCTGATAGATGAATTTTTCAATGTTTGAATGACTTCTTGAGCATCTTTTTTAATGTAATTATTAAACATAATAAGAGATAAGAAGTTCATATTTTCTTCTAATTCCTGTCTTGATAATTGTAATATTTCATGAATAGACATATTGTGTATAATTTTGAAAGCTAGTCCAATTACATAGAACCCGTTTTTACTATATTCTTGTTCTTTTTTTTTAAAAAAATAAACTTCTTCATTTTTTATACATTTCTGATAAATTTTATCAAAAGATCCTTTTGAAAAAACAACAAATGATTTCTCTCGAAAATTGAAGGAACCATAAGCTAAAGTAGTTGATATTTTTGTGAAATAATCAAATTCGTACGTTTTTAAAATGTCGAAATTTTTTAAATTATAATTAATTCTTAAGGAAACTTTTTTTACATTCATGTTATATTTATTAACATAGTTACTTATTTTCATTTCTGTGGCTTCGAATAATCTTTTATCTATTTCATTTCCATATACATTGTTAATATTTGTATCATTATAAACACAAGCACAACCAGCTAATGCATATATTACTAGATGGTAGTTATGCGGAGTGTTTTTCAATGTTGCCTTATTAGTCCACATTAATTTGCTGTTATAAAGAAGAGATGTCACAGAATTCATCGAAGAATTAGATTCGTTAAAAAGACAGTTTCGAATAGGGAGTGGAGCTTCTTCTGTTTCGTCTACTTGTTCATCATCAGATTCTATTGACATGTCACAAACATTTTCACGTCCTACAATGGGTGCATTCATTTTTTTTTTTTTTTTTTTTTTTTTTTTCCCATCTTGATTTGTCGATTCATGCACTTGGTCAACATTACAAGTGTCCACGTCAATGAGGAAATTTTGCTCCTCCACTGCGTCTCCTTTCCCTTCCTGCAGAAACATTTCTGAGTCCAGTTTTGCACTCTCGCCATTTGGAACGGTCGTAAATACGTTCCCATTGTAGTTGCCACGTCTACTGTCACTTCTGCTGCCACGTCTACTGCCACGTCTACTGCCACGTCTACTGCCACTTCTACGGTCACTTCTATTTCCACTTCTGCTGCCACTTCGATTTTCACCCCGATTATAATTGTGATGATCTTCTTCTTCTCCTTTTACATTGTCGTTTCCTCTCCTACGCTGTGCACTATTATTCACGACCCTCTCCTCATGTGCATATTCTCCCTGGGAATGTTGAAAAAGTACCTGTTCATCTGTTTCATCATAACTTTGAAAAACATCTTCGCTGGAGGATTGGACATTTCGTTGAACATTCTCTTGGGTTCCATGGACCTCGTGTTCGTGCAGATTGTTGTGATTTGGAACATGCTTATTACCATGGTTCTCATTTGAATCGTTTAAATTTAGATCACTTCCATTGATATCTTCATTTGCATCGCATCTATCTTTGATCTCTGTCCTATCGTTCGAAGATGATATATTATGGATTTCCTTTCCCTTGACATTTTCTCCATGGGAGAGTGCAGAAACCATGTTAGATGCACCCCTTGTACCTTTTATGCTTGAATATTGAGAAGGTCTCGATGAAACATCTGCCTTGTCGGGACTTCGGATCCCCTCTTGCATATTTCCTCTGCTCCTGCTCATGCCTCTGCTTCTTCTTCTTTTTTGGTTCTGATAAGTAGTACCATTTTGAGAAGTACCGTTGAAAGAAGACGTCCTGTCCCGACCAGTAGCATTCTGAATCTGATTAAGATGCGTTACTTTTTTATGGGAAGAATTTTCTTCAATTGGTGTAAAGTTTGAGTTAATTATAGAATGATAATTTTTATACTTAACATCATAAATGTCGTTTGATGTACTCTTGTTATGATTATCTGGCCAGGTTAGTTGATTCTTCTTATATTCATTCAAAATATTATTGCTAAAATGGACACCTGAAAATTCAATTTTATGACCTGTTAAGGTACCAGTTTTATCAAAAAAGAAAATTCGGATTTTTCCACATATAGGTATTCTAGATGGAGCGATACAACAAATATTTTTTTCATTTTTCAATCTATTTGTTGAGATATTTAATCCTATATTCAAAACAACAGGTGTCCATACTGGTAGTATTTGAGACAGCGTTCCAATTGTATAAAATATGGATGTCATGTTAAGTCCTAAGGTATGTATTTGAAAATACATGCATATAAGAGAGAAAAAAATAGTAAATGCGAATACTATGGGTAGCTGAGAATCATATTTGAATAAGAGAGGGTTTGGAAATAGAACATTTTGCATATATTTTCCTTTGTATGTGTATATACTAACGTTTATAACTACTGCGTATATATTTTCTGTTGTATTGAGAGTTGATATCACATCAGTGCCAGAGTAGAGGATATTGTTTTCATTGAACTTTTGTTTATTTCGCTCGTTCGAACCCATGGGAGATGCACTCATAATGCTATTTTTTTGTAGGGATGAAATATTTTTCCATTTTTCCTTGTTGTTGTTATGATTCGATGATTCCAATCGATTAATGGAATCATTGTTAGAGGAGGAATAAGTTCCATCGTGATGATAAGCGTTGTTGAAAGATGTTAACTTTGATATGCAGGTTTTTTTCATTGGTCTTGATTCACCTGTGAGCAAACTTTCATCCATTAGAAGTTGCCCATTAAGAAGTAAACAATCACACGGGATGGTCATATTCGAATTCACAATTATGATATCTCCAATAGTTAATTTACTGGATGGTATATGTTGCACAACTGAATTTCTGTAAACATCGACAAAAATGTTATTACTTGATTGGATGTTATCATAAATTTCTTTTTTATTTTTTTGATTTTTCATAATTTTATTAACAACACTTAGTAGTGATATGGCTAGCCAAATGAGAGATGTTATGACTTCTTTCCAGAAGAAATTCTTATACGTTATAAATAACTGAAACATGTAGATACCGTCTAGTAGTTCTCGTTTTATATTTTTAAAAAATGAATAAAATTCAAGATAGATATTGTTATACCCGTATTCATTTATATTGTTAATAATTTCCTTATTATTTAACCCTCCTTTTTTTAATATATAATGAAAATCTAGATTCTTCACTTTCTCTTCTATGCTGTGAGCAATGTTATAAAATGCATCTTTTTCGTCATTATACACATACTTCATACTTCTAAAAAAAAAGTATCTAATATTTTTTTCGCTTGTTAGAACTCTTATTTTGTGTACTGTCAATGTTGGATGAAAAGAACATTCAGTTCTCCAAGTAGATAAGCCATCTTTTCTTCTCGTCTCGAATCGAGAACCAAATTTATTTTCATTTATTTTTTCTCCTAATCCGTTGCATTTGTCTTTCATGAAGTGTTCATCTAAGGAATGTTTCGTGTCTAAAATGTCTTCATACTTTTTGTTTTTGTAATATGTCCCATGTTCCACATTCCACTTTTGTTCATTTCGATGTGGTTCATTTGGCCATTCTCCAGTATTTACAAAATTTTGCTCCTTCAAGTATCCCCATTTGACTATTTCAGAAACAAATGTACGTTTTATTTTAGCTTGGTATCGTAAGTATAGATTTATATATTGTTTAAAACAGGTTCTACATCTGTGATGAAATTTATGAATCCAAGTTGTTAGATGCAAGTACGTTTTTTTAAAGGATGTTTTGTATGAGTTCGAATATTCATCACTCTTGGTGTATATAAGTACGTAATTACTTTCTTTCAGTAATGCGGGTTCGAGAAAAAAGCTGTGCATATGCTTTCTTACAGTTAAAATTCCATAAGTAATGGAAAAACATAGTAAGAGAAAAATAAAGAAAACACAAGCGCGGTCATTCCATAATACTTCACCGTTTTCATGTATACAATATTCATTTGCAATTAAAAAAATGATAATAATATGTGTACATAAATAAAGTATAATAGATGCATTTTTCAATGCAAATCCTATAAGACTACTTTTATATCCTTCTTGTCTAACCACAATATCATCAGAATCATCTGGCTCGTAAATGTAATTAAAGAATTCTGAATTTTCATTTTTTCCATATGATTCATTATTTTTATATTTGTGTTTTTCATTTATTAAATTCTTAAATCGATTCTTACGTATGCACCATATCAAAAAGCTTATTAACAGGAAAAAGTAAAAAAAACAAATGTATTTCAATTCAGAATATGTAATTGGTAGTTTATCTGATCTGCAAATTTCACCCATCTTTTTTCTTCCTCCTCATGTGAAGGAATTAAAAAAAGAAAAAGAAGGAGGAGGAGGAAGGAAGGGCGCAACGAAAGATGGAAGGATATACAGATGGATAGAAGCACAGATGTGTTTTCACGATACCTTTTTAAACAGTTGCACACAAAATACAGTGTTTCTCGCCTTGTGTCTCATAAAAGCAGAATCATAAGCTACGTTGTGTGTTATGCATCTATTTCATGGTGCGAAATGGGTTCTCCTTATGGAGAAAAAAATACGTAGATGTGAAGATGTGAAGATGTGAAGATGTGAAGATGTGAAGATGTGACGATGTGATGATGTGACGATATGAAGATGTGAAAATATGGAAATGCGAACCAAATGGCAGTGTTACAAAAATAAAATCTATTACAAACAGGAGTCTGATGGGATTCTTCCCCTGTTAATCTGGTTCATTGGATTATGCATGAACACACACTATTACATTTTTTACATGCGTAAGTTGTTCAACTTTGTTTGTTGAGGTACAATGGGAACCCCTGTTCGCTTGACAGAAGTAGGGGCTTCTTCATCATCCTGAACTTATGAAACTACAACTTCACGTTAGTATGAAAACTCCCCAACGGCTAAAATAATCAGAACAACTTTTCAAAGTGCTTGTGTAATGAGCTATTAAAACTGGTAGATATTATAAGTAAATGTGTTAATATGAAGAAAAAAAAAAAAAAAAAAAAAAAAAAAAAAAGGGGCTCCTTTTATATATATATATATATATATATATATATACATACATATGTATAAAATATAATATAGTTGTGCAGGTATTTCACCCCTTAAGATATGAGATTAATGCAAATTGTGGTTAAATTTTTTTTTTTTTTTTTTTTTTTTTTCTGTGCATTCGATGCGACTTTCCCATGTGGGAGGATCTAAAACTTTTCTCGAAAAAATGTTTGTGCGATTTTATTTTCCTATTCGTTTTTCGATTCTCTAAAGCGAACAGGTCACGTGAAACGACGTGCAATTTTATTCTGTGTCGAAAAACTATACATTTGCTTTTTCTCATTCGCTTCGTCCTGCTTCTTTTTCTACTATTGTTACCTTGTTACGTGGTTACATTGTTACGTTGTCACATTGCTACTTCACTTCTTCGCCACTTTACTTTTTTTTTTGTTTTTTTTGAATTTGTAACCGTGATGAGAATGCAGCTTCTAGTTTCTTCTTCGCTACCCGTGTTTGAAGCATGCAGCGGTTGGGGTGACTAACAAAATTGTGGATATTAGAGATATGTGATTATTCTTCAAAGATCTTTCAAATGTTTCTTCTGCAAAGTTTTTCCATTAAAATAGGGATCTCCTAAGATACACGCCTAATAACATTAACACATTACACGTTGAAAAATATTCTTTTTTTTTTTTTTTTTTTTTTTTTTTTTTTTTTGGTTAATAAAGTAATTCTTGTACCATCTTGCTATAAAAAAATAAGGTTAAAAAATATAAAGATTCACCGTGTGAAGAAAAAAAAAAAAAAAAAAAAAAAGAAACAAGCAATCATGATGATAATCCATTAATCTCATGCATTGAAAGAAAATGAAAAAAAAATGAACCCAAAGAGACAATCGGTACAACAAAATGTGCATGCACATGTTTATATATGGTATATATATATATATATATATATATATATATATATATATATATATATGTGTTTGTTTGTATGTATATGCATGTGTGTAGCTCCTTTTCGACACTAGTAGTCGATTTGTTTATTTAGAATGATTAAACGAGGAAAAACTTTGAGAACCAAGTTTGAATACAAGTACCTGTTTTACACACTGTCGTGTGTGTCCATCAATATTGGTGAGTGAATAAGAGAGAAGGGATATGTCTGAGTTACATGATACTTTTTTTTTTTTTTTTTTTTTCTTTTCTTTTGTATCTCGTGAAGGGAAGTCTTTTTCGAAGTTGTCTCTCGTGCAGATACCGCTTGACTAGTTTTTAATTCGCACAATGGCTGATTTATATCTATTGGAGAATCGAAATGATACATGCTTTTCCTTGTCAGCATTTTAAGCAAGTCGATGTGCATACAAACTTTCAAGATACAAGCACACACTCATTCATTCATTCACTCACACGCACGCATGCATATATGCATGTATATATATATATATATATATATATATATATATATATATATATACACATATGTGCATCTGACCCCTGGTTCCCCTCATTTTACAAGTCCAAATTTGTACCCACATTTTCACAGGAATTTGCAATGAATACATTAAAAGGAAAAGAGAGAAATACAAAGATGAGGAGCATAAAATTTACTTCCACTTGACGGAGAAGAACTTTGAATATATTGATAAAAAAAAATATGAAAGAAGAATTGAGAAAATATGTAAAAATTTCAATTTACCACTTGTGACCATTTCAAGGGCAGCAAATAATTACTACCCCATAGATTATCATTTACAGTACTTGAATGATCTTTTTGAAAAAAAAAAAAAAAAAATTTTTAAAAGTTTTATAGAAAATGAGAAAAAAACAAATTTAACAATAGAGAAACAAATAGATGCATTAATAGAAGATTTAATTAAACATGTTGAGGAAGAGTTTGCAGTTGAGGAGACAGATTTGGAATGTTCTCCTTCTTCACTATTTTTGAGAAACCTAGATTGGAGTTATTTGAAGGAATTCATTTGGGAACGCAAAAAGGTTAAGACTAAATCAGTAGGAGAATTTTTAGATACATTTATAGATGAGTTGTATGTTTATGTATACATCTATCTACTATGCAACTATCACAGAAACAATTTTTTCGATTTTGTAAAAAAGAGAAGGTCGTATAGACACTGCAGTGAGAATGTTGGAAAGGACATTGGTTTGGAATTAAATAGCTACTTGGGGATAAACAAGAAAGAAGCGATATCAGACAGTAAGGAAATGGATGCTGCAGATGGAACTACAATAGTAGAACCTGTCATCGAACCGGTGAATTATGTTCTAAATATTGATACATTGCGAGAAATACAAAAGAGCTTATCTACCTATGGAGTAGTCGTTTTGAAAAATTTTTTGAAAAAAGAAGATATAGAAAAAATAAAAAAAGAATTATTTCTTGACAAAAAAGAAATAAATAATATATCATCACTTTTGATGCATAAGGATAATAACATTTTCTGCATAAGACCAACACGGGGAAGACAATATTGCATACTACGTAATAGCAAAGTTAGTGACTTGTTTACAAACATACAACAATATTGGATGAACATAATATATTCATACTTACCTATTGGTGGGTATGTAAATGTATATGATTTATTTCACAAAAATGTAATTTTTAAATTAAAGGATTTTAAAGACATAAGCATGAAAATTGAACAGAATGACAAATTATTTTTATCTGAATTGCAATTAGTTAACAATGAACCATTGAGTGAAATTCAATCACATCATGTAGACAATGGACTAAGTGGCATAAGTGTCATTTTGCCATTAAACAAGATAAACGATGATTCTGGAAATTTCGAATTTTTTCTTGGAACTCATTTATTCTCATCCGTAAAAATAAAAAAAAAAAAAAAAATTCATAATTTTAAAAAATTTATGGAGGTATATTACAAAACAGGATCATCATTTATTCCTGATATAAATCCACAAGACATCATCATATACGATTCCAAAATTTTGCATAGAGGTTTATCAAACAATTTATGGGTCAAAAATTCTTCCTTAATTTATCGATATGATTATAAAAAATATCCTCCACCTGGTCAGGATTTTATTGACATTTGTTCTTACAACTTTATTGGCAAATGCATTTCGTTTTTTAATTTTTTGACAAAATATTTTTAGCAGTTTTGTATTTAACTTTTATAGTGGGTTGTCGTAACATAGAAGAACAGGCGATAAGCAGGGGTGCAAATCTGCATGTCCTGTTTTTTTTTTTTTTTTTTTTTTTTTTTTTGTGATTGCACAACTCATGTATCTGGATGTGCAAACGCGAATATCGTGTGCATGTCGAATACTTATGATATACCCACATTTATAACCATTTTGCATTTCCAGAATTTATGCGCACCTTTGGTACTTTTTCATTCTCTTGCAAATGAGTCCCCTCCACCCCCACAAATCTCAAATTCCACACATTTCATTTATTTCCCAACAGCATTAGAAGTGATAAGATTGCTTAATTTTTATGTTTTATTTTACCTCATTTTGTTTTCCTTTATTCTTTTACATTTTTTTTCCATTTTGGAAATACACAAAGTGGGAACATATATATCTGTCCCTTGAATAATCTTCTTTTTCACGACACAAATGTGTCGAATAAACACATTAGAACATTTCAAAATTATAGATCAGTGACAATAATTTTGCGTATAAGTTTTTCTCGTTCTCGTTCTCGTTCTCGTTCTCTTTCTCTTTCTCTTTCTCTTTTTCTTTCTCTTTTTAATTTTTTTTTTTTTTTTTTTTTTTTTTGTTTTCTTTAAATGAGGTAAAAAATAGTTAATAATTTTTAAAAGAAAAAAAAAAAAAAAAAAAAAAGGTGATTGGGACTAAGGGGAGGCAGCAAAAGGCACTGAAAATTTTTATTGAAAGAAGAAAACCCCACCTGGTGTTTTTTTTTCCCTCTGCTTTACATTCCACAAAAAGGGGGTAAGAAAAGGAGGCAGAGATTTTTCTTTTTTTAATATTTGTTAGAAAAAGAAATATCAATTTCTTCTCTTTTCTTTTCCATTTTAAACAAAAGCATAAATGTGAGATAATGTGAAAAATAGAAAAGTGGGTAAAATGAAACAAAATGTATATTCGCATTTTTATGTATGTTTACGGGGTGAAAAAAAAAAAAAAAAAAAAAAAAGCTACATTATTTTGTTTTACCGCGCTCTGTTTTGCCATGCCTTTGTTGTTCCCAACTTTGCTTTCTTTTTTCTTCCCCTTTTCACATATAATCCCAATCGGGAACAACGCATTTATTACATGTAAATAACAAATAGGCATGTGCATCAATACATATGTGAGCACTAAATTCAAGAGATAAATTACTAGTTAAAAAAAAAAAAAAAATATATCAACATTGTGTATAAAATATGAACCCCCGGCCACACGTTGTTATGAAGTTTACCGACCCTCCCCTGTGTATATATATACTAATCCGAATGGCTTTTAACAAATTGACGCAAGGAAAAGAAAGGATGATAAATCCATTCATAATAATACATAATTCAGTGCATATGAATGATACACGACTCAGTGCATATGAATGATGATACACGACTCAATACATATGGAACTCTCAGAAAAAGGTAGAATATACATTATATATATGTTTATCCACACAAACGTGGGATGGAAAAAAGAAAAAAAATTAATCTAAAAATAAAAAAATTTTAAAAGGTTACAATACTAACAAAATAAATAAAATCGGAATGTACTATTTTGTAATAGTTTATACAGTTTTGAGGATATACATATATATATATTTTTTTTTTTTAACATTAAAAAGAAGGAATTTTTTTTTTGAATATTTCATATAAGTTACATTTCAACAATTGCGTGGAATTTTAGTTGACAAAATTTAAGTTCCTTTTTTTCTTTTTTTTCTTACCCACCTATTAAGGGCAACACAAAATGGCGAAAGGTAATGAAAAGAGAGGAAAACAGGGTATATATACTTTAACATATTCAGTTAGGGCCTATTTACCGCTAAAATGAAAAATGAGGCTTTTAAAAAATAGGGGAAATAAGAAAAAAAAAAAAAAAAAAATGTATATACTTTACGTTCTTTCAAAACAGTACGCTTTTAACATTTTAGAAACGAACTCTGAGTTTGAAAATTACACCATGAGAGTAAGCATATACTCAGTGGAGCTACCTACTGAAAGATGGAAATAAAAAAGGTGTGATGGATCAGTGAAGGAGTAGTCATAACAATGCGCAATATAATATATTAAAATATCCATTCTTTTTTTTTTTTTTTTTTTTTTTTTTCGTACCCATTTCTCACAGCTGTTAAGAAGCAGAAAAAAACTCTTAAACCAGTGACGAAAGTCATCACCATAAATTTGAGCAAGTTGACACACGATGTGTGCTATAAAAGAAAGGCTCCAAGAGCTATCAAGGAGATAAGAAAGATCGCAGGAAAGCTAATGCACACAAAGGTACATGCATTCGTAATTTGAAATTATCTTCTGCATCGTATTTTCCAATTTTTATGTTTTTTGTGCATGTAAATGAGTGAGGGTTTTTTCCGACAAATGTTATAATGTATGTCCATATAATGTATGCACATATATGAGCACATATGAGTGATGTCTACTCCGAGCATCATGAATAGAGACACATTGATCTTTTATTTTTATTCAGGACGTACGCTTGGATGTAAAACTTAACAAGTTCATATGGGGCAAGGGTATTAGGAATCCACCCAAAAGGGTTCGAGTAAAAATAGAGAGAAAAAGAAACGAAGATGAAGACTCCAAGGAGAAAATGTACACCATTGTTCAGCATGTCATGGTTGACTCTTACAAAGGATTACTCAACGAATGTGAAGTGAACGAGTGAATATACACGATTGCTTGAATGGGGAAAATGGATGCAATGAGTTAGACATAGCCGAATTAGAAATTGTGTTGCGCAAGATGTTATATATAGATAAGTATATTTGTGTGGACACGTGAATTTGTTTACGTTTTTCATCTCGCATCTGTACATCACTCCCTCAGTATTGTTGTATAAGTTTATGACTTTATATATATATTTTTTTAATTTTTCATTTTTTTTTTTTTTTTTTTTTTTTATTAACACGTAAAAGGAATTAAATATATACGTTAGCCTTATGCTTTTTAACATATATCATAACGACAGCATTAATTTAAAAGTATTAAGAAAATGTTCTCGAATGATTATTAACTGGAACAAATTTCCAAAATGATTTCCTTCTTCTCACACCCCCCCCCACAAAAAAAAAAAAAAAAAAAAAAAAAAAATATGGTGATCCTAGGACAAGTTATATTTGATTTGGTCATTTTCAGGAAAATCTATGGTGTATACTTTTATCTGTTTTTATTTGTTCTTATGTGTTCCTATCTGTTCTTATCTTTTTTTTTCATTTTTTTTTTTTTGTCATCCGAGTAGCAGTAAATACGATGCGAGCATATTTTTTACTCTCCAAATTTGTGTTTCTTTGTAGTTGCGTAAAAAAATAAATTTGTTCATCCTCTGCGTGAATTGAGATTTTTTTTTTTTCATTTTTATTCTGAACAGGTTCATACAAAAAAAAGAAATAAAACAAAAAATAAAGATAAAAAAAAAAAAAATAAAATAAAATAAATATGTAAATAAATTAAGTAGAAGAGAAAATTGAGGCTTTTCTTACAGCACAAATGGCTAGCTTTTTTTTTTTTTTTTTTTTTTTTTTTTTTTTTTTTAAAATATTTTTTAACGGGGTTTTTTTTTCCGAACATTATTTCACACCAAATGTTGTTTGTTATGGAAAAATATATTGACTCATTAGAAATGCATTACTAATCTTAAAATGTAGATAATACACACGTTATCATATGTAACAACAAATTCCAGCACCTTATGTAATAATATGAAAAAGGCATGTATGAGAGAAAACAAATTTAATCACCGTTGGTATACATTAACCATGCTATTTGTAAATTCTTATAAACTTTTTTTAAAACGTTTACAGAACAAACAAACAAAAAAAAAAAAAAAAAAAAAAAATGCAACTCTTCTAGCTGCTTAAAAACACTACCTTAAATTTTTAGAAAAAAATAACTTACACAGTTTTTATGTATCTATTTACACACATTTTATAGGATGATTTAAAAAAAAGAAAAAAAAAAAAAAAGTAAAAAACAAGTAAAAAGTTAGACTAAAAAAGGAAAACTGCAAAGGTATAGAATGCTTCGCTTTAAAGCCCACAACTATGAATAAAGCCAGTGAACTAAGTAACTACTTCAGGGTAAATAGCGAATTTGTGAATAAAATTGATAATGAAATAGAAAAGTTTTATGTATGGACATACAAAAGCCCAAATGTTGATCTCTATCCTGATGTTGTATTTTTTAAGTGCTTAGTTCTTGGGATAGATGGAGACAATTACAAAGTAAAGGAAGTTTCTCCCGAGACAAACAGCGAGTATGTAGTGAAAAAAGAACATTTGTTTAACTGTAACAATGTGGTAAATGTAAATAGTCATAGATTAAATGACATGCTGCACCAGAATTCGGCCGAGGTTTTAAATACCTTGGCACTGAGGTATGAAAAGAATTTTATATATACTATAGCCGAGCCAATGTTAATTTCGATAAATCCGTATCAAGTTATTGATGTCAATATGGATGATTACAAAACTAAGAATTTGGATGAACTTCCGCCGCATGTCTACAGCTATGCAAAAGATGCAATGATGGATTTTATAAATACGAAGAATTGTCAGTCGATTATTATAAGTGGAGAAAGTGGGTCAGGAAAAACAGAAGCCTCTAAATTAGTTATTAAGTTTTACCTGTCCGGTGTCAAAGAAGACAACAAGATTTCGAAAACTTTATGGGACTCCAACTTTATTCTAGAGGTCCCTTACCTGAGTTTTAAGAGAAATGCGAAAAGGCTGAAATGGGGGAGGAAAACGAAAAGGAAAAGTGGAAAAAATGGAAAGGAGAAGTAGAAAAAATGGAAAGGAGAAGTAGAAAAAATGGAAAAAATGAAAGCTGCACATATGCACAAGTGCAGATAAAATATGTATATGTGTGTATATGTATGCACACATTTAGCAAAAGATGGTGATTATGGGGTAATTGCTAGCCGTTGCAATCGTCCCCAATTGTGTTTACTTGCTGGTTCTCCCCTTAAGCTGCATGTTAGCCCATGTATGAGCAATTCTGTTATCTATGAGAGATGCTACTAGGGGTGTTATGATTTAGTGCACCACTTGCTACCATGACACACATATGTTAAGCATAATTTTCTTATTTCATCACCCCATGATCGTTCATATATAGGCCTTTGGAAATGCAAAAACTATAAAGAACAACAATTCCAGCAGATATGGAAAGTACATTAAGATACAGTTAGATGAAAATCAGAATATAGTGTCCTCCTGTATTGAGATTTTTCTCCTGGAAAAGATAAGAGTTGTGTCACAGGTAAGATTTTTGTAGTTATGAAAAGAGGCCTTACGGCAGGGACGCTTGTCGAGGGAAATTTCTGAAGATACACAGTTTTGCGTATTTATTTGTTTAGTTAGTGCATTTATACGTTTGAGTGTATGTGTTTATACATGAGTTTCACGTACGTACACAGATTACTGCGTGTTTGTTCTCATTTTTAATTTGTTAAGGAGGATCAGGAGAGGTGCTACCACGTCTTTTATCAAATTCTCCAAGGCATGAGTAATGAAATGAAAAAAAAGTACAACATCAAGTCGGAATTCGAGTACAAGTATATTTCTAATAAGTCGGTCACCATTCCTGGTAGGTGCAAAAGCGAAACGGGAAAGAAATGAAATGGAAGAATAAGTAAAAATATTTAAACAATATGTGTAAAGAAAAATAGGAAAGTAAAAATGATCACAACAGATGCACAGTTTCCTAGCTCATCCCTAAGTATGCTAACTGCACTACTACATACAATATGTTATTTTTACAGAAATAGATGATGCTAAGGATTTTGAGGCGTTAATAACATCCATGGATAAAATGAATATGTCTAATTTGAAAGATGACATTTTTCTGACATTGTCTGGTAAAAAATAAAATATACGTCACATTGCATAACCTTGTTGCTTTTTAGATCTGACAAATATTTTCGTGTTTTTTCTCTATTACTCCGCTTCTTTCTCTATTACTCCGCTTCTTTATCTATTACTCCGCTTTTTTCTCTATTACTCCGCTTCTTTCTCTATTACTCTGCTTCTTTCTCTATTACTCTGCTTCTTTCTCTATTACTCTGCTTCTTTCTCTATTACTCCGCTTCTTTCTCTATTACTCCGCTTCTTTATCTATTACTCCGCTTTTTTCTCTATTACTCCGCTTCTTTCTCTATTACTCTGCTTCTTTCTCTATTACTCTGCTTCTTTCCCTATTACTCTGCTTCTTTCTCTATTACTCCGCTTCTTTCTCTATTACTCCGCTTCTTTCTCTATTACGCCGCTTCTTTCTCTATTATTCCGCTTCTTTCTCTATTACTCCGCTTCTCTCTCTATTACTCCGCTTCTCTCTATTACTGCGCTTCTCTCTCTACTGCTTCGTTTGATCCACTTATTTGCTCCTCCTCACTATACCTACTTGAAAGGAATAATGCTATTAGGAAACATAGAATTTAATGAAATTGAGAAAGGTGGGAAAACAAATTGTAGCGAATTAAGAGAAGAAAATTTAAAAGAAGTTCAAGAGGCAAGTGATTTGTTAGGTATAGATTATGTCAGTTTAAGCAATAGTTTAACATTTACAGAAAAAAATATAGCTAATCAGAAAATAGAAATTCCTTTGTCTGTTGATGAATCTTTGTCAATATGTAGATCCATTTCGAAAGATATATACAGTAAAATGTTTGAATATATTACAAAAAAAATAAATGAATTCTTAAATAATAATAAAGAATTAGATAATTATATAGGTATACTTGACATTTTTGGATTTGAAATTTTTACTAAAAATTCTTTAGAACAGCTGCTCATAAACATAGCAAATGAAGAGATACATAACATATACCTCTTTGTGGTTTATGAAAAAGAATCCAACCTTTACAAGAATGAGGGAATCTTAGCAGAGTCTGTTAAGTACACAACGAATGAGAGTATTATAGATTTGCTTCGGGGAAAGACTAGTGTAATATCAATTTTGGAGGATTCTTGTCTAGCCCCAGGAAAGAAGGACGAGGTATGGGCAGTGAAGAGCAGCGGTCTGTGAGGGATCGAAAGTTAACCATTTTGTCTATGTACGTGTATGTTTATGTGTATATGTGTATATTTGTGTGGGTATGCATTTGTGCAGGCATGTATGTCACGTACATCTGTTTTGACAGTTCTCCCAAGCTCTCCATACATTCACGTTTGCATATGTTTATTCCCTTTCCTCCTGAACCGTTCTTCAGTCCATCGTGGGTGTCTTCACAAACAAGTTCTCAAAACATCCACAGTACGGTACTTGTAAACGGGATATGAATGGAAGCTTTATAATCAAGCACACAGTTAGTGATGTTACCTACAGTATCACTAATTTCATTTCAAAAAATAAAGATATTCTTTCTCCCAATATTTTGAGATTGTTAAAGGTTTGCATTTTTATTTTGGAAAAAGGACGAGGCGATGAATTCGGGAACTTCAAAAAAAAAAAAAAAAAAAAAAAAAAAAAAAATTAAACAATATTGGACAGTATTAGACAAAATTAGACAATATTAGACAGTGTTGTTTTTACTATACATATATGAAAGCATCACAAATTGTGCGTTTTATAGTTCACCTTTTTTACGTGCTGAAATAACGAATGAGCATAATTTCATAGTTACTTTTTATATATGTGTAAAACATTTATGGTTCCCCCTTTGTATTATAGGATTCCAAAAACCAATTAGTTAAAAGTATGTATGAAGACATAGAAGTGACAGAGTCTTTAGGGCGTAAAAATTTAATTACATTTAAGTATTTAGAGAATTTAAAAAAAATAAGTTCTTATTTAAAAAGCACAAATATATACTTTATAAAATGTATCAAACCTAATGAAAATAAACAAAAAAATTATTTTAATCCAAAAAAAGTTTTTCCACAACTTTTCTCCTTGTCCATTGTTGAAACGTTAAACATCAAATATTTTTTTCAGTATAAGTACACCTTTGCTTCTTTTTTAAGTTATTACCAATATTTAGATTTTACCATTTCGAATGATAACAATTTGGATGACAAGAGTAAGGTCTCTAAGATGTTACAGGCGAACTTCAGCGACGATTCCTACAAGGTACACTTACTCTCAATGTGTGACAAGTTCTAGAATGGATATTGTGTGTCTCTGTTTTAGAGCTACTTATATATTTATATGTATAAAGGAATCTTTGTGTTCTTCATCTGTCACAAGTGCTTTCACTTGTGTTGTGTATATAAAAATGAAACATTTTGTGCACACATGTGGGGTGGCCAAACCAAAGCAGAATAATGTCAATTTGTTTTTTTTTATTTTTTATTTTCAAATATAGCAATGGAGCTGGATGTGTTCTCATGTCACGTTCACTGCTTTTGCCGCCTTCATTGGTTTTGCCGCCTTCATTGGTTTTGCCGCCTTCATTGGTTTTTATACCTTCACTGCTTGCACCGATTCCACCACCCACAGATAGGAAAGACGATGGTTTTTTTGAAAAAAGAAGCAATTTATAGCATTCGGGAAATTATTAATAACAACTTGAAGAGCTACAAAAACTTGTGCAATATTACTAGTGCATTGATTAAAAAAATTAAGAAGAAAAAAATTGTAGAGGAAAATATACAGAATTTGCAGCTAACTCAAGCGTACTTTAGGAAATATAAATACATTGATATGTTGAAGTAGGAGAGCATTATGTGTACTCGCTTTTAATTTGGTGTCCGTAATGGTTGTTAGGAGAATTGTTCAGGCGACCAGTATTTCATGGCTTGTAATTTTTTACCCTTTTTTGCTATAACAGTGATAGATACTTGAGGCATTTGCAAATATTGGAAATTTTTTTGCACGCAAGAAAACTATATATATATATATATATTTTTTAACTTCTTGACTCACTACCTATCATGTGACAGATAAAGCTGAACTTTTTTTTTTTTTTTTTTAAATTGATCAACGGGTTTGTTATTTTTTTATATGTACATTACACTTTGATACTTTTCGTTTCTATTCCTCTGTGTCTTTTTAACGGTTTTATTATTATTGTTTTTTGTTTTTTTTTTTTTTTTGTGTGTGTGATACTTTAATGTTACTAATAACAAGGGAGAAAATATACAAGTCACACTGTATATATATAATTTTTGTGTATACATATTTATCATTTTGTCTTTCCCAAAAAAAAAAATAAAAAAAAAACGTCTTCAATTTTTTTTTTCTTTTTAAAAACTTCATATGTTACCCCATAAATATACTTATTTATTAATATATGAAAGCATTTAAGTAGGTTTAAATGTTTTTTTTTTTTTTTTTTTTTTTTTTTTTTTCATAATATTGAACATACCCATAAAACTCACGATGGCTCAGTGTAACATCATCTATATGAATATGTTTATGTGTTGTATACATATCCACATGAACAGTCAGACGTTTTTCTTTTAATACATGTTTTATTATTTTATATGAAGTATAGGGCTTAGGGATAAAGTCATTCCTTTAAATATGATATTGTGTGCAGATGTGTAAACAATACACTTGTGTTTGTAAATAGATTGCAAAGATATTGCATAGGATTCTTCTACATTCAAACTTTTCCTGAGGAGAGAGCGTTTTAACACTTTCCCCATAGGAACAAAAATCAGTATTTATATTTAGACAAATTTGGAAATACCATTAATACAGTTTTTGTTCCATATGCAACATTTTTTTTTTTTCATGATAAACATAGTGTTCAAATATGTTTTTTTTTTTTTTTTTTTTTTTTCTTCTTCCCTTTGCCGTTTTGAAAAAATTTGTACGGTAAGATGCTAATATTACGAAATAAATAAGGCATAGATATAAACATAAATATGATCGATGGTATAACTTAAGATAATTTTTTGGTATGTCAAATGAAACACATGCAAAGTTATGCTTCTTATTGATGAAAATAAGTGATTAATTTTTTAACTAATTTGGTATTTTTTAACCTGCAGTATTGTATATTGTGAGGACTCGTCAAAACTTGATTCGTAATATGCAAAAAGTGTAACATCCGAAATAAAAATCTCTAAAATAGGGATACGAATAAAACATAAGTACTGGTCACGTGAAAATGATACTTTGCTAAGGAAGTTGTAATTTTTCTCTGCATGCAGGAAAATTGTATATAATATAATTAACAACTCTAAAGGGAAATGATAAAATTTTGCAACATTTTCGAGATCCGAGCGACATGTGCTCTCTTTAGCTTTTTCGTGGCACCCTTTTTTTTTTTTTTATCTCGCTTATTCGTTTGTTCCTTCATTTGTATATCATTATTTTTTAGCAATTCCGTTCTTCATTTTTTTTGCCATTTTTTTCGTCTTTTTATCGTCACTTTTTCGTCATTTTTTCGTCATTTTTTCGTCACTTTTTCGTCATTTTTTTTGCCATTTTTTCGCCATTATTTTTTGCCATTATTTTTTGCCATTATTTTTTGCCATACTCCAGAACCGTATTTACCTTTTTAAAAAGAATAAAAGGTGAATGAACTACTGGGGAGAGAGGAAACTATAACAGAGGTTAAAGAAAGGCATTGAAAATCTGATTTTTATTCACCCCGTATGCATGTAAGACCTGTAGAAGTATTATATGCATGTGCTTCAGTGTATTAATAAGATTTTCACATTAATCTGGTGAATTAGTAATTTTAGCACAGTGATAAGTGTAAACAGGAGATTACAAACTGGTATATATATATACCTTATGGATGCTATTGCTAGCATATTATAGTGATGAAAAAGTGATACATTTTTTTTTGAATGTAAGTTTTATGTAATTACATAACGTGACAAAAAAATTTTTAAGGGAATGGTGTAAAGAAATGGACTTACAAGTGGACAGGGAAAAAAACTGGACAAAATTTCGAGGCATCGAAAAATACACCATCAGGTTTTGTGTGAAGAAATTTTTTACGCATCCCGAATTGGGAAGAAGAAATATCTTCTCCCGTCTTTACCACGACTGTTATTGGTTGATTGAATAAGTGGTTGACTGAATGGTTGGTTGACTGAATGGTTGGTTAACTGAATGATTGGTTGATTGAAGGATTGGTTGACTGAAGGATTTGTTGGAGAGATCGTCTAATTTGTGCATTGGGTCCCGAATGGAGGTTTTTAAGAAGGCTATAGAAAAATTTGTAAGGAAAAAAAATAGAACAAGGATAGCACACGGGCAGTGAAAAGAAGAATGAGGTAATGGCGACTATGCTGCAGTACTTCGTTGATAAGCTTTTTGGAGATCTACCTGCGAACTTCAATTTTGTAATTCGGAAAAAATTAGAGTTTAACAATCCGAAAAAGTGGTATTATGAGATTTATGAAGGACTAAACAAGAACAATGAAGAAGTGTGTATTTTCATTTATGAAAAGAAATACAAAGAAATGAACAGTGAGAAAAGATACACAAATAATCATCTCACATATTCGAAAAAGCTAATTCATCCGAATATTTTAAAGGTTTTACATACTCACGAAAATGAAAAGAGGATATATATAGTAACAGAAAAATGTATTCCCTTACATTTTGAGGGGATAAGGAGTGATCCAATTTGGGGAATATATGAAATATTTAGTGCAGTTCATTTTATTAATTTATGTAATTATGTACACTGTTTGGTGGGTCCCTTATCTGTATATGTCAACGAAAGAGGGAGATGGAAATTGTCTTTATTTGATTGTATTCATGAAAAAAATTCAAGTATCCATGCCATTTTGAATGACATAAGTGATCACATAATTTGTAATTATGGTTACAATCTAAATATTCCAAATGGGGTTCATGCAACATGGATAGATGCCCATGGGCTAGCTCTTCTGATGACATGGTGTTATAAAAATTATCTCTCACGAACTAGTCATTTGGAAGATTATTATGACGAAGTTATTCCAATTCGAAAGGATGATGAAGGAGGTAATAAAAGTATTGATAAAAATGAGAATTTTTTGAAAACACCGATTCTGAATGTATCTGAAATGCACAATTATTATGACACGAATATATGGAGTATGGATATTTTGAAGGGATCAGATGAGTGCATACCAAAATTATTAACCCCTTTGCATAGTATGCTACTAAAATTAAGCAACAAAGAAGTAAATTTTCTTACATTTTTAAATGATGAAAGTCTGAAAGGAGATAAGACTATAAGCATAATGCTGTTTTTAACAGAAATGCACATGAAGACAAAGATTGAAAAAACAGAATTTTTAGATAACCTTTTTAATAATTTAGAGAATATATCTGTACATGTAAGAATTGAAAAAATATTACCTGAACTTGCTCAGAATATTGAAATATCGGAAAATAGGGTGACATGTCTGAAAATTATTTTAATTATTTGTAAAGATATATCAACAAATTATTTTGAGAAAATTATATATCCAATTGTCTCAAAATATTTTTCACTAAACGATAGAGCAGTAAGGTATGTATTACTGGAAAATTTTCATCTGATTGAAAAACATCTATCTAGTAATCATATAAACGAAATTTATAATTCTTATATGTATGGGTTTCTAGATAATAATGCATATATAAAAAATGAAACTATAAAAAATTTCATTCATGTATTTCCAAAATTGAAATCAAATTTTAAATCTGCATCATTATCTGTTTTGCTAGATAATTTAAGAGAAAAAGATTTTTGTGTTAAAACAAATACAATCATCTGTATAGCCAAAATTGCGAAGCATATTTTGGATGATAAACAGAATATACTTGAAAATGTTTACAGAGTTGGATTACAGGATTCAATCATTCAAACCAGATTGGCAACTATACATTCTATCAAATTTACCTACGACCAATTTAGTCCAACCAAGTATGTCTCGAATATATTGCCTCTTCTTGTTAAATCCCTTATTGATGATTCTTCTGAGGTTCGTCTATCAGCATTTGACACGTTGGAATCTGTGTGTTCCTACTTGAGAAAAGATTTACTATGTTCAAGTGAAGTTACAAAAGTAGATATTAGTAATGTATCACGAGAGCATGCCATTTTAAATGATTCTTCTTTGCCATCACCAGAAGTGGAATCCCCTACGAGTTACAATTTTTTAAACAAAATAAAGGGTATGATCACTTCCAAGAGTGAGATATATGTAGGAGGAACCTCCGGTTCTTCACATATCCAGCGTGAGAGATGTTTCAATATCGATGGCTTATCAAGTCGTGTAGAAATGGATCGGATGGGGGGAGAAATCCCTACCCCGTTTGTGCACAACATGAACAATGTACGATGTGGACAATATGAGAACGTGTCGGGGCATAATGTAGGGGTGCATAACGAGGGGGTGCATAACGTGGGGGTTCATAACGTGTCGGGGCATAACGTGTCGGGGCATAACGTGGAATCTACAAATAATAACCGGATCAGTGGAACTGCAAGAAGTAATAATACAAACATCTGTTTTGATTCGTTGGTGGGGGTGACAAATAATAAGGGAAATAATCACACGTCTACATATCGACATGTTGTTCAAAAAAATGATTTGCTATTTAAGGAAGAAATGAATAATAATAGTTACGACATGAAGAGAAAAAATAGTGATAAAGTGAAAAATGCTTATGGCAATGATGAGACTGCTAGTAAAGAGGACAAATGCATCTTATACGAACAGGGAAATTATGAAGATCAGAGTTGGAGTTCAGTAAATATGAATAGATCATACGAAGACAATAAACGAGACAACCTTTTTAGTGGCGATTTTAAGCTTAGAGATTCAGTTAGAAAAACATCCCAAAAAATTGATATAGACATAGATGATTTTTTTAATGAATTTGATTTAAAGGAGGAGAGAAGTGCCAAGGTGAAGTTGAATTTGTTGTAAGGTTGGGAGGGGGAGTTGCGAGTATGGTTAAAATTGGGTAATGACCTCTTTATTCTTTTACTTTTTATGATGTTTTGTGGCTGAGAAGAGATGACTTATTTTCTCTCCTTTTTTTTTTTTCTTTCCTTCTTTTCTTTACCTATTTTGCTATTGTGTTGATCCATATTTGTTAATGCTCCCCTCCCCATTTGAACCCTTGCATTGACAGTGTACCTTTTTTTTCTTTTTTTCGTTTCACTACATGGTATAAAACATTTCAAAAAAAAAAAAAAAAAAAAAGAGAATATTTAAGTATTATTATCTGAACATTGTTGTTGCTAATGATAAGGTTAACTGTTCTTCCCTTTTGTGTAGTTACTCAATTTTAGCTATCAGTAGGAGAAAATAAGGAAAAATCAAAGGCTTTCTTAGTGAATTGATAAAAGGGCAGCACTGCCTCATATGAGTTGAAGAATCTGAAAACATAACAATGTTCCATTCAAATAGTCCCCCAAAAGAAACCACAAAAAAATAAATAAACAAGGAAGAAAGGATGACGCAGATGTAAGTTCATCAAGATAAATTATAGGGAGATAAATTTGGCACTGTTTTTGTCACATCCCACTTTAGGATAGTCCAAATTTTTGATTGATCAAAAGTACAAAATTTGTTTCATAACAATATTTTACTGATTTTAACGTTTTAACTCTTTTAATATTTATGAAAATTTGAAAGGGATAGAAAAACACATGCTTACATCATATTTTATAATTCAATTTAGTTTGATGGAAAAAAGAAAACAGTAGAGAAATATGGGAAAAAAAAAAAAAAAAAATAGGAGGAAAATATGGAGAAAAAATGGTAAGAAATGAATGTGGAAAAAAGATGAAAGGAAAAAAAATTTTGCTAGACACGTGGCACATGGTATAATGGATAAAATAAAACAATTCGTTTGGGGGTATTTCAATTCTTTAAAAAATCTCTTCCGTAGGTATGTGTATGTTTGTTTTTTGGGTGAGTATATATTTGTATATATTTGGGTGCTGGTATATGCTCTCTCATGGATTTATAACTAGATGCATATGCATGAACGCGTAAGGGGAGATAAGATGACAGTTCGTAGTTATATGAACAAGGTAAATCGAAAATGTAATTTTTCATTTTCATATATTTTTTATGCATTAAAAATGTTGAGTATATAGGGTTGGATTATATTTATGGAGTAACATGCTTTCAGTGCGTGTGTTTGTATATGGTGTTAGTACAGTTGTGAAATTAATGTTTCACATGTCATGTTCTTGTGTTATTTCTTGGTATCATCTGATTAGTTTCCTAATGTATATATTTATATGAGGTTGTGTGCATATAAGCATGTTCCTACATGCACTAGACAAAGACGTGCTTTGTTTTTTCCCCAATATCAAAAGCTTGATGTTTTTTTTTTTTTTTTTGTTCACTTTTTGTCTTTTTTTTCCCCCTACTTTGTGCCGTCCGCTTGGACCCATTTGCTTTTATTTCAAGTAATATTTTACATTTGAATAATTTTACCATTTTTAAAATGTGTAATAATCGTGGTTGATCACCTCGGTATGTGCACACACACATGGGTACAAACACAGATGCACGCACAGATATACACATGTATAAATTTATATATATATATATGTACACACGTTTTGGTTGTGTTGTCTGGAAGAAGAGTTTATTGGATTTTATTTAAATATGCACATATGGGACGCACGTTTTTGTGCATCTTTTCATCTGCTTATAAATGCGATGACATTTTGTTTAAAAAAAAAAAAAAAAAAAAAAAAAAAATTTATTTAAAATCAGGTACATCTTGAACACTTTCAATAACTGATGTTAGAACATTTACTCCTTCAATTTTTTTCAATAATGCTTGTTTGCTTGAGGCATATGTCATTCTATCTCTAGAGTTTGATGATTCCCTTGCATACATGAAGAAATGAATCTTGTTGACTGTAAAGATGCGTGTTTGTAAAGGGAGTGGTTTCCCATTTGGTGTGTCATAATGAATATATTAACGATATACACAAGTTATTATAATATGCATTTATGAACGAATACAGATGTACATACAACAGAATATATAATCATGGTGGAAAGATTCTTTACCTGCATCAAAAACAACATATGCACACTGGATTTTATCATTTTGATCAATAGATTCTACTAACTCCTTCAAAGTGGTTGTGGCTCCTTTCGAATGTATAATTATTTCACATTTCTCTATAACAAAAATTATCCATCGACAAGTCTTCCTTATCTTCATGTTATTAAATTCAGTAACACAAGTATCATTTACTCTAATGCCGCTTATCATTTTGGACACACAAAGGGAATGGGAGTCAAAAGTAATATAGTGGAAAATATGGGGGGAAAAACCAAAAAAAAAAAAAAAAAAAAGTTGAAGGAAACAGGGGAAATAAAGAAAAAGAGAGAAAAACAAATAAAAAGGGTGGAAAGATGGTGGAGAAGGCAAAAAAAAAAAAAAAAAAAAAAAAAAAAAAAAAAAAAAAAAAGGGGAAAAAAAAAAAAAAAAAAAAAAAAAAAAAAAAAAGGGGGAAAAAAGGGGGGAAAAAGAAAAAAAAAAAAAAAAAAAAAAAAAAAAAAAAAAAAAAATGACGAGGAAAGAGCTAATAGAAGGGGGATGGATATCCTGGAAATTTTCAAAAATTTAAAATAGTTCAAATTTTTATTTAGGTTTCCAATCTGGTTATTCTTGTCAGACTTTATAAAATATCAAGAATTCAAAATTTTAAGGTTTCATGAATGTAAAAAATCAAGATTTGATTTTTCAAGAATTCAAAAATTGATGATTTAAAAATTTCACAATTTATGATTTTTTAAAAATACAAGAATGATAAATGTAAATGTGAAGGGGGGAAAAAAAAAAAAAAAAAAAAAAAAAAAATTAATTAGCATTGGCTAACGCGATTGTAGCTATTTCTTTTTTCGTTTTGTTTATCCCGTTTTCAAATCTCGTTTTGCATATCTATTTTTGCATATCTATTTTTGCATATCTATTTTTGCATATCTATTTTTGCATATCTATTTTTGCATATATAGTTTAGCATATATAGTTTTGTTTATCTAGTTTTGAATATATAGTTTTGATATCTCATTTTGCTTGTTTCTTTTTAAATTTAATGAGTGAACAGCAATCAAATAAAAAAAAAAAATTATGACTTGACCGGTATATATGTGTGAAGAAGAATATTTGCCGTGTTGTGTTTTCCCGGGTGTAATATGGAGTATGTACGTATGGGTGAATTTAATTAATCTGATTTTTCTTAGTATGTGTTTTGTTCACACCAATTTGGCAACACCAATTTATTCACACATGTGTGAGTATTTAAGTGCCAGTCCCTGCGACTCGTAGCATTTACAGAATATTCTAATTTGTGATATGTATCCGGATGAATGCACATTTTTAGTTAACTTTTCTTTTATGTATATATGGGGATGTATACATATTTATGCACATGTGTTTTAACACGCGCATACATTTGTAACACGCAGAAAAAAAAAAAAAAAAAAAAAAAAAAAGTAATATGCCATTTACAATACACAAATATGTGTAAGGAAAGTGATCAAACTACTGGTTTAAACAAATACATATACTATATATATTTACAAGTCGAATTTTGAATGTGTAAGATTTAACCACCCTCCCCCTCCATACACACACACACTCTGGAACGTGTAAAAAATTTGGGCAATTTTTTTTTCTTTTTCCTTTTTTTTTTTTGCACATGGTCAGCTAATTTTTTCTATTAATTTTTTTGGAAAACTTTTCTTTAGGATGAAAAGTTTGGTTGTATTGGGATTTCGAATATTCATTTTTTGCACAAATGTTTGCTTAATCTTTTACACAATATTTTACTCTTCCTCCCAAGGGAGGACAATCCACAAGTTTATACAACAAGTGTATTGATAAGAAAAAGTTAAAAAAAAGGAGGAAAAACAGCTTTCGACATGTTCCTCATTATCATTTGTACATGCTAACAGCTCTGTCCATAAAAAACAAAATTTGCCCATTTGGGACGAGACAGTATAAAACTTCTATTCCTTAAACAAGATTATGTCAAACAGTTTGTCATTAATAATTTGTTATGTGTTTGATTATGTATTGATATAAAAGGAAAAAAAAAAAAAAAAAAAAAAAAAAAAGCCAAATTAAAAAATTTTGAATGCTTTTATTCTTAGGGCTTTTCGCCAAAGTTGGCTATGAAAAGTGCGTGCGTAAATATATATACACGTGTGTAAAAACATGCGTGTGTGTAAATATATACGTGTGTGTAATATATATGCACATATATATATATATATAAGGCTTCAAGTGAAGTGTGGCACAATTTTCGTTTTCTTTAGATTTTTCTTACGCATTTATGGGGTAAACATTTCTCCCATGCAGAACTTACCACCTCCAAAATAACAATTTTTTGGAAAAGCTATCTTTAAGAAAATAGAATTATAAAATAAAAAATCCCTATACATATATTTCACGTGTGCATACATATTCTGTTATAACTTTTAAAGATATCTGTTTCATTAACCAGAAGATCACTTTTTTTTTTTTTTTTTTTTTTTTTTATAAAGAAAAGAAGTAGTTCCGTTTGTCTTTATATGTTAAATTGCTTTCTGGTGTGTTATCGAAGGCAAGTGATGAGAGAATTGAGAAATTTGCCTTAACACGAATGGAATTTTTCAACTTTTTCAATTTGGGATCATATCCTTTGTTGATCATTATATATTGCTGGTCTAACTTCGTCACATCTGCTTCGTCAAACCGTTTATCATTCTTGCACTTCTACTGAGTCTATTCCCTCCATCCTGGTGTTATTATACCAGTTCAAATCAATTCATTTTAGGTAAAGTTTAGGGATGTTAGTCCAAACTGAAGGGAGAAGAATGACGAAATAAATGTTTACATCTTAGAAGCGTACCAGAAATTTTTCTAAAAGTATTTAATCCGTAATGTGTTATCATTCTGAGTAAGCCATTTAGGGGTATTAGAAGATTGTGGGTCGGAGTAGCAGTGGTGAAAAAAAAAAAAAAAAAAAAAAAAATGTGAATCTGAATGTGCGTAAAATAAGCACTCTTAGATTTCTCTATAATGGAAAGCAAAAATGATCAATGTTATATTTTCCTCGGATGTGTTACAGGATGGTGTATATGTTTTGTCTATATTCAGCATAAAAAAGATGTGAAAAAGTTAATATTTTTCTCAAATTCTGGGGGAAATAAAAAATGAAAAAAAAAAAAATACGAGCATATATACATGCATATCTCTTCTTATGAAATTGGAAAGAGGCCCATTTATATCAACAAAACGGAAAATATGGAAATTGGTTCTGTTCCCCTGTTTCATCCAAGAATATAGATTTTTATTTCATTCATTTTTCACTACCTCTCCTTAATCGTGAGTAGGTGTGTTTATTTGTAGAACCATTTGTGTGATGTTGTGTTAATGCGCTTGTTACTTATTTGGAGCAGGATATTTCTCACACTTGTTTTTTTTCTTTTTTTTTCCATATCATACTTGCTTACCCCCTTAAAGTGAAAAGTGTGCATAAAAGGATTTGCTAAGTTTTGTATGGTTTAACCCCTTCACTGTCAGTCGAAAAAAAAAAAAAAAAGCATTGACATTTTGCAGGAAATATGTGTGTTTGAAAATATCGATGTAGAGAATATTGATGTTTGAGAATATCGATGCAGGGAATATTGATGTTTGAGAATATCGATGTAGAGAATATTGATGTTTGAGAATATCGATGTAGAGAATATTGATGTTTGAGAATATCGATGAAGAGAATATTGATGTTTGAGATTGTAGCTAGTCGAATGTATACAAATAAGACGAGTACACAAATGGTTTGAGGAAATAATTCAATTTCATTTTTTTGTGAAATTCTTTTCGATAATTGGCCCTGGCATCGAACACATGAGCCAAAATTGGCACTAATACACCCCATCCTATCGCAGCAATAGCATCATATATATATACATACATATATACATACATTTAGTGTTTCTGATGACCATACTTATATCTACCACTTTGAAGATATATTCACAAAACTAGATGTCGTAAAAATGTAGCATGATAAAATGCATATTGGTGTCTATGTAGAGGAATAGATTAATTATTAAAACTTTGGACATACCTTTTTCCCTATAAAAATATATTTCCTTGTTAATATAAGGAGGGTTATACGGATACAAAAATGCATATGGATGTAGTTATAAATTTGTATGTCTAATTAAAGAACGGAAAAGAATTGTTTCCCTTGAGTATTATTTGCTATAACATTTTTGTAATTTATTTTATTTTTTTTTTTTAAACATATTTTTAATGAATCGTTATGGAATAAATAACATATTTATATTTTTTGACAAATGAACAAAAAAAGCTATGTTTATTATGTAATACATGGATATTTGGTTTTCCTCGTTTGTGGTGAACAAAAAAAAAAATTTGTAGCGTTTTGTACATAAAACAGTTAATCATTATGAATGTTATATGCTATAAATGGGTGAGTACATAGAACGTAATATAAAGTATTGGAGAAATATTAAACATTTTTCTTTGTCAACAAAAAATAAGGTACGAATATAAGTATATCCTCCGTTGTGCTGGTGTGACGTTATTTTAAAAATTCAACATTCTGTGGTGAAAGCTTATTCAAATTGATGTACCGCTACGTGTGTTTTTACTTTTTATGGAAATATTTATACAATCGTGCTATTAAGGGATGAAAAAAAAAAAAAAAAAAAAAAAAAGTATTACCTTCTATGCATCAACTGAGAACAAAACATTTTCTCAAACTTTCCTTAAGCTTTTTTTGAAATTAAATATTTGATAATTAAAAAAAAATAAATAAATAAATAATGTGTGAGGTAATTTTTTGTGATGATTATGAGAAATATCACATTTTACTAGCATATAAGTGTGGCCAAGTATGGATAAGGGGACATGTTTCTTGTTCCTCTCTTCCTATAACACCTCTCCAATTTTATATAATCACATTTCGCACATTTGATTTGTATTACATGGAAAATTATTTACTAGTTTTGTTTCATAACTTCGCATACATTTTCCATTTTGTTATACGTAACGATAATACGTGAGTAAGGGGTACAGAGATGACCGAAATGGAACTATTATATTTATATATTTTTATGCACTTCCAAAGGTTGGTATATTATTATTTTTTTTTATTATGTTTTTAATTATTTTTTTTATTATTTTTTTTAGCATTTTTTTTAGAATTTTTTTTTATTATTTTATTTCTTTTGCATACACGAAGGGGAAGGAAACAAGCAGAAATTACACGTGTTTTAAACATATTTGATTCGTAAGACAAGTAAATAATTGTATACACATGCTCAGATATGAGAGGAAGAATATAAAATACTTATTTTATAAATACTGATGAGATAGGGACATTGTATACAGTAAGAAAATTATAAAAATGAAATAAAGTAAAAAAAGACTTCTCCATTTTTATAATTTTCTTCTGATATTTCAATTTCTTTTTAACATAATAAATAAAAATGGACGGGAAATGAGTACTCATAAACGTATGAAATTTTTTTTTTGACAAAAACGAACGGGTGATATATAAATGTTATATGTTGTGTTGTCCTGTTCTTATGGATGAACACGTTACCTCACTGTTAGTCTAGAAAAAGAAATTGGAGGGATGGTATAAAATGTGTGTAAAAGTAAATTCAATTGACGTCGAAATGATGTTGAATATGTTACTTCACTGGAAATTTTTAAATGGAAAATAACTGGGATTAAGAAAAAAAAAAAAAATAAAATACTAGTAAAGTTTATTACTTTATGTTACACGGGGTTGTTTATTTGATTACACTTTGGAGCGTATTTTTTTTCTTTTATTTTCAGTCCATGCAGGTCTTTCACAAATATAAAATGGTATATTTATAAAAACGCCAAAAAAAAAATTAACGCATTGAATTTTTGCTTTTTCCTCTTCTCCAATGTATATTTTAATTTATAAGATTTTCTCTTACTTTTTTTTTCTTTTTTTTATAAATAATTCAACGGTTAAACACATGTTTAGTATATATATGTATATATAAATGTCGAAACCTATTTTTTGTGATTCCACAACAGGAGGGAGGGGTGAGGTAAAATTATATTTTAGAATAAGTTATATATAAGCACTATTTTCTTATCGTATATATATATATATATATACATCTATAATTTTAAAGATTCTACACCATATGGAGGGGAGGGGAAATTTTTCTTTGGTCCGTCCCCTTTTTTTTTTTTTTCTTTTTTTTTTTTTCTTTTTTTTTTATTTATTTTTTTCCAAACTTGGCTTTTTACAAATTTTACCTCTTCCTCCCCTCGCCCCCCGTTCTACCCTGTTTTTAGCGTGCCTTACACTAATTTCATACTTTTTAGGCCCTTCTTTTTTTCTGCATATTTTCACGTAAAACATGTATATGTTATATATACTCTCTATACATATATTTTATTATTTTTTTTTGCCTTCTTTTGAGTACCCTCAACACCATTTGAAGTTCATTTATTTAGATATGAAAAGAAAAAAATAAATTTCATTTCCCGCCCCAGGACCCACACAATCCAAATCCAGTGCTTATTATTAATTGTGTCATTTAATTGTGAATGTTAAAAAAAAAAAAAAAAACACATCGTATACAATTTATGGAAAGGTCAAATGCTATTACTTATATATATAAATCGTGTATAAGGTTGGTATTACACAGTTTCATTTGATGCTACCTTGAGCGTTTCACTTTCCTTAATAAATTTCTTCTCACATTGGCTCCAATTTACGCCACTTTTTTTTGCCTCAATTTTTTTTTTTTTTACTTTTTTCTTCGTTTTTTTCCCAGTAATTACCATTTTGCTTTATATTTTTTTTTTTCTTCTTTATGATTTTGTTCAGTTTTAAACCTCAAGCGTGTTGCAAAATTAATTTATGTTGACTTGTCGACTTTGTTTTTTGCGTGTTCATTTTATATTATATAGTTACGTAACACCATCTATAAAAAAAATCTCCAAAAAATTGAAGAAACAATGTGAAAAATAAAAAAAAAAAAAGAGAAAAAAAAAAAAAGAGGATTTTGTAAAATATAGAGTTTTTAATTTTCTTTTTCTTTTTCTTTTTCTTTTTTTTTTTCAAATTATAAAAATCATTTCCCCACATCAAATCAGAATTCATATTTATACCTCTGTATATATATATACCTACATTCCCCTACGTATATAGATAGTTTATACCTCGAAAATGTTTACATGTATATACGCTTATATACATAAAAGTATTTATATATATTTATTTATGTAAAATTCAGAGAATGTGAATATACGCTCAAGTATATAAATTTATGTGTATATTTTTTACAAATGTTTTTTTATATGCATTTTATGTTCGTTATGCATGCCTTATTCATTTGTTAAATATATTCTTCTACAGGAACGTTTGTTACATGGATTCTGTTATATGTAGCATGTTAAATGTATGTTGTTCCCCAAACCTCAACTGTTTCATTTTTTTAATTTAAATCGTCAAGTTATTTTTAAATGTTTGTATTTTTCCCTATGTATTAGATGTTTTTCTGTACGGACAACGTAGCCCTTTTTGCCGGTACCGATTGTGTACGCATAGGAAATTGTTAATTGTTGCATATATAAAAGCTTCTTATATGTGTGTGTGTGTGTTGTGTTCTAAGAGATTAGAGAAAAGGAAGACAAAGCTATAAAGTGATAAAATCACAGAGCTATGATTTGATAAAGTGGGAAGAGCTGCAACCCGATAAAGTGGAAGAGCTACGGTCCAATTAACCGGCAGGACTATAAAACGTCATTTATATTCAATAGAAAAACAAGAAGTAGTTGCACATTTTTCTCGAATTGCTCCATTGATTGTTATTGCTGTACAAGATATTAAATCTATGAACCTCTGCCTAACCTTAAATTTGGACGTCTTTGTGCACGTGTGAAGAGAGAGAGAGTGGTTGAACAGAGTGTTCCATTTATTCTACGTTCCAATGCTGAATGGCTGCTGACATTGTGATGTTATGATATATTAGTTATATGTATTATGTTAGAGAGTAATACAGCACTTAGAGGTGAAATGCATATCAGTGAAGCATATTGCCACATAACATCGTTTGCCTAAGTCCACGCCATTCATCAGAGCACAGTGCAGACTTTACTTAATTTGTCTTAAAATACTGATTGTAACGTTGAGGAACTTTTTAAATGCCAAAAGTGTTGTCAATTTTGTGTAATTAATCCTGTGAAGAAATTTAAAAAATTTGGAAAGTGTTTACAAAAAAAAAGGAATACACTCGTCAAGAGGCTTGATTAGGCCTAGGTGAAGGAATATATATATATATGTATATGTATATATATATGTGTATATACTTCCTGTACTACCCAACATTAAGGAAATATACTGAATAATTAAGACTAGACACGATGGGTCCATATATGCACCAAAGAAACCAACCAATGTCCCTCCTTATAAGGAAACTGAAATATGATACATCACCATCCATGGTTCGAGAGAAATTTAAAAAATTCGGAGCCATCAAGGATGTGTACTTACCAATAGATTATTACACGAAAGAACCAAGAGGTTTTGGTTTTGTGGAATTTTATGATCCCAAAGATGCTGAACAAGCATTAAAAGAAATGAACGGATCAGAAATAGATGGAAATAGAATAGAAGTATTTGTAGCACAAAAAGGAAGATCAGATCCAAGACTTATGAGATATAAAGAAAAGGGAGGAGGAATACCACCAGGACCTTATCCTTATAGGAAATATTCAGATTATAGAATAAGGAAAAGATATATTTCAAAATCTCACTCAAGATACAGATCCTATTCGAGAGATAAAATTAGAAGAAGAGATGATAGATCAAGAGAAAGATTTAGATACAGAAATAGTTACGATAGAAAAATGGAAGGATATAGAGACAAAAAAAACTATTACCCAAAAAGTAGTTATAATAAATATCGAAATAAAGATTATGATCGAAGTGTAAGCAGAAGTAGAAGATCTAGAGATTATAGAAATGATAGCCCAAGATATAAAGAAAAACGAAGATATGACAAATATTACAGAAGTACTAGTAGAAGAATGAGCAGAGGAGGAGGAGGAGGGGGAGATGATAAATATGAACGAAGAAGTCGACATGATAGAAAAGATAATTATAAATCCAAATATAATAATAGTAATGATGATGAATACAGTGATGAAACTAGAAATTCTAGTAAACATTCCAAAAAACAAAATGTTTCGAAATCTATTTCTTTTAACACAGAAAAAGATGATACAAGAAAAAAAAATGACAATGTTAATGAAAAGGATAATTCCAAAGATTGGCGTGAGAGCGAAGAGAGGAATGATGATCAGAGCAACAGAAGGGAATCTGTGAACAGTCAAGACGAGGAATCTAGTTAACTTTTCGTGTCCATTATTTAGACACACATTAAGTCATGGTAAGTGTGTGCAAACTGATACATTTGATAAGAGGGATATAAATCAAGGGTATATTGGTTAAGAAGCTAGAGTAGTGACATGGGGTGGAAAATGCGTATTCAAAGATGCATCCTTTGTATTTGTTTCTTTTTCGGGACCCTCTATTTTACCAGCCTTTCGAAAATGTATATTATATATTTGTATTTCCAGGTGCATATTCAAACAAGGCCCTTCCAGCTTATATATATATATATATATATATATATATATATATATATATATATATATATATGCATATATTCATATAAATTAGCATGTTGACTCTTTCCATTCCTTCGTCCTCACATGAAAGATATCCCACCTTTAACAGAACTAACAAGAAAAAGGTGTTTTCTTTATTTATTTAAAGGGGTATTTTTTTTTCTTTTTTTTTTTTTTAAAAACGTCATTTTAATTTTCAAGGATATATACAAATGAATACATAACTGCTAAAAGTACAGAAAAAAAAAAAAAAAAAAAAATACCCAATCTTCATTTACATGTTTTTTTTTTTTTTTTTTTTTTTTTTTGCACTTTGTGTGTGTGTGCTAGTAGCATTTTTGTCATTATGTTTTGTTAATCACGTTTTTGCTAATTGTGTCTTACTATCCCATCTTTTTTCTTTTGTACTTTTTTTTTTTTTTTTATTTATTTTTTATTTATTTAAAATATTTTGCTTATTACAGGATTTCATATATAATTAATAAAAAAAATTTAATCAGTAAAGCTTTTTTTATTTTCCTCTATCATTTTATTTTTATTTATCTTTTTTTTTTCCCTTTTCTCTTCCTTTTTTCCATTACTACGCCACCCCGAAAGATTTATTTAGCATTATGTTGTTGGATTTTAATTATAAATATTTCAAAAAAAAAAAAAAATAAAAAAAAAAGGAGGTTTCAAGGGATGGTTTAAAGGAAGGTTAATAAGAAGGTTAAAAAAGAAGGTTAAAATGAAGGTAAAAAAGAAGGTTAAAAAAGAAGGTTAAAATGAAGGTAAAAAAGAAGGTTAAAAAAGAGGTCTAAAAAGAGGGCTAAATAGAGGTCTAAAAAGAGGACTAAAAGGAAGGTTAAAAAAGAGGTCTAAAAAGGAGGGTTACAAAATAAGCCTCTTTTAAAATATCAAACGAATGTGAAAGAAAAAAGAAAGACAATAAATAAATAAAATAAAACCAAGTATTACCTAGCTAAGCAAACGACTTTGTAAAGATATGAAACCAATTATTCCGATCAAGGTATAATTTGGTTAATGAAGAAAAATCTAGGAATTCTAAAGTGTCGAATGAAAAAGATAACGGAGCAGTGTGCTACCAAAATTATACATTTTTATCCCCTTTTTATGTGTGTTGTATTTGTTTTTAAAGCTAGTTTTTTTTTTTTTTTTTTTTTTTACCCCCTTTTGGTTATAATTACTGTTGCACAACAACAGAAAGAAAACATGATAAGACCTCGAATGGACATTTTGAGAAATCATGAAAAGTCTATGCAAATAGTAGATTTTAATATACTAGTATGTGAAGGTGTGTGTTGTACATAAATATTTTTTAAGAAGTATACATTTGAACATCCATGATGGTATGATATATATAACATATTTGTTCTTGTGAAATATAATTAATTTTAGAAGACTTCCAACTTCATTTCGATGTGATGAAACTTAGACTATACACAATCTTTTCAAGTTTTAAAAGGTACACACAATTTTAGAGATGGTATACTTGTAACATTTGGTTGATGTCATATGAGAATGCACTTTTTTAACATAACTTCTTTAACATGCTGTTATTGCCACATTTTTTTTTTTAAATTGGGCTACCTCTTTTTTGAAGTTTTAATTCGAAGTTTACAAAGTTTTTTTTTTTTTTTTTTTTGTTTTCATTCCCCCTGTAGTTATACAATTAGAATGGAAATATTTTTCCATCCATTTTTTTTTTGTAATTCTGTTTTCATTTTTTCTTGTCTCCATTTAGTCATTATTTCTTTTCCATTTTTCTTTTGCTACTGTTTTGAGTAGATTTCCCAAGTCCACCCATGTTAAAGAGTTATTTCCCCATTGTCTTATGTATACTAAAGTTTTCTCATTTTCAAAAATATTATTCGATTCAACTTTTATATTTATCTGTTTAAAAATGTTTGATGTAATAAAGTTCTATTGATGGAACAATTTTTTTTTTTTTTTTTTTTTGTGCTGAAGTTTATGCAAAATACTTTTATTTTTTACCCATATGTAAAATTGCATTTTTGGGTAATAACTTTTTTTTAAATTATTATATTATTTTATTATTTTACTTTATTTTATTTATTTATTTTTTTTTTTCTTACACATTATTTATTGCAAACTGATACATAACCCCGGCCAAATCATTAAGAGTATGCGAAACGTCCATATCATTATTAAATAAATTAAACATGGTTTTCATAAAAACATCAGACATCCTTTTAGTGTTATGTGCATCACTGTAATCATCTATTAATGATTTGTGAGCTATCTCGTCATTTGTAGATGTGTTATCTTTTCCAATGCTCTGTTCTGTCTTCGCTTCATCACCACCTTCTTTATTTGTGGCATTTTTATCTTCTCCATCTTTTCCATTTTCTTCAATTTCCTCTTTGTCTCCTTTTTCATCTTTTTCATCGTCACTATCATCCTCTATATCATATGTTACATCTCCCTCTTCATTAAATTCTTCATTTGGGTCTCCATGAAAATCCATATTACTTCCTTCCTCCAGGCTTTCTTCCCTTTCCAAGTCATATTCTTCCGTTTCTTCACTCATTTCTTCTTCATCTTCTAATATGTGCGCTGATTTCTCGGTAGATATATCTACCAATCCTGGGGAGTTTGCTTTTTCTGTATCCTCTGATTTCTTTTCAAGTTCCTTTTTCATCTGTTCCTGTCTTTCTTTTTCCATTTCATCGTGTATTTTTCTTAATTCTTCTTCTGCTTTTTGTAAGGCTTCTTCGCCTAATTGCAGTTCTACTTTAGCTGTCTTTAATGCTTCATCTGCTGTTTTTTCTGCTTCTTCTGCTTTTTTTCTTGCTTCGTCTGCTTCCTGTTTTGCTCTCGTCGCTTTATCTTTTTCTTCTCGTGCTTTTTGTTGTGCATCTAATTCTTTTTCCTTTTCAGCTTGTGCTACTTTTCGTGCTTCCTCTGATTTTATTCGTATATTTTTTACTTCTTCCTGTAATTGAACTTGCTTTTGCTTTTCATCTTCTAGTTGTTTTACTTCATCTACTTCGGTTATTGTCTTATTTTCTCCAGTGCCTTTTCCGCTGGTTTCTTCTTCCGTTACCCCTAGTTTTTCTTTCAGTATATCCAGATCCTTGATTGCCTTTTCTTTCTTTTCCCCTAATTCGGCAAGTGCTTTAGCTTCAGCATCTAATTTCTGTTTGGCTTCATCCATTAACCCCTTTGCATCGTGCAATTTTTTTTTTAAATCTTCAATTTCTGAGCGTATTTTTTCTGTCTCTTGTTTTGCAGATGTGACTTGCTCTTCAGCGGTTTGTATTTTTTTTTTTATTTCATCAGATGCATTTTGCTCTTGTGCTTGCTTTTCTTGTAATGTGTTTTTATCCTTTGCTGTTTCTTCTCCATCGCTTCTATCTGTGGATGATACTTCTTTAGCACTATCTTCTGTGCCTTTGGGTTCTTCCACGTTTATTTTTGCTTCTTCTGAATCTGTTGTTACTTCGGGTTCATCGACTTTCGATACAGCTGTTTCGACGTCTGGTAGTTTATCTTCTTGGTGTGAAGCACTTTCTTCCTTTCTGTCTTGTTCTCGTTCTGCTTCTCCCTCTTCTGCTTTGCTACCATCTGGATTTTCATTTGCTTCTTTTTCGTCTGCTTTTTCCTGTGCTTTTTCTTTTGCTTTTTCTTCTACTTTTTGATCTCCTTTTTCTTCTGCGTCTTTTTTGTGTCCATCATTCTCGTGTCCTTCTTTTTGGTCTTCTTCTTCTTCTTCTTCTTCTTTTGCTTCTTTTTTGTCTGTTTTTTCGTCCCCTTTTTCTAATTCTTGTTGTGCATCATTCGAAGCATTTTCTACATCCTCTACCGGTTTATCATCACTACCCACGGTCACTATCGTTTCATCACTGTGACTTGATTGACTTTCCCTACTACTTGCATCAACACCGGCTGGATTTTCCTGCGTTACCTTTTCAGATATGTCCCCATCTGATCCTTCTGCTTTACTCAATTTTTTTTTTTCCTCTTCCCTTTTTAATTCCTCTAGTTTAGCATTTTTTTGGGATAAATCTTCTTCTTTTTTCTTTAATTCAGCTTGTTTTTGTTCTATTTGACTTTCAAGTTGCTTACAGGTTGCTTCTTTTTCTTTTAAATCCTTATTTAGCTCTTCAAGTTTTCTCTTTTTTTCCTCTTCTTCGTTATTAAGTCGTTTTATATCTTCTTTATTTTGGATTAATTTATTTTTTAATTGTTGTTTTTCTTTTTCTGTTACTATTATGGCATGTTTATTTGCTTCTGCTTCTTTTTCAGCGAGTTGTTGCTCAAGTTGTACAGCCTCTTCTTCTTCTTTTCTTGCTTTTTCTTTTTGCTGTTCTGCTATTTTTTCCTTTTCCTTTGCTTCCACTTCTATTTTTTTTGCATTTGCATCTTTTTCTTGAGCATCTAATTTTAGTTTATCTACCTCTGTGCCTAATTGTGTTGCTTTTTCTTCCTTTTGTTTTGCTGCTAGTATTTGTTCCTTTGCATCTGCCTTTTTTTTTTCACCCAATATTAATTTTTGTTCTGTTGATAGTGTAGGAGCTTCTTCAGTTTCCTTTTCTGCTCCTTCGATAAATATATCACTGTTAGATGTGGTTTCTCTTTCGTTTAAGTCTTTGTTAGAACTGGCCAAATTGTCTACCCTCGATTGGGGGAGATTCGTGACATTTATTTGTGGTTCTAGTTCTAATAGTGAATTGGAACTATTTTGATTATTCTCATTCATTAATTTTGGTTCTATATGTACAGCAGTCTGTAGAACCATTTCATCATCCATAAACTCATCACATTGATCTCCCTCTCTTGTAACATTATTCGTTAAGGGCATTGAGGTTTCTACAACATTAAGATTATTTTCAAGTGTGTCACTTTGGACAGGTTCCTCATTATCTTTATTTATTAAAGGAATTTTGTTTTTTCCAGTATTAATTCTTAAATTATGCTTTTTCTCATTTGTAACAACAAAATTTTTAACATCATTTGTTGCATATACATTGTGTGTATATACACACAGATATAGAAGAAGTATACATAAACTTGAACGACAATGTTGCTTCATTTTGAGGAAAATATGGAAATGTATTTGAAGTATATATCAAAAATAGAAAGAAAAAAAAAAAAATGATAGAACTAATGATATATATTATAAAAGAATAAATTATATTTAGAACAGTTTTACAACTTGTTCATTCTTCTCCACTTTTGTATTTACCATTTTTTTTTTTTTTTTTATTTTTACAAAAAATTTTCATATTCTAATAACAGTCTAACTAAATATAACTCAACTAAATTGAATATGTTCAAATTTGAAAAAAATATATTTTATTCTAAAAATTAAAAAGAAAAAATGATGTATCCACATGTGCGAAAAATTGAGAATTGCTCTGAAATAAATGTGAAAAAAAAAAAAAGTCTATAAAAAAAAAATTATGCTTTTCTCGTACAAAAATTATATTCATCCTAAATTTTATTTAAAAATTTTTTTTTAAATAACACATTTTTTTTTTTTTTTGCTATTTTTTATTTTATTTATTCTTTCCTTTTAACATTAAATAGTAAGTAAATATCTATCCTTTGAAGTTTCTTAGACATTCTTGCAAGCATCCATCTATGAGCCGTGTGCATGTGTAAAAACTGTCTGCTCTCGAGGGTGCAAATTAGCAAGAATTCTGTCCTTACATTTTGTCGCGTAGATTCCTTATTTAATTGTGTTAGATTGTTGCTATTTATTTCTATTATTATATTATTACATTGTTGTATTATTTCACCATTTCATCATTTCATTTTTTCATTATTTCGTTAATTCATTATTTTACTTTTTTTTTTCTTTTTTGTCGAACAGTTCTGTTGAAATGATAAGTTCCATAGGGTTTAGGATTTACGAAAGAATGAGCCTATTTTTTCATTGTAACATATCATATTATAGCGAAATTGAAATTGTCATGCGCATTAAGTGCGCAACACTCGAAGTGACACGAGACAGGGACATTCTAGTCGATATTGACTATTTGGGGCGTTTCTAATAATGATAAAATTGAAAATTATCGAGGATGTTAGAATGTCTTCAAAAAAAAAAAAAAAAAAAATGAAAAAAAAAAATATAATGAATATTAATTCTCACATTTCCAATGACAAAAGGAAAAAAATGCAGAATTATATGTGATATTTAAAAAGACAGCTGCAAAAATCGAAAAACCGTTTCTATTTTTAATGGACATATTTATTAGTGCTCGATTATTCACAAAAAAATTAACATAAATATGAGGAGAAAAAAAAAAAAAAAATGAGGAGAATATTTTTTCTTTCTAAGGACGACGAAAAATCATTGGCACTTTCCTTTCTCTACGATTTCGCATGATTTTCGTGAAGGCTAATTTTCCACATTGCTGCGCTGTGTCCAATTAATTAATCGGTTTTGTTATGAGTCCGATTAAAATGGCCGAAAATTCCTTAATACATACATGCATACAATATGTGTCTATATATATATATATATATATATATATATTCATTTTTCACCGCCTACTTTTTTTATGTTGCATTTCATGACTTTCCTTAAAATTATCATTACTCCTTTGTGAATAATAACTAGTGTAATTGCAAAAAAAAAATCAAGTAAATTTTGGAGCCCCCAATGAGAGTATGCACAAAAGCTGCTTTGCAAAATTTTAAATGTCCAAGAGGAAGTTATTGATATCTTTCTCGAAATTCTTGAGAATATCTCGTACCGCAGGATTATCAGCAACTAGGGGTGACATAGCTTTTACTAGACCCTCAGCTACCTTTTTAACATTGTTATATTTACTGTAATCATCATTAAATGACACATTAGAATTCTTGTCATTCACTTTTCCAGTTTTTTTTTTTTTTTCTTTTTTCTCTTGAGATTTACTTTTTATTTTAGCCTTTTCATTTTTTTTTACATTTTTCCCACCAGCAGTTTCTCCCCCAGGTACACCTCCGTTATGGTCTCCATCGTCATCATCATCATCATTGTCATCCTCATCATCGTCATTACCATCATCATTGTCATCCTCATCATCGTCATTACCATCATCATTGTCATCCTCATCATCGTCATTACCATCATCATCGTCATCATCATATTCATCATCATCACTATACTCATCATATTCTTCCTCATCATAATCTTTTTCCTCAAAATCCTCTTCCCCTCTTGTGGTAATGTCTCATCTATCGATTCCTCAGTACCTATTTCCACAGCTTCCTCATTCACTTGTTCATCTTTATCCATTAAATTGTCACCCAACTCTTCAGATATTTCCAATGGTTCTAGCACATCTTGATTTATTGCCTTCAAGAGTTCGTAACCTACTTTATTTCTTGCTTTCTTTGCTTCTTCCGCTGCCTTCATAGCCTTGTCAGCTTTCTCCCTTGCAACAGAAACTGTGGTGGCTTGCTGGGCCTCGTTGGCTAAAGTCTCTACTTGCTTTGCAAAATTTTCTGCCTTTTGTGCTTCTTCCATTGCTACCTTTGCGGCATTTTCTGCTTTGGATTTTTCTTCTCCCATTTTTGCAATTTTTGCTACTTCTTGAGCTACAGCTGCTTCTGTGCTTGCTTCCTGTGCTGCCTTTTTCGCTTCTTCCACAGCTCCATTTGCTTTTGCAACTTCCTCGGATTTTGCTATTTCCTGGGCTTTATCTTCTTCTGTTTTTGTTGCATCTGTTTCTTTTGCCCCTTCTGTGGTTTCTACACTTGCTTTAGGTGGTTCTTCTTTTTTCAATGGTTCGCTCGCTGGTACCTCTACCTGATTATCTTTATTTGATACTTGGTTTTCTGGACTTGCCGCCTTCACTTCACCATTTTGAGACACCTCTGGAGACGAATTTGTCGAAGCATCAGGTCCTTTCCCTTGTGCGTCTTTTTCAGTTATTCCCTTTTCGGCTTCTTTACCTGTGTCTTTTCCTGAATCAGATTTAGAATCATCCTTTTCCTCCTCTTTTGATTCAGCCTTTTCTTGGTCATTAGTCTGTGGATTGCTTCCCTTTTCTTGCGCATTCGTACCCTTTGCACCACCTTCGCTAGTAGAGACTGCATCACCTTGGCTAGTAGAGACTGCATCACCTTGGCTAGAAGAGGCTCCATTACCTGGGCTTGAAGGAGCTTTCTCGTCTTGTGAGGGTTCGCTATCTCCTGATAATACATTTCTCAAGTTTGGTTTTTTCAAATCTCCATTTTCGCTTCTTATAACATTATTTCGGTGCATGTATAAATTTAAGAGGAAAAGAAAAAGGGTTACACCACGAAGTTGTTTCATTTTCAATTTGTATGCTGAAATAGTGGAAATATTTACAAATATTTTTAAAAAAATAATAAGAGACTAAAATGTTACAGTTATTATTATACTACACTTTGAAGTTAATTTTTTTTTTTATAAAAAGGCTGTAAATCTTTGACACAGGTGTAAAAACATTAGGTATTCGAGAAATTAGAATCGCACACAGGAGGAAGGGGAAAAAAAAAAGAAAAAGGGAAAATATGCACGTGTGTAAATATTCAAAAAAATGTAAGAATTAACAACTTGATATATTATGAAAAAAAAAAAAAGAGAAGAAAAATATACACATAGAAAAAATCTATGTAAAGAAAAAAAAAAAAAATTCTATTGTATTAAAAAAAAATATATGATTTAATGAAATTCTGTAATGCTTCTTTGGATGTATCTAGGGGCATAAACATGTGTGTGCATCATGCACATTTTTTTTTTTTTTTTTTTTTTTTCTCCATGTTCCCTTAACATATTTGTATTATTTTTACATTTAAAAAGGCATAATTTAGAACTGTGTGTTTAAGCAAAAAAAAAAAAAAAGAAAGAAAAGATAAGATAAGATAAAAAAGTGTTCCTTGAAGAAAAGATCATTGAATTTGAGGTTTAATAAATTTACATCTTAAGTCTTTTGTAATGGATCATGTGAAACACATTTATATCTAATATACCAAGTCAAGTGGAAAAATGATCTCCCAGATTTTAATAATATTCTTAACTATTATCAAATATTTTCGCTCACATTATTTAATGTACTTTTTAATTAGCATGTTAATTAACAAGCCGAATATTCTTTAGCATAAAATTTCATTCGTGTGTTTTTACTATTTTCCATGTTATATAATATATTTATGTAAATTTAAAGGAAATTAAAATTTCTCCCCCTTCTTTATTCAGTAATTCTGATAAAAAGGGAACTCACAAGTATACATTCATTTTTTCTTATTTTTTATTTCTCTTCATTATTATTAGCACCTGTATCTGCTACTCAGATAGAACTTAATGCATTCTGTTTTGGTACATGCAATCTAGAAAGTAATTGTAATTCTAATTAAGATGGTTAAAATATGCACTTCACCAATTTACCAACCCAGAAGTACCTGATTAATATCTGATAAGAAATCTTTTACAGTCTCACCAACCTCGAAATCTTCAGAAATTAATGCTGTCATAGATTTTACTAAATCATCTGTGACTTTTTTAATGTCTTCATATTTTTTGTAATTCCCCTGATAAGATTCATGAATACTACTGTCATCTAATGTGTCTTCATTTTTACCTTCTTCACTTTGATGTGTTTTTCCTGGTTCCTTTTCATCATCCTCTTCCTTATCCCCATCATCCTGATCATTCTCCTTAAAAATTTTCTGAAATTCATCATCCCCTTCTTCCATTTCTTCCATTTCTTCCTCTTCGTCATCTTCTTCGGTTTCTTCATCTTGAGTACTTTCCTGTTCAGGAACTTCCTCTTTTACCTGTTCATCATTATCCATTAAATTATTGTCTGTCTGTTCAGATATTTCCAATGGTTCTAATATATCTTGATTTTTCGATTTCAAATATTGGAATGCTGCTTTATTCCTTGCTTTTTTTGCCTTGTCCGCTGCAGCGATTGCTTTGTTTGCTTCAGTTCTTGCATCATCTGCTGTAGTTGCATCATTCGCCTTCTTGGCAGATTCTTTAGCTTCATTTGCAGCTTTTTCTGCTTCTGCGGATTCACTAACTGCTGCTTCTGACGCTTCTTTGGATGTTTCTACTTTTGTTGCTTCTTTCTTTGCTTCCTCCGCTAACTTTTTCGCCTCTTCGGCTGCTTTTACTGCTTCTGCTTCTGCATTTTTTGCTTCAGCTTTGGCTACCTTTAATGCTTCTGCTTTTGCTGCGGCTACTTTTACCTTTTCTAAAGCTCCTTGTGCTTCTTCCTTTTTTGCTTTCACAATATCTGCTTCAGTTATTGCTAATCTCGCCCTTTCACGAGCGGAATCTGTTACCAATATTATTTTCTTTTTTTGTGTTTCTAATTTATCCTTGTCAGTTGCTCCTTCGGTTAATTTTTCTGCCTCTTGGGCTGATTTTCCTACCTCTTGGGCTGATTTTTCTGCCTCTTTGGCCAATTGTAGCTGTATTCCCGCTGCATCAGCTTCTTCTGCTGCGGCTGCTTCTGCATTTTCTGCTTGCACTTCTATCTTTTTTGCCTCTTCTAAAGCTTTCGTTGCTTCTTCCTTATGTGTTTTTATCGACGCATCTACCTTTTCTTCTACTTTCTTTGCTTCTTCCACTATATCCTTTACCTCCTTTAAATACTGTTTTGCATCATTGGCTGCCTTTTTTGCATATTCATTGAACTTTTCAGCATATGTTACCTCTTCTTTTATTTCTGTCATTATTTTTTTTTTTTCTTCTTCTGTTTTGGCGTCTGGTTTTCCTTCTTGCTGTTTAGGATTGCTTGTTTCACTTCCTTGGGCTTGCACATCCGATGAAGCCGACACACGTGTCTGATCTGTTTCACTATTTTGTGCATCTTGCGCTTTAACACTTGGATTTTCTACCGTTTTATTTTCACCATCTGTTACTTCGGTATGTCTTTCAGCTGTAGAACTTTCTTTCTTATTATGTGCCTCTACGTGTGCCTCTGTCTGTGCTTGTGCCGGTTCCTGTTCCTTTTCCTTTTTCTGTTCTTCTTTCTGTTTCTGTTCCTCTTTCTGTTCTGCTTGTGGCTGTGCCTGCGATAGATTTGAACCAGCTTGGGGTACAGAAACAGTTGGTTGTGATCCGGCTCTTAAGTTAAATTTAGCTGAATTTACAACTTCATTACTTTGGACATTGTTTATAACTTGTGCATTATTTACATATGCGTGAAGATTTAATAAGAATACATATACAGTGGTGCTAAAGAGGACTTTCATTTTTTAAAGCATTTAAAATAAATTTAAAAGTGAAATTAAATGGGTGACGAGTTAGGAAAAATAAATTAAGAAAGCTAAGCCATACGCATACATCATTCACACCCTTTTGTATTATTATTCTTCCTTATTTTGCAATAAAAATGGGAAGGCAGAAATTTAGAACAAAATGTGTAAATTGCAATAGCAGTGTTGCACCAATAGAAGCGCGAAATTTTGGAAATTGAAAACAGAAAAATTCTATCAAAATGTGTATAATTGGATGCGTGAATATTATCGAAAGGGTAAAAAAAAAAAAAAAAATTAGATAAATAAAATTTTTTTTTTTTTTAAAAAAGAATACAACATATACATCAATGCGCATATTATGATGTGACATATTTGATTAAAATGTGATACGTCTCACTGGAATTATTTACCCATTTGGAAATGCATACTGGAAATTATGGGTGCGAGGAAAAAGAAAAAATGAAAATCAAACATGCACACGTAACAATGTCTCAACATTGAGTAATATGTGGAAATATTCAAGGATATTATTGTATTCACAAGTGTGTCCATTCAGTTTACGTATATAATTTTGTTTAACGTTATTTTTGTTTTATTTTTTGAATCATTTAAAAAAGGTAAAAACTTTTTTAAATATTGTAAAAAAAAAAAAGGATAAGTATGATTGTATCATTTTGTGTAACCAAAGTTGTGGTATTTTTTTTCCCTTTAGCCTTTTTTAAATTTTACATATATTTAAATAAAATGATTCATGGTAATATATGATAAAAAGGAAAGAGAATTCTACTCTGTTCATTTATTAAACATGGTGGAAGATCACTTATGATTATTTTTGTTTCTAAAAAAATTGGTGTATGCAAGTGATTCCCACTATGCTTTTTCAATGTTGCACTTTTTAATAGAATATAATGTGTAGTTAAAACATGTAATCCTTCTTTGTTGAATTAAAACAGTTTGAAGAAGAGAAGCATTGTCTTTTACGAGAAAAGCTAGAAGCCATTCATATGATTTTATCACAAAAAAAGGTAAATATACGTGCATACATATATACATTGCTGCAACGTTTTTGTTATGAATTTATTCAAAATTGAGTATAACGTATTTATTTATTATTATTACTATTTTGTTGTTGTTCACCAAACAATGTGATAACAACCATCGGTGACATTGCCGTTATGAGTGAAAGACAGCAAATAGTCACACATACTTTTATAGGTCTACAATGATAATCATTTTTCAGAAAAAAAAAAAAAAAAAAAAAAAATCAACGCAAAAATTATATTTGAAAAAATTGTTCCCCCCTTATAAAATGGACAACGGAATAAGCAAAAAAAAAAAAAATTTTTTTTGGAGTATTAATGAGGTTTCCCTTTTATATATTTTTTACTTCAATTTGATAATCACGATGGGTTACAATATGTAAACTACTAAATCTCGTTTTTTCTAGTACGTGAGCTAAAATAATAAATATTTGAAAAAACTAAAAAACGCCTTAATTTTATTTAATATACCTTTCCCCACCCTATAAAAAATATTTCCTTGTGTTGATTCGCTTTGAGATACAGGTTCATCTTTCTTTTCTTGATTACTTTTTGTGTTATATAGATCACTTGTTATGTTTTTTTCTTCATGGAGTAATTCTGTTTTATTTTTTGAATCCTGGTTTTTTACGTCTGTCGCACTTTTGTTTTCTGTTGGTTTATTTGCTTTAGCAGGTTCAGAGGCAGCGGGAGTAACTTTTGTTTTTACATTATCTTGTGTTGTTACAGCCGATTTTTGAGGAGGTGCTGGTGACTCTTTCACTTCTACTTGTTTTGTTATAGATGATGGTTGTTTTGGAATTATCGGTCTTTTTACCACTGCTGTTTTAGGTTTCTCATTATCTGGAATTGGTATTTTTATTTTTTCTAATTCTGACACTTCATTTGTTTTTCCTGATAATGTTAGTGCTGTTTTTGCTTCCTCTTTTGCTATTCCTGCGGATCTTTCTGCTAAATATTTTGCTCTTTCAGCATCTTCCTTTGCTTCCATTGCTTCTGCTACTGTTGTTGCTACCCTTGCTCTTTCTGCTGCTGCTGCTGCGTCTTTACTTGCTCTTATTGTGTCTTCTTTTGCGAAACCAGATTCCATTTCTGATAAGTCTGCATCTATTATTTGCGTATTTTTAATAAAATATCTCTTTACCTGTTCTACTGCCTGGGATGCCAACTCCACTAACATTTTTGTTTCCATCGACAGTAGTTCCGCTTCCTCAGCTAATTTTTGTATCTGATTTTCATCGTTTGCACTTGCGCTTGCAATTGAACTTGAACTTGCAGATTTGTTATCAGATGTTACATTATTCCTAGCACCAGAATTTCTAAGATTAATTATTTCGTTATTTACAACATTATATTCGAGTGCAAAAATGTTTAAGAAGAATATAAAAAATATAGTGCTCCAAATTTGTTTCATTTTACTATATCTTTTACTTTTAGAATAAGGAACGGAAAATATATTGATGCATGCAAGAGGTAATAAAAGCTAAAAAGAGTTTAGGTGTAATTTTACAGGATGCATTTCGCTCACTTTTGGTTCTTTTTCTCTGCTCGCAGAACAGAACAAAATTTTTAGAATATTCAAATCGGACTAGCACATATTGGGGTATAATGCTAAATGGATTAACTGGAATTTTCCAGTTATTGTGGCAAACATAGAAAATATAAATTAAAAAATTTTAATTATATATTGTGAGTTTTTCAAACTGTGGTTGTAAAAAACTAGATAAATTTTTGAATCAGAGGTAGGAAATATAGACAGAGGATAACAGCATAGTTATTATATCATTTTATGAAAGGAAACGTCTCACCACCTGGGGAAATGAAAAATTGATAAAAGAAAACACAAAAAAAAAAAAAAAAAAAATTTTGCTAAATTTTGACGAAATTATTTTTTCTTCTAACACTTTTAATACACATTTTTTCTTACACATATCAGATATTTATTTTTAACGCATTCGAATAGTGTCCACATTTAGGTATCTGTGTCTGTATGTGTGTGTGTGCGTTACGGTGGTTTTCTGGGGAAGTGGTGCATATGCATTCTGATCTGAAAAAAAAAAGAGATTTTTACCATTTTTTTTTTTTTTTTTTTTACTCTATTTAATTTTTTTAATAGAATATTATTACAATGATTTTCATAATTTTATTGTTTTTATGTATTTTTTATTTATAACGTATAATATTTGGAGAATCCACACCATGTTGTGTTCCCCTATGAGTTGCATGTAATCCCTTGGCACATTTCGTCGAGCTTGTTTTTTTCCTAAATTTTTACAACAAATTACCATTCGTCTATTAACTATTCTGTTTAAATGAAATTATTTAAGTAAAAATAGGAAAAAAATATATAAAAAAATAATTTAATAAAAAGAAAAAGAAATAAAAATTTATATTTTGTTTTTCCATTTTGCGGCTTTGGCGGTAAAATCCAAGTGTGAAATTCTCCTACAGTTGTCCTTTATCAGGATAAACTAAAGCAGATGCGCGTGTGATATATTAAATCGCGCAAAGATAAATTTTATTAAATATATATATATATACATACATGTATGTTCGTATAACGTGCTTATGTGTGTAACAACAGATACGCATTAATTAATTAACTTAATTCATTCTTTTTAGTGCAACGGCATTTGACAAATAATCCAATAAATGAGTTGCTATTCTTCCTATATGTTTATACCAACATACTTTACAATTAGCAACTGAGAGCAATTTAGATGAATGAAATTTTTTTTTTCATCTGACTTGGAGAAGTATGTTTTCTTTTCATTTTACTATTTTTAATACATTCTTTCTTATGAACAACTAAATGTGTAAGCAATTTCTTCTCTGTCATGTTCTTCATATGAGTATGCACCAGTAAATCCTTTTTTCTTAGCCCTCACGTATTACACCTTCTCTTTCCGTATTTTATTTTATTTTTTTTATTTTCCCCACTTCAAATTAGATAATTCATTTTGACAATAACCTTATGTCGTCATATGGAACTGAAAACGTATTGATACTCTCGACAAATGCGTCAAATAAAGATTTTTTCCAATTTTCACATGTTCAACAGAAATTGATTCAGATCTTGCGCAAAATCTTTTAAAGAATCTGTAACTCCACTATCATCATTTATTGTGTTAATTACACTTTTTGTTAATTCATCAGCTAGCTTTTTAACCTCGACTATATTTTTGTAGTTATCTTCAAGTATCGTGTGGGCATTACTATCATTAATTGGTTCGTTAATTCGTTCTTCGGATAGATTATTTTCATTTTCGATTTTGTTTTCAGTGGGTTTATGTATCGTTTCAACTTGTTTTCCTTCGTCTTTTTCTTCTTTTCCTTTCTCTTCTTCTTCCCCCTCCTCGTCTTCGTCTTGCTCACTCTCTTCCTCTTCATCTGGGTTCGTTTCTACCTCCTCTTGTGATATATCCGCTTCTTCTACTTCTTCCTCTTCTTCCGTCTGTTCTTTTTCTTGTTCTTCTGTTTCTCCAAGTTCCTTTTCATCACTGTCTACTGCATTGTAACTTTTCCGTGAATATTTTTTTACAATATCTAGTACTCCTAGATTTTTCTTCCTCAACGATTCTTCCGCTTCCTTTTTTGCTCTCTCTGCAGCTTCTCTCGCTTTATTCGCCTTGTCTGCTGCGTCTTTCGATGCCATCTCTGCTGCTTGTGCTTTCAAAACTGCTTTTTCTACAGTTATAAGAACTTTATTTTTTGCATTTTCTAATGTTTCTGCGTTTGGGGCTTCTATTGCATTCTTCAGTTCTTTTTCTGCTACTAACAGTTCAGCTTGTACTATTGCTGCTGCGTCTAATGCTTCTTTTGCCTTCCCTATTGCTTCTTGTTCTTTTTCTTTAGCCATATGCGCGTCTTTCTCTGCTGACTCTTCTTTCGTTTTTGCTTCCTCTGCTTCTGCAGCCGATCTGTTTGCAGCATTTGTTGCTTCTTCTGCTGCAGTAGCAGCTTTCCTTGCTTTATCATTTTCCACTTCTACTTTTGCAACCAGTTCTGTTATTTGGGCTATTTCTTTTTGCTTCTTTGCATCTTCTGCTGCTTCTATAACTTCTAACGTTTTTTCTTTTATATAACTAATTTTCGATAATATATCTGCCTTTTTATCTTCACTATGTCCATTCGTCTCTACCTCTTTTTTTGCTTCTTTCGCTTTTTCTGATACTTCCTTTGACAAATTCTCCGCTATTTCTGCTTTTTTTTTTGCTATATCCACAGCTTTTTCCGCTTCAACTTTTGCCTTCACTTCAGTTTCTACCCCTTTGGTCACTTCTTCAGTTTGCTTCATCACTATTTCGGTTGCCACATGTGCATTTTTGGCTTCTTCCTTTGCCGATTCTGCTTTAGCCACTTCTGCTGCTATCTGTGTTTGTATTTGCGCTTTTTTAGCTTCTTTTGCGTGTTTTGATGCATTTTCTGCTTTTTTTTTAAGTTCATCTAATTTTTTCTCCACTTCTGCTTCTGTTTCTTCAGTGTTTATTATACTCTTTGCATTGTCAGCAATAGAGTTGGCTTCTTTTGCATTGTTTGATGCAGATTCTGCATTGTCTTTTGCTAAATCTGCGGCTTTGTCTACTTCTTTTTTTTGTCTCTGTACTTCTTCTGATTTTGTTGCATTTGTTACCCTTTCTGTTTCTTTTCTCCCTTCTTCAGCTGCAATTAGCGCTCTGTTAGCTTCTTCTTTTGCTGCTTCTGCTTTTGCCACTTCTGCTTCTATTTGTGCCTCTGTTTTGGCTTTCTTAGCTTCACCAGCCAATTCTGCTACTTTGTTTGTCTTCTGTTTTATCGAATCTGCTTTATCTGTTATATCATCTATACCAGTTGTTGCTTCTTGTACTGCATCTAATGCTTCTTTTTCTGCTTCATCTGCTTTTTCTGAAGCTCTGTTTGAAGCATTCGCTGCCTTAGTTGCTGCTTCTACTGCTTTTGCGGCTTTTGATTCATCTGCGAATTTGGAAGCTTCACTTTTTGCCCCCACTGCGTCTTCTTTCGCTTTTTGTGCTTCTCCTTTTGCGTTTTCTGCTTTTTCTAAATATTCTGCTACCTCTGCTGCTATTACCGCTAGTTCTCTTTCTTTCCTTGTTTTTTCTGCTTCTTTTACTGCTTCTAATACTTTATTTTTTGCTTCACTTATATTTTCTTCATTTCCTGCCTTTTCTAAAGCTTTTACTTCATCTGCTAATTCTTGTGTTTTAGTTGCATGTTTTTCAGCATCTTCTTTTGCCTTTTCAGCCTTTTTTCTAGCTATATCTGCTGTTTTTGCTTTTTTTACTGCTTCCTCTGCTCGCGCATTTGCTTTTTTCGCCTCTTCCATTTCACTTTTTGCATCTTCTTTTGCTGCTTCTGCTTTTACAACTTGGGTGGCAAGTTCTGCTTTTACCCTCTCTTTCTTCGCTTCACTTGACGCATCTTGTGCTTTTTTTGATTCTCTTTCAGCATCGTTTAATTTTACTGCTTTTTGAGCATTAGATGCTGCTGTAGTAGCAGTGTCTGTGTGTTCTTTTGCTTTTCTTGTCGCATCTTGTGCTCTCTGTTTTGCCTCACTAATTACATTTGATTCCTTTGCTTCACTAATTGCACTATTTGCTGCTGTTTCTGCAGATACGGCTTCCTTTTCTGCTAATACCTTTGACACTTCAGCTTTTGTTACTTCTAATGCTATTTTTGCATTTTCGCTTGCGGTTTGTACTTTTTTTAACTCTTCCTTTGCCATTTTCACAGACTCCGTTGCTTCGGCTGCTTTTGCTTTTATTGCTTCTACTTTTGCACTATTTACATTTACTGTTTTTCCATCTTCTTTTGTGTCTATTTTTCCGTCTTGTTTTGCCTTTTCCGCTTCACCTCTTGCCTTTTCTGCTCCAACTCTTGCTTTTTCTGTTTGCTGTTTTACCTTTTCCTGTGCTGTTAATGCACTTTTTGCTTCTACCTCTGCTTTCTTTACTGCCTCTTTTGCAGCTTCATCTTTCGAACCTTCAACTTTAGCTGCCTCTTTTTGCGCTTCATTGAATGCATTTTGTGCTTCTGTCTTTGCCTGTTCTGCATCCTTTGCTGTCTTATCCGCTTCTGCTATTGCCACTCCTGCTTTTATAATATTTTCTTCTATTTCGGACAATTCTCTTGCCTTCTTAGCATCTTCTGCTGCTTTTATTGCTTTTAATGTTTTTTCTTTTATAGCATTTATCTTTTCTTGTGTATCTGCTTTATCTGCTTCCTCTGATACTTCCTTTGCATTTTTTTCAGCGATTTGTACATTTTTCTTTGCTTCATCTACTGCTTTTATTACTTCTTGTATCGCATTTTCTTCTAATTTTCCTTCCTCTTTTATTTTTTGTGATCTTGTTTTTGCTTCCTCAGCTGCGTTTTCCTCTTTCTTAGCTTCTTCTTTTGCAGCTTCTGCTTTCACTACTTCAGCTGATACTTCTGTTCTTGCTAGTGCCTTCTTTATTTCTTCTGATGCTTTTGTTGCATCTGCTTCTGCCTTTTTTGCCAATTTTAATGCTTCTTGTAACTTTGTTTTTGCTTCATTTAGTGCATTTTCATCGTTTTTATCATTTATTGACACTTCTACTTCTTTTGCATCGTTTGCTGATTTTTCTGCAAGCTCCTTCGCCTTATCTGATTCGTTCGTTTGAGTCAACACTTGATTTTTCGCATCTTTTACTTTTTCTGATTTTGATACATCATTTATTTTTATTTTTTCAATTTCTGTTGCTATTTGCATAGCTTTAGTTTTTGCTTCATTAGCACTGTTGGAAATTTTGTTCACTTTTTCCTTTTCTATTTCTATTTTTGCTACTTCAGCTGCAATTTCAGCTTTCTTTTGTGCCACCTTTGTTGCACCTGTTGCTTGTGATATAGTTGTGAAATTTTCTTTTAAGGCACTTATTTCTGTTTGTGCATCTTCATTTTTGCTTACTTTACTTAATGCCAATATTGCTTTTTCTGCTGTTTCTTGTACCGCCTTTTTTGTCTCTTCCTCCTTTGCTACGGCTGTTTCAACGTGTTCTTGCACTTTTTTAAGTGCTGCTTCTACGTTTTCTGTATTGGGTTTTGATGTATCCTTTGAAAGATTTTCGTTTGTTTCTTTTGCTTCTATCACTGATTTTTTTGCTTGATCCTCCAACTCTTTTACTTTTACTACCTCCGCTGCTATTTCTGCTGCGAGTTCTGCTTTCTTTTTTGATGCCTTCGCTATATTGGCTGCTTTCTCTGCCTCATTTTTGTGCTCTTTTACTTGTTCCAGTTTGTTGGAAATTTCGCCCCCATCATTGCTTTCTTGTTGTAATGCTTTTTCTGCTTCTTCCTGTGCTTTTTTTTCTTGTTCCAGTTTGTTGGAATTTTCTCCTTCACCATTTATCTCTACTCCTACGGCTGTGCCTTCTTTCTGTGATTTTTTTTCTGGTTCCTTTGATGTTTCCACTCCTTCCTGTGATATTGTTTTTGCTTCACTCAGTGCTTCTTCCATTTTTCCTTCCTCTTGTACCTTCCTTTCTGCTTCTTGTACATTTTTTAATGCCGTTTCAGCATCAGTTATTGCATTTGTGGCTTCTTCTTTTGCTTTGCTTTCTTCTTCCTGTGCTTTTTTTTCTTGCTCCTTTGCTGTTTTCACTGCATCGTCTGCTATTTTTACTGCTTCACTCAGTGCTTCTTTCATTTTTCCTTCCTCTTGTACCTTCCCTTTTGCTTCTTGTGCCTTTTTTAATGCCGTTTCAGCATCAGTTTTTGCATTTGTGGCTTCTTCTTTTGCCTTTTTGATGTTCTCTATATGTGTTCTTATTTCTTCTTTTGCTTTTTTATTTTCATCTCCTTTATCCTCCTGATGTTCACCATCACTTTTGTTTTTTCCCTCTTTTCCTGTGTTGGCATCTGTATCGTCATCTGTCTCCTTATCTTTCTCTCTATCTGCCTTCTCATCATTCTTGCTATTTCTGTCGTCATCATTATTGCCATCTGTCTGGTCATCTTTCTTTCCATCTGTATGACTACCTGTGTTGTCATCTTCGTGGTCAACTGTATCGCCATCTGATTTTTCCGCTTTTGGTTCAGGTGATAATTTTTCTGTCTCACTAATTGAGACGTCTGTATCCCTCAATTCTGCTTCTGAATTATTATCTTCTGCCTTTATTGAAATTTCTGTTCTTGGAGACCCACTTCTTAAATTGGGCATTCTATAATTTACAATTTCTTTACTTACAACATTTTTTTCGTTTTTGTGTAAATTTAAAAATAAGATACAAAAAGTTATTTTAAAAAAATGGTTCATTTTTAATTTGTGTGCTAAAAGAATTGCAATAATTTAAAATACAAGAACATGTTATATAACAATTAAAAGAAAAAATCTAATTAGTTGAATGCATTACAAATTATCGGACATATTTTACATGCAGTGCAAGAGTAATATATTTAACAATTGTCTTGTAGTAGTACATACTGAAAAATGCCTAAAAAAGGAGAATACACAAAGTCTATAAAAAAAAAAAAAAAAATACATTTTCAGTTGTCTCAAATATTTCATTTATGAGTGCCACATTTGATAATTATTATTTCTACATGTATATGTACATGCTTTTTTTTTTGAAAGTAGAAAATCATTTATTAATTTTCGAAATACTCGAGTTGTTTACCAATTATAAATTCATAAATGTGAACTATTGTGTGAAAACAGAAATTTGTTTTTTACAAAAACAAAGTAAACTATGATTATCTGAATTTTCAAACTACTTTATTTATGTTATCCCAAATGATAACATAAAAACGAGAGTCATTTTTGTTTAATAATTAGCAAAAGTGTAAGGAATGTCACATACAAAGAATATGCCTTATGCGAAATCTGTCTGAAATGTATGCATACACATGTGTATACTTATATACTTGCATGTGTGTATTTTTTTTTTTTTTTTTCATATAGATTTACAAAAAGTTAACGCTATTATTTATTAATAGTTAAATATGCTTCACACTTCTCGTCGAAACGGAGAAAAATGTTACGAATAATGGTTTTTAATTCATTAAAATGATAAAAAAAAAAATTAAACAAAAAAGAAAGTATTCAATCAATCAAATGTTAAAAAAGCAAAAACAAGAAAAAATAAAAAACAAAAAAAAACAGTGGAATAACTTTCATTTTAGAACAAGTACAAGATTGGTGGTAAATTAAAAATTTAAAAATGAACAAGATGCAATTTAATAGTGTGCAATTTGTTCTTTTATATAACATAGTAGAAAATATATTTTTTTTATTTTCCTATTTATATTTCTTTCTTTTGTTGTTTTTCTTTTTTTATATTTTTTTTGGAGCATTTAAATTTGGCGCAAATTTTCCCTCTGTTGGAATGTAGGTTATATATATAATTAATTAGATTTCTTATGACTTGGATTAATTTGTATGAAATTATTCCCATTAGTGTGTTCATTTTTTTTTAGTACTTTTCTTCTCTTAAATAACAGTTTGTAATTTTCTTCAAAACTAACATAGTTAACCTTTAAAATCCTTCCCTATCACCAGAAAAGGATCAGGTGAGTATAGGAAGCACTAAACACATGCATCAAATATATCTTTTTGCAATTTTTCTTATGTTCATATGTTCAACAGATACTGGTTCATGTATTGCGAGAAATCATTTAGACCGTCTGTGGCTCCAATATCATTATTAATTGTGCTAATTGTATTTTTTGTTATATCATGAGCTAACTTTTTAACACCCGCTAAACTTTTATAGTTAGGATCAAGGATCATGTAAGCATCATGGTCACTTAAAGGTTTGTTAATTTGTTCTTGGGATTGTTTATTTTCATTTTTTACCTTAGTTTCTACGCCACTATTTTGGGGTTCTCTATATTCTGCTTCTTTTTCTTCTACTTCACCTTTTTTTTTCATTTCTTCTGTCTCTTCCACTTCTTCTGTCTCTTCCACTTCTTCTGTCTCTTCCACGTCTTCTGCCTCTTCTACTTCTTCATCTTCTTCCACTTCTTCTGCCTCTTCTGTTTCTTCGGCTTCTTCCACTTCATCGGTTTCTTCCTCTTCGTCCTTCTCTTCCTTTTCTTGTTCTTCTGTTTCTCCAAGTTCCTTTTCATCGCTATCTACTGCATTGTAACTTTCCCGTGAATATTTTTTTACAATTTCTAGTACTCCCAGATTTTTCTTCCTCAACGATTCTTCTGCTTCCTTCTTTGCTCTCTCAGCAGCTTCTCCCGCTTTCTTCGCTTTGTCTATTGCGTCCTTCGATGCCACTTCTGCTGCTTGTGCTTTTTTTTCAGCCTCCTTTACTGCTTCAAGCACTTTTGCTTTAGCTTCTTTCAATGATTCCATTGTTGTTGCGTCTTTAGCTTTCTTTAATTCTTCTTCTGCTATTAATAATTGAGCTTGCACTCCATCTGCTTCGTCCGATACTTCTTTTGCCTTCTTAATTGCTTCTTGTTCTTCATCTTTCGCCATATGTGCGTCTTTCTCTGCTGATTCTGCTTTCTTCTTTTCCTTCTCTGCTTCCTCAGCTGCTTTGATTGCAGCATTTTTTGCCTCTTCTGCTGCAGTAACTGCTTTCTTTGCTTTATCATTTGCCACTTCTATTTTTGCAAACAGTTCTGCTATTTCTGCTACTTCTTTTGCCCTCTTTGCATCTTCGGCTGCTTTTATTGCCTCTAATGTTTTTTCCTTTATAGAACTCATTTTCGATGATATACTTTCCTTTTTCTCTTCATTATCTCCATGCGTCTCTACTTCTTCTTTTACTTCTTTCGCTTCTTTTGACACTTCCTTTGATAATTTCTCGGTTATTTCTGCGTTTTTTTTTGCTATATCCGCAGCATTTTCCGCTTCAACCTTTGCTTTTATTCCTGATTCAACCTTTTTTTCCATATCGTATGTTTGCATTTTTGCTTTCTCAGCTGCCACATGTGCTTCTTTGGCTTCCTCCTGTGCTACATATGCTTTAGCTACTTCTGCTGCCATCTCTGCTTTTTTTTGAGCCTTTTTAGTTTCTTTCGCTGCCTCTAACGCATTTTTTGCCTTTTCTTTAAGTTCATCTAATTTTTTGGACACATCTGCTTCTTCTACTTTCTGTTTCAAATCATCTAATATTCTTACCGCCATTTTTTCTGCTTCTTTTGCTTGTGACGATGCCGTTTCAGCCTTCTGCTTAGCTATATCGGCCTCATTTTCTGCCTTTCCTTTTTCGTCCATTACCTCTTTTAATGGATTATTTTCTGCTGTCTTTTCTGCCTGTTTTCTCGCTTCTTCAGCTGCAATGTGCGCTCTGTTAGCTTCTTCTTTTGCTGCTTCTGCTTTTGCTACTTCTGCTTCTAGTTGTGCCTCTGTTTTGGCTTTTTTAGCTTCACCAGCCAGTTCTGCTACTTTGTTTGTCTTCTGTTTTATGGAATCTGCTTTATCTGTTATATCATCTATACCAGTTGTTGCTTCTTGTACTGCATCTAATGCTTCTTTTTTCGCTTCATCTGCTTTTTCTGAAGCTGTATTTGAAGCTTTTTCTGACTTAGATGCTGCTTCTACTGCTTTTACGGCTTTTGATTCATTTGCGAATTTGGAAGCTTCATTTTTTGCCCTCAGTGCATCTTCTTTCGCTTTTTGTGCTTCTTCTTTTGCGGTTTCTGCTTTTTCTAAATATTCTGCTACTTCCGCTGCTATTACCGCTAGTTCTCTTGCTTTCTTTGCATGTTTGGCGGCTTCCACTGCTTGTTTCGCTTCTTCTATTGCTTTTAATAACTTATCCATACTTACATCAATTGATTCATCTTTCAAATCCGTTTCTGCATCTTTCACCTTTTTTGTGAATGCTTCTACTGCAGCTGATTGTTCTTCTGCCTTTTTTACTTCCTTTTCAAGTTTTTTTATTGCATTTTTAGCTGCCTCTTTCGCTTTCACCACTTTTTTTGCCTGTTCTTTTGCTTTTTGTGCTTACTCCACTTCTTTTTTTGCTTCTTCTTGTGCTTCTTCTGCTTTTACAACTTGGGCTGCTAGTTCTGCTTTTACTCTTTCTTTCTTTGCTTTATTCAATGCGTCTTGTGCCTTTTCTGATTCTTCTTCGGTACTGCTTAATGTATTCGCACTTTGGGCAGCAACTGCTGCTGTGTGTGCTAAGTTTGCATATTCTCTTGCCTTTTTTGCGGCCTCTTCTGCTCTCTTTTTTGCATTATTCGCTTCATTAGAATTCTTAGCTTCACTTATTGCATTTTCCTTTGCCTTTTCTGCATTGAGCGCTTCCATCTCTGCTAGTACTTTTGACACTTCAGCTTTTGTTACTTCTAATGCTATTTTTGCATTATCCCTTGCTTTTTGAGCTTTTTCTGTTGCCGTCTTTGCATGTTTTGCATATTGTACTGATTTTTCTGTATATTCTTTTACAGTATCTAAGTTTTCGTCTTTTTCCTTCTTTGCTTCGTTTTCTTCTTCCCCTTTTGCTTTTCGTGCTTCGCCTTTTGCCTTTCGTGCTTCTTCTACTGCCTTTTCTTCTTCTGAATCTGCATTTTTTGACTCCGTTTCTACTTTTCCTACTGCCGTTTTTACAGCTTCGTATTTTGAAATTTCAACTTTAGCTGCTTCTGTTTTCGCTTGTTCGTATGCGCTTTGTGCCTCCATTTTTGCTACCCCTGCATCTTTTATGGCTTTTTCAGCATCTGCAATTGCACCTTCTGCTTTTGTTCTTTCTAACTCTATTTTTGCCTTTTCGTTTTCCTTTTTAGCATTTGTTGCTGCTTCTTTTGCTTTCTCTAAAGCTTCTTCAGCTTCTTTTTTTCTCGACTCTACATTTTTTGCTGCTTCTTTTGTATCCTCTAAAACTGCGTTTGCAATCTTTAAAGCTACGTTTGCTTTTTCCTTTGCATCTTTAGAATTTTTTGCAGCTTCCGTTGATAAATTTAACGCCCCTGTTTCTTCTTTTGATTTTTTAGCATTTTCTGCTTTTTCCTTCGCGTCCTCTAAAGCCTTTTGTGCCTCATCCCTCCTTGATTTATAATTTGTTTGCTCACTTGTTTTACCGGATATTTCAACTCCAGCCAGCAATGCACTGCCTTCTTTTGCTTTTTTAACTGCATCTTGAGCGTCTTCAGATGCCGCTTTTGCTTCTTCAGCTGCCGCTTTTGCTTTTTCAGCTGCCTTTTCTGATTTTTTTGCTGCCATTTGTACATCACTGGTTTCTGATTCTGCATGTGTAGCTCCTGCTTTTTCTGCAGTACCTGCTGCTTTTTTTGCTTCATCTGCTGCTTTTGTTGCATCATCGGCTTCTTTTTTTGCCTCATCTGCTGCTCTCTTTGCACCTTCTTCTACTTTTTTCGCTGCTTCCAAGTGCTCTTCTTCCTTTTTTATTGTTTCCTCAAACCCTTTTAATGCTTTTTCAGCGTCTCCTATTGCTTTTAACGCCTTTACTATTTCTAATTCTATGTTTACCTTTTCATTTTCTTTTTTAGCATTTTCTGCTGCTTCTTTTGCTTTCTTTAAAGCTTCTTCAGCTTCTTTTTTTTTCGACTCTACATTTTTTGCTGCATTTTCTGCGCAACATAAAGCCTTCTGTTCCATTTCTTTATTGGGTACTTTATCTGGTTTAGTGGAATCCTTCACTTCCTGTACTATCTTTTCATATTCTGTCTTCACTGCAGCGCTAATTTCCTCATTTTTTTGGAGGGCTTCCTTTGTTTCTTTAACAATATTTTTAGCATTCTGCACAGTTTCCTTTGCTTCTTTTAATGGGTCATTATTTTCTCGCAATGATTTTGTTACTTCTTGTTTTGATAAGTCTGAAGCTGCTTGTTCTACAATTTTGGCTACATTTGTTGCTGCTTTTTCTAGTAAAACTGCTACTTCCTTTGCTTTTTCGAACTTTTCTCCTTTTTTTATGGATTCTTCAGCTTCTTTTAAAGCCTGTTCAATTTTTTCTTTTGCTTCCCTTTCTTCCCTTTCTTTTGCTTCCCTTTCTTTTGCTTCCCTTTCTTCCTTTTCTAAAACTTTTTCGTCTTGTTTTTTCCCATGTTCTTCCTTAGTATTTGAATTTTCAGGTGGTGATTCCTCTTTAATCTTTGTTCCTTGTTCACCATTTCTGTTTAATTCAAGTAATTTTTTTAAAACTTCTGGATCTATATCAGCAGGGTAATATGGTTCCTCTAAATCTGTTTTTCCGAATACAACACTAACACTACCAAGACGATTTTTATGTGCCCCCTTTAAACTGTTTTGACTATTTTTAAAAATTTTTTTTTTTTTTTGTGAGTCATTTCTTAAATTATATTTTTCATGATTTGGAATTGTAGAGTTTTTATTAGAATTGTTTGTGAGTTTTGCATGATTAATGTACACATAATAATTTAAAAAAAATATGCAAAATATAATTTTGAATTTGTTCTTCATGTTATACAATGCATAAATTATATCACTTCAAATTTTATTAAAAAAATAAAACAAATGTAAAGACTCCAGGTCATACTTTTCCCCCCCTTCTATGCGCCTTTCATATTAACATTTTTTATTCTGAAAATTACATGAATCATTGTACATATTATTAACTAAAAAATATAAATAAGGGAGGGAAAAAAAAAAAAAAAATAATAATACTTTATCTTTCAATTTGTAAAATGCAACACTATAGTAACTGTAGAAATGAGAAGACGCGCATGTTAGTTGAGTAGAACCAATCTGCTAAAAGTGTGTATATGTGTATGTATATATATATATATATGTATTTTTTTAGGACAAAAAATGTAAAGTGTTCGTGAAATTATTTTTTTTTAATGTTTTATTCAATTTTTTTTTTTTTTTTCTAGAAATGTTAAAAAAAAATTACATGACTTGTCTAAATTATTTTAATATTTTTTAATTTGAATAATACACATTGTGTGTGCAAAAAAAAAAAAAAAAAAAAAAATGTACCATTTTTCCATGGAGACTTTCAAATTAATTTAATAAACCTTGAAATCCTAAATGGCAAATGCTTTAAAACGAATGAATATGTTGAAACACTTGATTTGAAACAATTATCGAATATTTTTCTTTATAGACTCAATAAATAGTAATATTAAATTGCTTTTTCTATAATGTTTATGCTCTGTTATTTAAAATAGGTAATAAAAATTCAAAATAAAATAATAATTAATATAAACAAAAATAAATTGTTGTATTATATTGTATACACAGAAAAGAAGGGAGGAGTAAATTTTTTTTTTTTTTTTTTTTTTTCATATATAACACGTGGATTCCTAATTTTAAAATTGACCTAAAAATATTAACACATTTATTCATTAAAATGATTTAACATTTTCTAAGTTGATATATATTTATTCTCCAAGCATGCATTTGATAAATTCATTTTTCTCATTGGAAAAATTTACCTTACGAAATAACACTAACTATAAAATCACTACATAAATTTTTTTCTATATTACTATTAGAAATTATATACTAAATTTATGTAAAAATATAATTATATTTTAAAGCATACTAATTAATTATCTAAATGATCTTATATAAGTATTTTATTAACATGCATTCATTAATTTCGCTATTTTATATTACATTTATTTAAATTTAAAGGAAATTAAAATTTCTCCTCCTTTACTCAGTAATTATGATAAAAAGGGAACTCACGATTGTAGATTCATTTTTTCTTATTTTTTATTTCGCTTCATTATTATTAGCACCTGTATCTGCTACTCAGATAGAACTTAATGCATTCTGTTTTGGTACATGCAATCTAGAAAGTAATTGTAATTTTTATTAAGATGATTAAAATATGCACTTCACCATTTTACCAACCCAGAAGTACCTGATTAATATCTGATAGGAAATCTTTTACAGTCTCACCAACCTCGAAATCTTCAGAAATTAATGCTGTCATAGATTTTACTAAATCATCTGTGACTTTTTTAATGTCTTCATATTTTTTGTAATCCCCTTGATAAGATTCATGAATACTACTGTCATCTAATGTGTCTTTATTTTTACCTTCTTTACTTTGATCTGTTTTTCCTGGTTCCTTTTCATCATCCCCTTCCTCATCCTCATCATCCTGATCATTCTCCTTAAAAATTTTCTGAAATTCATCATCCCCTTCTTCCATTTCTTCCATTTCTTCCTCTTCGTCATCTTCTTCGGTTTCTTCATCTTGAGTACTTTCCTGTTCAGGAACTTCCTCTTTTACCTGTTCATCATTATCCATTAAATTATTGTCTGTCTGTTCAGATATTTCCAATGGTTCCAATAAATCTTGATTTTTCGATTTCAAGTATTGGAATGCTGCTTTATCCTTTGCTTTTTTCGCCTTATCCGCTGCAGCGATTGCTTTGTTAGCTTCTGCTCTTGCTTTGTCTGCTGTGCTTGCATTTTTTGCATTTTCCGTTGCAGTGGTAGCATTTTGAGCTTCTGCTGCTGCCTTATTCGCTTGAACTTCAGTTTCTTTCGCTGCTTCCTCCGATTTGTTTTTCTCTTCTTGTGATGCTTTTGTATTTTTTGCTGATTCAGCTGCTTTGTCTGCGAGTGCTTTTGCTTCTTTTGCTGCATTTTCTGCTTCTGCTTTTGCCAACTTCGCCTTTGCTACTTCTACAGCTTTCTTCACTTTTTCTGCTTCATTAATTGCATTTTGTGCTTCTGCTTCTGCCTTTGCTGTTATTACTTTTACTTCTTCTTCTATATTTTTAGCTTTTTGTGCTATATTTTCTGCGTCTTTTTTTTCTTGTTCTAATTTGCTCATCTCTTTATTCTGTGTTGTTGTTTGTTCTTCTTTTAAAGCAGCTTTTAATTGTATATTCAATGAATATGTTTTTTCTAAAGCTTCAGTTGAAAGGTCTTCTGCCTTGTAATATGCTTCTGCCGCTAACTTTTCAGCTTCAGTTGCTGTTTGTACTTCTTCTTTTGCTACTTCACCTGCTTTGGCTGCTTCTTCTGTTCGTACCTTTGCTTCTTTCGCTTGTTCTGATGCTTGTTTTGCTTTTTTATTTGCTTCCTCGGCTTTCTTTACTTCATTTTCAGCATTCGTGTGACACTGTTTTGCTTCCGTTACTAGTTTTGCTATTTCGTTTGACAATTGTTCTTTTTTTTCAGTTTCATTAGGAGTTCTTGGTTCGCTTATTTCTTCCTTTGCTTTTTCATTTCCTGACGATGCTCCATTCTCTGTCTGATGATTTGTGCCAGGTGAAGATTCTTCTGCTTCTGCGCTTTTTCCTTCAGCTACCACTCTTGCCTTTTGTGAATCTTCCGATTCACTTGGTTCTGCATTATCTTGACCTTCCGCTTGAAGTGTAACTTCCTTTGGTCCTTCTGACACTTCACTAAGGTCTGCATTTTGAATAGCTTTATCTTCATCTTGTAATGAAACATTTTTTATTGAAGACCCATTTCTCAAATTTGGATTTTTCTCTTTTTCAAGTTCGCTAGTCACAACAACATTTTCACATGCATATAAATTTAAAAATAATATGAAAAATGTGATGCCACAAAAATGCTTCATTTTCAATTTTTGTATTATAACGCCTACTATGTTCTTAGGCGTGTAATCATAAATTGAAAAAACTTAGAGCATTAATCTAATTTATGCTATATTAATTGCAAGTTGTTGAACATAACAACGAATAAGAAAATAAACATAATTCCAAATTGTGTTGAAAATAGCAATGTGGATTATTCAAAAATGGTTAAACATCAGAAACTGTAAATAAAAAAAAAAGGTCCATAAAGGGAAAAATAAAAATACATTTTTAGTTGCATTGAATATTTCGTTCATTATTGAAATATAATTTGTTCAAAAACTTTTCGACTTACATATTTCCTTTTTTGAAGTAGCCAAATCATTAATTAATTTTTTAATTTGCTCAGATTATTTCACCAATTAAAAATTCGTAAATGTGAAACATTGTGTGCAACCAAATATTTCCTCTTTTTAGAAATAAAGAAAAACATTCTTACCCAAATTTTAAAATTTATTCAATCATGTTAGCATAATGGTTATCTAAAAATGGAAATTATTTTAGATTAATAATTACAGAAATAAAGGAAATAGCGCAAGCAAAGAATAAGTCGAGGATGATACAGCCCGTCTGAGAGATATATACATCTGTGCATATATACATGAATATATATATATATATATGTACATTTTTTAATTTTATGGATTTAGAAAAAATTAACATTAGCACTTGTTAATAATAAAATATGCAACACTCTATTAAAGCGAAAAAAAAAAAAAAGTTACGAATATTAGTCTCTAATTTATTAAAATGATTAAAAAAAAAAAAATAATAATAAAATTAAATAAAACCAAATGAAATAAAATAAAAGTAAACAAACAAATATAAGACTAAGCGGGAAAAAATAAAACAGTGCTATTCCGTTTTATATCAAATGCACGATTGGGGATAAATTAAAAATATGAAATGAACACGATGTAATTTAACAACACATAATTTGTCTTTTTATCCAAAAATACTAAGAAACGTTATCTTATTTTCCTCTTTTTATTTTGTATTTACGTGTTTTCATGATTTCTTATGTTTTACGCAATTCTCTGTTCCATTATTGAATGGTAGTTTTATCATTTTTTTTTTTTTTTTGAACTAAGATTATTATTACTATTAAAGAGGTAGAGGGGTTCTTTTTTTTTTTTTTTTTTGTATGCCCAGTATTTATTAGCTTTCCTTCTAAAGGATGTTTTATAGTTAGCCTTAATACTAACATGATGATTCACTGAATCAATTTTTATCGCTACCATGTGCTACTTTCGTCGTGCCTCGAAAAATAAAAGTGCCAAATATAGACTTTTTCTAATTTTCAGATGTTCAATAGAAATTGATTCACATCTTGAGCGAAGTTTTTTAAGGCATCTGTAACTTCAGTATCTCCATTCATTGTGCTAATTATATTTTTTGTTAATTCATCAGCTAGCTTTTTAACATTCACTAAATTTTTATGGTTGTTGTCCAGGATCGTGTGGGCATTGGTATCATTTATTGTTTTGGTAATTTGTTCTTGGGATTGTTTATGTTCATTTTCTGCCCCAGTTTTTACCCCAGTTTTTACCCCAGTTTCTACCTCAGTTTCTACCCCAGTTTCTACCCCAGTTTCTAGGTCACTATTTTGCCTTTCTTCTTTTCTTTCCGCCTCTGGCTCCTCCTCATCTTCATCTTCGTCCGCTTCTTCTTCCTCTTCCCCTTCTTCTGCTTCTTCTTCTACTTCTTCCTCTTCTACTTCTTCCTCTTCCTCTTCTTCCTTCTCTTCCTTTTCTTGTTCTTCTGTTTCTCCATGTTCCTTTTCATCACTGTCTACTGCATTGTAACTTTCCCGTGAATATTTTTTTACAATATCTAGTACTCCTAGATTTTTCTTCCTCAACGATTCTTCCGCTTCCTTTTTTGCTCTCTCTGCAGCCTCTCCCACTTTCTTTGCCTTTTCTTTTGCGTACTTCGATGCCTCTTCTGCTGCTTGTGCTTTTTTTTCAGCCTCCTTTACTGCTTCAAGAGATTTTGCTTTAGCTTCTTTCAATGATTCCATTGTTGTTGCGTCTTTAGCTTTCTTTAATTCTTCTTCTGCTATTAATAATTGAGCTTGCACTGTAACTGCTTCGTCCGATGCCTCTTTTGCCTTCTTAATTGCTTCTTGTTCTTCTTCTTTTGCCATATGTGCGTCTTTCTCTGCTGATTCTGCTTTCTTCTTTTCCTTCTCTGCTTCCTCAGCTGCTTTGATTGCAGCATTCTTTGCCTCTTCTGCTGCAGTAACTGCTTTCTTTGCTTTATCATTTGCCACTTCTGCTTTTCCCACGAGTTCTGCTATTTCTGCTACTTCGTTTTGCTTTTTTGCATCCTCGGCTGCTTTTATCGCTTCTAATGTTTTTTCTTTTATAGAACTCATTTTCGATGATATATCTGCCTTTTTCTCTTCCTTATCTCCATTTTTCTCTGCTTCTTCTTTTGCTTCTTTCGCCTTTTCTGATACTTCCTTTGCCAATTCCTCAGCTCTTTTTGCTTTACTTTTTGCTGTATCCGCAGCATTTTTCGCTTCAACTTTCGCTTTCACTTTAGTTTCTACCCTTTTTGCAATTTCTTCAGTTTGTTTCATTGCTGTTTCGGCTTCTGCCTTTGCTGCTTCTGATTTGGTTACTTCTGTTTCTATTTCTGCAACTATTTTTGCTTTTATTGCTTTTCGTGCCGCTTCTACTGCTTTGTTAGCCCGTTCTTCTACTGCCTTTACTGCATCTTCTGTCATTTCAATTGTTTCATCTGTTACTTTTTTTTCTGCTTCTTGTTCCTTTTGGTCTGCTAAATTAGCTTCTGTTTTTGCTTCTTCTGCTGCCTTTTCTGCTTCTTTTGCCGCCTTTTCTGCTTCTTCTGCTGCCTTTTTAGCTTCTGCTGATTTAGATTCTTCTGCTACTTTCTGTGCTTCCTTTTTTGCCTTATCTGCTGCTAAATTTGCATCATCAGCTTCTGTTTTTGCTGCTTGTGCTTTTGCTATCTCTGCTGATATTTCCGCTCGTATTCTAGCATCTTGAGCGTCAATTGCTGCTCTTAACGCATTTTGTGCCTTGTCTCTTATTTTTTGTAATATTTCTTCACTTACAGTGTTTTCAGATTCTGCTTCTTTTACTGCATTGTCTGCATTTTCTTTTGCTTTCAGAGCTATTTCTTCTTGTTTTTTTGCATTACTTGCTGCTTCCTGTGCCTTTGTGTTTGTTTTTACCTTTTGTGCGGCATCCTCTGCCCGTTTTCTTGCTTCTCCAGCTTTTAATGCATCTTTGATTGCTTTTTCTTTTGATGCTTCTGCTTTTACTATTTCTGCTGCTATTTGAGTTTCTAGGAGTGCTTTCTTCGCTTCTTCTGCAGCTTGTGATGCTTCTTTTTGTGCTGCTTCCGCATCTTGTGATGCTTGTTGTGCCTTAGACTTTGCATCCTTTAGCATTTCTTCTCCTTTTCCTTTTGCTTCAGCATCTTTTTCTGCTTCTTTAGCATCTTTTGCTGCTTTTTCTGCTTTATCCTTTGCTTCATCCGCTTTTTTTGAGTAATTTTCTACTGATATTTTTGCCGTTTCTACCTTTTCAGCTTTTGATTTGTCTGATATTTCTACTTGCTTCGATTCTAACGCTAATTCTACAGCTTCAGTTTTTGCTTTATTTGCTGCACTTACAGATTCATTTGCTTTTTCTTTTGCTCTTTCTGCTTTTACTACTTCGGCTGCTATTTCTGCTTTCATTTGAGCATACTTCGCCGCTACTGCTGTTTGTGACACGCTTTCTGCCTTTGTCTTCACATCTTGTACTTTCGTTTTTGCTTCATCCAAATTTTGTTTTATCGACTCAACTGCTGTTAATGCTGTATTTGCTGTATCATCTGCTTCTTTTTCTGCCTTTTCCTTTTCATCAAGTGCAGTTTTGGCCTCTTTCTCGACCGTGTTTTTTGCTTCTATCACGCCCTGTGCTTTAGAATCTGATGCTGCAGTTAATGCTCCTTCTTTTGCTTTACCTGCTGCAGTAGCTGAAATTTTTGCTTCTTCTTTTGAGTTTTCTACTTTTACCATTTGTTCTGCTACTTCAGCTGCCAATTCGACGCGTGCTCTTGCCTTTTCTGCATTATCGGCTGCTTGTTCCGCTGCTTTAGTCGAAGTTTTTATTTCTTCTAATTTTTTAGATATTTCCTCTTTTTTTGCCTCACTTGGTCCTGCTGTATCACCTTGTTCCTTTGCATTATCCTCTTTTTCTTCTTCCTTTTGTGGTTCTGCTGTATTTTCTTCATTTCTTGTTGAAGCCTCTGTCTCTTCTTCACTGTTTCCTTTTACTACTGATTCTTTTGCTTCTTCTGATGTTTTCTCCTCTTCTGTCGCTTCCCGTTCTTGATTTTTTGTCTCCTTATCTAATTTGTTTGCATCCTCTTCTGATTTGTTCTCCTCTTCTATCACGTCCTGTTCTTGGTTTTCTACCTCCTCTCCTAATTGTTTTATCTTCTCTTCTGATCTTTTTGCCTCCTCTTCTAACTTTTTTACATCCTCTTCTAATTTTTTTACACCCTCTTCTAATTTTTTTACTTCCTCTTCTAATTTTTTGGCCTCCTCTTTTGATTTTTTTGCCTGTTCTAAAGCCTTTTGCGCCGCCTCTTTTGTTTTCCCCTTCGCTTTTATTTTTTCTGCTGCCTCTGTTGCCCTTTTTTCTAATTCATCCGCTGCCTGTAGTGCTGTCTCCGCTTTTTTTTTTGCTGTTTCTGCTTTTAAGGCTTCATTTTTTACCCCCTCTTCTAATTTTTTTGCCTGTTCTAAAGCATTTTGTGCCTCCTGTTTTTCTTTTTCCTCTTCTCCTATTTTTTCTGCTGCCTCAGTTTCCTGTAGTGCTGTTTCTGTTTTTAAGGGCTCTTTTTTTATTTCTTCTGTATTTTTCTTATTTTCTTCTTCTGTATTTTGTGATAATGCAGTGGATGCTACATCTGTATTCGGATCACCTTCATTTCCTGCAATCACACTGTCTTCTTCATCTTGTAATGAAACATATTTTATTTGTGATTCATTTCTCAAATTAGTTTTTTTCAGGTTTACAACTTGGTTGATGACAGCATTATTTTCATAAATGTATAAATTTAAAAATAATAAGAAAAATGATATTCTATGAAACTGGTTCATTTTTTTTATTTTTGCACACAACGTAATAATTAAGTAATTATACTTTTACATATTTACAAAGAATGGAAAATATACATAAATAATTTATAAACACCTGATGGCTATAATTGGAAAACATTTTTATTATTCCTCAAAAAAATGATTAAAAAATTGGCAACTATTTATTTTACACATATTTATCATACTTTACCTGATGAAATGGGAAATTTAAAATACCGCAAATCAAAATAATCTGGATACATGGGCCAAAGAGGAACAACACTAGTTATGTCAATTGGAAAAGTTGGAAAATGAAAGCAGAAAAAATCTGTGATGTGCATACGGTCTTAGTGCACGAATAAATCAAGGTTATCGTCCATATGCATGCATATATATATATACACTTTTTAATATATTTTTTTTCATTTCTTCTAAGGAATATGCGTGCAATCTATTATAATTATTTTCGTGATTTCATTTCTCGTGAGCGGTGAATTGTGCGTAAGAAGTAAAAAAAAAAACATTCAAAATTTAAATAAAAGGGAAAATTGCTATGACATTTTCATCTCTTTTTTTTTTTTTTTTTTTTTAATTTTTTATTTAGTACGATCCTAAAGACGTAGTAATAATAATTTGTTATAGTAGGAAGTTTTGTGGTAATATTATTCAAGTAAAAATTGAAAGAAGTGAAAAGTTAAATATAGCTTGCTTTACCTAAAAAGCACATATGGATGAGAAAGGAATTTACTTGACTATGCAACTTTCGAGTTATTCTGATTCCCAAGTGGAACTCATGTAACAATTTGCACTATTAAAAATATATGTAAGGTTTTACCTCATAACGATAAAAATGAGACAATATGATGTTAACATAATGCAGGAAAAATATTCATACCTATGAATGCAGATCATGAATTATACATATGTTAAATAACTAATTGGGTTTCTCTTACTCTGATTTTTTTTCCACTCAGTAGCACTCAGTAGTATTCTGTGCAAATAAATTTGCATTTCATGTTTAGTCTTTAATTATACTAAGATGGATTTCCTTTTGATGATTTTAAAATGTAAGTTTAATGCTACAAAAATTATTTCTTCAGCTAATGTCACAAGTATATCTCTATATTTATTCTTATGCACTGATTCTTTGTATACACAGACGGATATATTTGTATTTGTTGGTGGTGGTGGATGGGTTGTTATTTACTGTATGTATTATGGTAATTTATAAAACATGGATGTGACAAGCCTGCTAGCTTTATTTGCATTCCATAATTAATAAAGCATAAATAATTATTATCTTTTAATAGTAAATAAAATTTTGTATTTACCTATTTATTCAAATTTGAAACAGATAATTCATGTCTCTTGATAAGTATTTCAGTGTGTCCAGAATTGCAGTATTGTTGCCAATGAGATTAATCATCTCTTTCACCTTTTCATCAGCTATTTTTTTAATATCTTTAACATTTTGATAATTGTTTTCAATTGATTTATGAGCATTATTATCATTTAATGGGTCTTCATTCTTTTCTTTTTCCTTTAGGTCTTCATTGTCTCCATCAGAGTTTTCCATCACTTGGTTTTCTTCTTCCCGCTCGGTTTTTTCCTCTTCCTCCTCGTCTTCAACTTCCCCTTCTTCGTCTTCTTCATCTCCCTCTTCCTCATCTTCGGCTGGTGGTAATTCATCTTCTTCGTCTTGCTCATTCATTTCAAGTTCTTCTTCTTCTTTTTCGTCTTCTACTTCTTCTTCTAATTCTATTATTTTATCATTTCTTGGTGTAGTTATATCCACTAGTCCTAGTCTGGTATTACCGATATTCTTAGCATGTTCCTGTGCTTTTTTCTTTTCTTCTGCTTCTACTTCTCGTGCTTTTCTTTTCGTTTTTTCCTCTTCTTCTCTTGCTTTTTTTTTTGCCTTCTCTTCTGCTTCCTTAGCTTTTTCTACCTCACCTTTTTCCTCTTCCTCTGCTTTTTTCTTTTCTTCTGCTTCTACTTCTCGTGCTTTTCTTTTCGTTTTTTCCTCTTCTTCTCTTGCTTTTTTTTTGGCCTCCTCTTCTACTTCCTTAGCTTTTTCTACTTTTTCTGCCTTGTCTTTCTCTGATTCTTCTTCTTTTTTAGCCTTTTCTATTTCGGCTTTTTCCTCTTCTGCTGCTTTCGATTTTTCTAATGCTTCTTCTTGTTTAGTTTTTTCTGCTGATGTTTCAACTGATTGCGCTGCTGTTTTTGCTTCTTTATCGCTTTCTGTTTCTGGTTCTTTTACATTCTGTGAATCAGTGACCGGTTCTGATGTCGATTCCTTTGTTTCTTCCTCTGCCTCCTCCTTTGTTTCCTTCTCTGCTTTCTCCTCTGCTGCTTCTACTACTTTATTATATGCTGTGTTCGCTCCTTCAACTTCTTTTTTTTCCTCTTCATTCGCTTCTGCTGTTATTCGTTTTACTTCCGCTTCAGCTTCTTTTCCTTTTCGATTAGCTTTTGCTTCTGCTTCACTTTTTTTTCTCTTGGATTCTGCTTTTTCCTCTGCTATTTTTCGTTTTACTTCTGCTTTTGCCTCCACTTTTTTTCTCTCACATTCGGCCTTAGCCTCTTCTTCTATCCGTTTTGCTTCTGCCTTTGCTTCTACTTCTACTCGTTTTGCTTCAGCTTCTGCTTCTTCTATTATCCGTATTGCATCAGCTACAACTTTACTAATTTCTTTTTCATTTGTTTCATTTTCTATTTTTAAATATTCTTCTTCTGTTATGCGCACTGTTTTTGCTTTGGCTTCTGCTGTTATACTTTTTTCCTTCATTTGTGCTTCATCTGCTACACGTTTGGCTTCTGCATCTGCTTCTTGTATTTTTCTCTCCCCTTCTAATTTAATCTCTGCTTCTTTTTGTTTTTCTTTAGCTTCAGCTTCTTCTATTTCTTTATTTTTTTCATTGTTGGCATCCTCTACTTTTTTATTTTTTTCAGTGTTTGCATCCTCTATCTTTTTATTTTTTTTGGCCTCAGCGTCTTTTATCTTTTTATCTTTTTCAGTGTTAGCATCATCTGGCGTTTTTTGTTCGGTTTTGTTATTAGGAGTACTAACCCCTTGTTCTTTTTTCTCGTCTACTATTTCCACTTCTTCTTTGTCCCCTTGTGATTGATTTTCGTTTTTCTCTGGTTGTTGTGATTCACTCACTAGTTCTTCCCTTTCTCGTTGTTCTTCTCCTGAACCTGCGTCTAAATTATTATGATTTGTGTGTCCTCCTGCATCTGTTGATACTTCTTTGGGAGCTTCGGGAACTGCCCGCATAACTGGTTGATCTTGTACCGATTGTTCCCTTTCTACTGAACTATCTACTGGATGTGCTTCTACTTGTGCTGCATCTTGTGTAATTTGTTCATCTTGTTGAGTGCTTCTTCCATTATCATTTTCACTTGCTTTTTGATCTTCGACAGTTTCACTTACCTCTGTCCCTTCACCTCCATCTACTCTTGTACCTTGTTCTGCGGCATCTTCTGCTTTTATATTTTGGACATCACTATGTTCTTGTCCAATATTTGGATTTGTTTCCTCATTTAATTTATCTGTTAGTTGCTTAGGGTCTTCACTTGGTTTGACTACTACATCACTTGAGTCTGTGCTGACTCCTTCATCCTGCAATGTAACATAATTTATTTGTGATCCTTTTCTGAAGTTAGATTTTTTAAAGTTTACACTTTCGTTTCTAACAATATTATTTTCAAAAGTGCATAAATTTAAAAATAAGACAAAAAGGATGGTTCCACGAAATTTATTATTCATTTTAGGTAAGAGCAACAAATATGTTACAATATTTTTAAAGTGTTTAAAGGGTAGAAAAAAAACAAAAGATACAAAATAAACATTGCTTAATTCTAATCATTCAGTTAATTCTAAATCGGTGAGTGTAATTATTGAATAAATTTTTTTTTTTTTTTTTATTATGTATTTTTATCCATTTTTGGTTAAAAATAAACACATCTTGGAGTAAAACATAGAAGTTATGAAAGCGGCGCAGAAGTCTATAAAAGAAACAAAAAATTTTATCAAAAAAAAAAAAAAAAGAGTGAAATAAAATTGCTGAAATGAATATATATTTTATTAATTATTTTTTCTGCATACTTCCAAATTTTACAACATTAAACGTTGTATTTTTTGTTCTAACTTGTTCATATTTTTTTGCCAACATTGAAATGTGAAAAGATGAACCGTGTGCGCAATAGAGGATGGTAAAATATTACTCGAATTGTTTTAAAAAATAAAAATAATATTATATTTATTTTCTAAATTTACGAATTTTATATATAACTAACATGTCTAAAATTATACCATTTTGAATATTTATTTATAGAAAAGATTTTCAATTCACAAAATGTTCTAATTGGAAATTACATGCACAAATAAGCATGTCTGATATGACGCAATATTGATTATAAAACTTCTCCAAAATAAATTTTTTGTAAACTTACAAAAAAATTAAAATGTGTTAATAATTACTAATTGTTCATTTTGTAAAAAAAAAAAAAATAGAAGACTATTTATTTGTATTACAATAGCAAAAAAAAAAAAAAAAAAAAAAAATTAAACATGCAAAGTGCTATTACATCGCATACATCACATAACAAATGAATGTAGTGAAATGGTTTCATTATATGATTGACAATCCTATCCATAAACATCAAGTAAACAAATATGCATACTATTCTTTGGGTAAATATAATGTAATTACTAAAAACAAATTGTACACATTTTTATCATTTTTTCAAACGTTTTATTTTATTTCTCTTATCAAATTTTGTGTACACGCAGGACTCGTCACGTGGTTTGCATTTTTACGCCTAATTAATTTTTGACATTTTAAAAATAGCACAAAAGTAGGGAAATATAACATAGCCCATTGCCCGAGATAATAATTTTTATTCTTTCATCGTTCTTTCTTCAGAATGGGTCGCACATATGTATGTGTATATATATACATACATATGTGCATGCACATTTGTGTAATCTACTGCTTGTGTTGTCGCCCTCTACACCGCAAAGGTTTAACACTGGAGCTCTAATTTAGACAAATATCATATGAGATAAATTCTTATTAGGACTCACTACTAAATAAGGCGAAAATTGTCTTTCATTAAGCTTAGTTACTTTTAAAATATTGGTGCACATCTTGTTGTAAACTTTTTATACTTTCCTCTCCAACGTCGCTAATTAAACTTTTTAAATGTTCAACCTTTTCTTTATTGGCAGCTGTATCATTATTACAGTGGTCACTAAGTGATTTATAAGCTTCTTTGTCATCCAATATGTTTTTGCTATTTACTTCTTCCTCTTTGGCCTCTTTTACTGGAGTGCTTTTTTCATTCTCATCCACCGCCCCAGGTTCTTTCACTTCCCTTGCTTCTTCTTCTTCTTCTTCTTCTTCTTCCTCTTTTTCTTCCTCTTCCTCATGTTCTTCTAAAAATACACTATCTTCACTTCCCTCTCCCTCCCGCTCTTGTTCTACCTGCTCCAATTCCTCTTCTTGCACATCCTCTTTATCTTCCTGTTCTTCGATTTCTTCCCATACTTGTTCGTTCGTGTCCATTAGATTATCTCCTTTTTCTGTAGATATCTCCAATGATTCTAGTACATCTTGATTCTTCGTTTTCAATAATTCGTATGCTGCTTTTTCTTTTGCTTTCTTCGCTTCGTTAGCCGCCTTTAATGTCTTTTCTGCCTTTTCCTGTGCTAACCTTAGTGTTTCTGCTTCAGCTGTTTCTTTTGCTGCAGTTTCTGCTTCTTTTGCAAAGGTTTTAGCTTTTTCCGCTTCATTTGCTGTTGCCATCGCAGCTGTTTCTACATATTTTTTTTCGTCTTCTGTTATTTCCAATTTTTTTATCTCTTCTGCTATCTTGACTGCTTCTGCTTTTATCGCTTCTGCTTCTGTTGCCAACTTCTCTGCTTCTTTCTTTGCCGCCTCCGCTTTTGCAACTTCGGCTTCTGTTGCCTCCTTCTCTGCTTCTTTTTTTGCTTCCTCTTTTGCAGCCTCTTCTTGTTTTTGTGGTATCTCTTTTACAGCTTCTTCTTCTTTTGCTACTACTTCTGCTGCATCAGCTTGTTCTTGGAGTGCTTCTCTATGAGGTTGTTGTACTTGTTGCTGTTGTTGTTGTTGCTGCTGCTGCTGTTGTTGTTGTTGCTGCTGCTGCTGTTGTTGTTGTTGCTGCTGCTGCTGTTGTTGTTGTTGCTGCTGCTGCTGTTGTTGTTGTTGCTGCTGCTGTTGTTGTTGCTCCTCCTGCAATTTTTGTTCTTGTTCATGTTGATTTTTATCATGCTGTTGTTTTCCTACATCTTTCGCTTCAGTTGATTCTACTTTAGATTCATTAGACTTCGTACTGTCTTCTAATTGTTTTAATGGCTCATCTGCGTCTTTACCTTGTGCCTGTATCTCTTCTTCACGTGGCTGATTTAATGATCCATTATCTCCTTCTGTTACATCACTATTTCCTTCAATCGTAACATTTTCATTATTATCATCTAGGTATGAAAAATTATCTTCATTTTGTAAGGATATATTTTTCAATGACGATCCATTTCTTAAATTTGCTTTTTTAAGGTTTACTATTTCTCCCCTTATAGTACCATTATCATATAAATATAAGTTTAAAAGGAAGACAAGAAAAGTTATACAACAAAACTGTTTCATTTTAAATGAGCATGCTAAAAAACAATTACTATATTTTAAGATACTTATGAGGAAAAAAAAGAAGCTAGCAGGTAGTTTTTCGAGTGTGCAAAAAAGTTAAAGAAAATTATCTATAAAAGAATCGAAAAATATATCTTGTATATACACATATATGTTATTAATTTCAAATTAGAAAAAAAAATTGTAACCAAATATCTTGTTACTCATTCATAGTTTTTGCATTTTACACATCCGTAGTAATGAGAAGCATTGGAAATACAGAGAACAAATCTGTCAAAAAAAAAAAAAAAGATATACCATATATTTACATTTTTTACATTTTTAGGGCACTAAAAAAAAAATGAGGATCTTAGATAATGCAAATTTTATTTAATTTTTTTTTATAAAAAAAAATATTTATTTTTTTTGACACAGTTTATTATATCTAAAACTTGGATTTTTATTATACATATATATACATATATTTTTTTGAGATTTAAATTTGTTCAAATGTGCGTTATATGTGTGGTTACTGGCAGGTTTAGTATATATGTCTTTTCTTGGCAAAAGAATTTTTTTAAAATATTCATTTCGCATGAAATTTTTTTTAATAAAATACCTTTGTAACAGTTAAGAGATAATTAAGTCATTTTTTATGAATTCAAATGAAAGAAATTAATTTGCATAGTTGGATTTTTTTCTCTGATTGTTTCATTTAAATAGCTAATAAGAAGAAGAAAAAAAAAAAAAAAAAATATGTATGAAATGAAACAAATTATATAGCATTAATGCAAATGTATGGAAACATTACAACCATTTGTTTTTTTAGATAAAACATAGCAAAATATCTCGATTATTGTTAAATTAAGTGTATATATTTTTCTCTCATGCATTTGCCTTTTTAATGAATTTCCCCATACGGGTATTCATTTATTTAAGTTTTACACACAAATGGTGCTAGCATGCACACATGGATTATTAAATTTAAATTCTAGATTATCATAAAAATGTAACTAATTTTTGACAAGTATACTTTGTAATGAAAAAAAAAAAAAAATTTATTAACCAAAGTAATAATCCTTTTTCTACTTCTCACATCCAGATTGGTTACGTATCCTTTTATTTATATTTTTTAATTTTTTATATGAGATATTACTAACGTTATGACCCATGGCAACGAAGGGTATAATGGCATAATAGCATAAACTTAATTTCTAATATTACATAAGTGGAGTGAAATCCTCAGAAAGTGTTATTAATAAAAAATATATGATCTCTTTATTATATTAATTTACTTTTAAAATATTGATCCACGTCTTTCTTTAAATTTTGAAGAGTATCATCACCAACATCACTAATCACTGTTTTGAAAAGTACATCATCTGTCATTTTGGAATGATTAGCACTATTATGCTTCTCTGCAAGTAATTTATGCGCGCCCTCATCACCTAATATGTCCACGCTTTTTTCCTTTTCGTCTTTATCCTTCATTTCTTGGCTTGCTTCTTGTTGCTGTTCTTGTTCTTTTTCTTCTTTTTGTTCTTTTTCATCTGCTTCTTCTTCATCTTCTTCTTCTTCTGCCTCATCCGTAACATCTGCGTCATCTTCCAACTCTCCTCCCTGCTCTTCTTGAACTTCTGATGATAATGCATCTTCGCTTTCGTTGTCCCCTTCTTTTTCCTCGTCTTCTACTTCTTCATTTACAGGTTCTTCTTTATCTGTCATAATATCACAGTCCTTTTCAGATATTTCCAATGGTTCTAGTAAATCCTGATTCTTCGTTATCAAAAATGCATGTACTGCTTTATCTCTTGCCTTTCTTGCCTCTGTGGCTGCGGTTACAGCTTTTATTGCTTCTAGTTTTACTACTTCATCTGCCTCTTCTCCTGCTTCTGTTGCTAACTTTGCTGCATCTGTGGCCTTTTTTGATTCTTCTGCTGCTTTCTGTGCATGAACTTTTGCTTCTTTCGCTGCTTCATGAATTTTTGTATTTTTTTCTTCATCAGTATTTGCTGCACTTGCTAGATTACCTGCATTAGTTGCTGCACTTAGTGCTTCGTCTGCTGCTTTTTGTGCTTCCACCTTTGCTGCATTCGCTTTGGCTATATTTGCATCTCTTTGTTCCTTTTTAGCTGCTTCTGCTTTTTCTGCTTTTCCTTTAGCTATATTTGCTGCTGTTAATGCCTTTTTAGCTGCTTCTATAGCTTCTTCTGCTTTTGTTTTTGTATCTTGTGCTGATGCAATCACTTTTGGTTCTATGGAAATCGCAATTTCTGTTGCTTCGTCTGCATGCTGTTTTACTTCCCTTAATTTTTGGGCTGATGTTTCTCTTCTTGCTGTTTCGTGTGATGTAATTGCTATTCCTAATTGTACTTCTATTGCATATGCATATTCCACTGTCTCAGCCGCTTTGTCGTCTGCTTCTTTCGTTGCATCTATAGCTTTCTTTTCTTCACGGTCTGCTTCTTCTACTTCTTCTTTTGCCGATTCTCCCATATTGGCCTTCTCAGTTCGGTTAGCAGCTTTTACTGCTTCATCCTTTGCTGTTTTGGCTTTTTTTTCTGCTTCTTCTGCTTTTTTCTTTGCTGCTTCAGCTTCTTCTACTGCATTTTTTGCTTTATCCTTTGTAATTTCTATCTTTGCAATTTTTGCTGCTATTTCTGCTTGTGTTTTTGCTTGGATAGATTCCTCTGAAGCTACTACTGCGCCTAATGCTGCCTCTTTTACTAATTCAACTTTTTTGTCTATTTCGTTGTCATTTATATTTTCATTTTCTAACTCCTTTTTAACCTCGTCCAAAGCTTTTTCTGTTTCTTTTACCTTTTTTGATGCTTCATCTGCCTTTTCCTTTGCTCTTGTTGCTGCGTCTGTAGCATCATCCTTTGCTTTCATTGCTGCTGCACTAGTTGTTTGTGCTGTTTTTGTTGTTTCTTCTGCTTGAGTCTTTGCTTGCTGAGCTCCAAGTTCTGCTTTTTTTGCTTCTTCATTGGCTACTTTTGCTTTTTCTAATAATACATTTATTTTTTCATTTGTCTTCGTCTTTTTATCTTCTTTTTTTTCATCAGATACAGAGTTTTTTTCTTTAGTGTTCTGTTCCACCTTTATTTGTGTATTTGATGCTTCCGTTTCTCCAGTTCTTTCTACTACTTCCTTTACGTCAGTTTCGCTAGTCGCATCAGTTGCGCTGTTTGTGCCAGCTGACTCGACTGCGTCGCTTGAGTGGGTTGTACCAGCTGAGTCGGTTGAGTTAGTTACCGCCTTTTCTTCCTCCACTTCCTTTTGTTCATTTACAACTCCGTTTTTTGGTGCTTCTGATTTAGGGGTCTTATGATCTCCCTCTTCTCCTCCAGTTTTTTCTTCATTTTTATTTTCTTTTTCTTCTTCTTCTTCATCTTCATCATCATCTTCTTCATCTTCATCATCATCTTCTTCTTCTTCTTCTCCTTCTTCTTTTTTTTCTGTTCCTCCTACCCCAGCTCCTCCTTCTCCTGCACCTTCTCTCACTTGTGCTACCCCTTCTACTGTTGCTTCTGCATTTTCTTTATTCTCCTGCGCTTGTGTTTTGAGTTCAGATTCTTTTGATTTTTCCTGTAGTGCATTGTTACCTTGAACTGGATTCATTACGGGTTCATTCTCCGTGTCTACACCATTTGAATCATCTTGTAAGGAGACATTCTTTATTGTACATCCGTTTCTTAAATTTGGCTTTTTCACATTTACAATTTCGTTCCTCACTACATTATTTTCATAAATGTGTAAATTTAGAAATAATAAAAAAAGAGGAATACCACAGATTTTCTTCATTTTAAATAATACATGTTAGGAAGATAGTATTTTTTAAATATTAATAAATATTAAAAATAATTTATAAATAGGTTTATTAGTATTACAGTTCTTTGACTAAAAAAAAAAAAAAAAAAAAATTTATATCATTGATGAGGAAATGTGTTAATACCTATTTTTTGCAATTCTGCATAATTTGACTTACAAAAAAGATAAATTTAAAAAAAATGTAAAAGCAAAAAAATTATCATGAAATGATGGCAAGAAATATGATAATTCTTGCGGAAATGAAAAATATATTTTTAAATAAACTTAGAAAAAGTCTAAAAAAAAAAAAAAAAAAAAAACACATGTGCATATTTATGTTTATATATTCAGGGCACGATATAAAATGCTGCTCATTGAGTCTATTAATTTATCCAAATTTTCTTTTTAAGATTATATTTATTTTTAGTATTCCATAAAAAGTGTAATAACCTATTTATGCTAATTTCACGCATGACAATGCATGCAAGTAAATTATTCTAACAGTAAACAAATATATAAATGCCTCATAAGCATGAAATTATTGTGATTCTTTTTTTTCATATTTATTTAGTAAAAAATACCAGCCTAATGAATACACATCACAATACGGTTTTTTGAAAAAAAATGCAAAAAATATCGACAAACTGCAATTGTCGCATACAGTTATGTGCAGCTTAAACTGTGTGTAATTACTTTTTTTTAGGTTTTTGAATTGCTTCATTCATTTGTTCATAATCCTCATTGTCTGTTCTCTGTAACACATAGTTTATAGTAATTAACAATCTATGGAAAAAACGAAAGTAAAAGGGTTAGTAATAGTTTATAAATTAACCAAGTAAGAAAAAAAAAAAAAAAAAATTAGACATTCAAGCATGCCCAATAATCTCACTTCGTGCATAAAATGTAAGAATAGCATATTTCATTAAAAGAATCATAAAATTTATGCTATGTATGAAATTATACTTGTTTGAATATACCGACAACTCTTAATAATGTTATGCTACAATTATCCTTTGCTAATTTTGCATTTTGTACCTAGTTCATTTTATTATTCACTTCGCTGAACCCCGATTGGAGCTATATTTATCACACAATGTAATTATTCATGTTATTTTTTATCATAGGTACCATTAATTTAGAATTCTTAAATAGTACTAAAATGCGTATAAAAACATGACTTGGACAAATATGCATAATATAAGGAAATAAATCATAGTGTAACAAAAGGAATTGCAATTCCTGTTCTTTTATCATACTCACCTTTGGGTTAGGCATATATATACACACATACATACTTACATATTTACATAATTACATATATATATTATTATATTATACACTGTTCTATATAATAGCAAAAATGTAATCCACTTTGTTGCAATCGTTTGAGAATACTCTTGCCACTCTTACCATTTGATAAATAACACATGCGAATTATTAATTATTAAATAAATTAAAGAGCTATCTTTTGATAGGACTTATTTATTTTTAAAGAATAGATTAACATCTTGTTTTAAATTTTTAATAGTTTCATCACCCAGATCGCTAATTACTGTTTTGAAAAGTACATCATCTGCTGTTGAGGCATGGTTAGAGCTATTATGCTTCTCTGCAAGTAACTTATGTGCATCCTTGTCATCTACTATGTCATCACTTTTTTGTGTTTCTTGTGTAATTCCTTCTTCTTGTGGGGTTTCTCCTTCCTCTTCTTCTTCTTCTTCTTCTTCTTCTTCTTCTTTCTCTTCTTCTTCTTCTTTTTCTTCATCATCTTCTTCATGTTCTTCTCCCACTTCTTGCGATAATTGATCTTCTTCAGTATCTTCGTTTTCCTCAGTTTCCGGTTCATCAACTTCCTCTCTCACTTGTTCATCCTTATCGTTTACATCATCAATCCCTGATGTTGATAATTCCATTGGTTCTAGTACATCTTGATTCTTTGTTTTCAGGTATGCATGTATTGCTTTCTCTTTGGCTTTTTTTGCTTCTATTGCTGCTGTTACTGCTTTGTTTGCCTCGCTTTTGACCTGTTCTAATTCTGCTCCTCCTTCTTCCGCTTTAGTTGCCGCTTCTCCTGCTTTAGTTGCGGCTTCTTCTGCTTCCTTTGCCAAACTTGCTGCCTTATCTGCATGAAGAGCTGCCTCCTTAGCTGCTTCACCTGCATTTTTTTTTTCTTCTTCTCTTGCATTTGAATTTTTTATATGTTCTGCTATTTTTTGTGCTTCGTTTTTTGCCTTATCTGCTTCTACTTTTGCATTCTCTGCTTCCGATTTTGCTGCTTGTGCTTTTGCTACCTCTGCTTTTATTTCTTCTGCTGATTTACTTGTTTCAGATAGAGCTGATGGATCTTCTCCTACTGCTGTAGCTCCTTCATTTTCTCCTTGTTTTTCATCCACTACTGGACTTTTTGCATTTTCACTTGTTTTTAGATCCTCTGTTTCACTTTTTGGGGGGACATTTTTAACTTCTTCTTGAACCCCATCTGTAGTTACATTTACTTCTGTTGTATCTGCTTGATGGGTGTTACCTTCTTGTTGTTCTTGTTGTTGTTTTTGTTGTCGTTCTTGTTCTCCTTTTTTTTCTTCTTCTTCTTTTTTTTCTTCTTCTTTTTCTTCTTCTTTTTCTTTTTCTTCTTCATCATCATCTTCTTCTCCTTCTTCTTCTTCTTCTTCTTCATCATCATCTCCTTCTGTTGCTTCTTCTCCCTCTGCTGCTTCTACTTCTTCTTTTTTTTCTACTCCCACTGCATCTCCTGCCCCTTCTGTTACTTCTGCATTTTCCTTATTTTCTTGCGCTTCTGTTTTGAGGTCTGATTCTTTTGATTTTCCCTGTACTTCATTGTTTCCTTGAACTGGCTTCATTACGGGATCATTCTCCGTGTTTACATCAGTTGGTTCATCTTGTAAGGAGACATTTTTTATTGACGAGCCATTTCTCAAATTTGTTTTTTTCACATTTACAATTTCGTTACTCACAATATTTTTTTCGTAAATGTGTATATTTAGAAATAATAAAAAAAGGGTAATGCCACAGAATTGCTTCATTTTGAGTATCACTTAAGAATAAAATATTTCTTAAATTCTTACAAAAAGTGGAAAATATAAGAAAATATATTTGATGGTTGTTATAATTGAAATTATTTTTTTTTAATGACGACTAAAAATATTAAAAAAGTTGCAGTTACAGTTTCTTTGTTTAAACAAATATAAATAAAATAGTGATTACAATTAGAAAAAATCATTAGATAAATTAAAGACAAATTGTTTTTTTTTTGAAATTTGTGAATTATGGTAGCATCACATATTACTTAATGGGACATGAAGAAAAAAAAAAAAAAAAAAAAATGGCAGAAAAGATAACACGTGAAATAAATAAGATATATTATATTAATAAACAAAGAAAAGACTAATTCAGTGATGCAAGTTTTTAGCTTAATTACTTTATTTATTTTTCTTTCTTTTTTTTTTTTTTTTTTTTTGCTAAATATCATTCTTATTTTTGGAGAACAAACATAAAATATGAGAATGAGAAAATTATTTTCAAATGTGGAATGGGGTACACTTTTGTCCTTTGCGCAAAAGAGGAAGTAGCATATAAGACATTTTCGCAAAGAGAATTGTTCTTTTTTTTTTTTTTTTTTTTTTCAAATAAAATCATTACATAAAATCTAATGTGTTGCTCTCATTTAATTACAACCATTGAAATGCTACATTTATTCCTGTCTAGAACAAATTGCAGCATATTTTGTATTATTTTCATTATGTAATTTGAAGTCGAAAAAAAAATATGAAAAAGTGTCCCCTTTTTCTTGTAAAAACAGTGTTACATTGGTGCATATCAGTTTATGTAGTAAATTTATTAAAACATTTTTTTTAATTTCTTAAAAATGCAAAGCATACATGAATTTTCAACATTTGGAATAATTCTTTTTATTGTCTTTTTAAATTAAGTCGATTAAAATAATTGGAATATATTTTTTTGAGAATGTGTAACATTTTTGTCATATATTTTTGAGAGGGAAATAAAATTGTTTTTTCAATTTATTTTGGCTAAATATACAAACAAACTATTTAATGATAATAGCTTTTAACCTAATCATTACATTTTCGAAAATTCAAATACGCCTTTCAATTACTACAAAATGGAATTGCTAATTTGAATGAAAGCAATTGGGAAATAAAATATACATTCTTACAATATTGTGAAAGAAAAATGCATCTCATGCAACTGGCTTATTTTTCCATTTGTGCTGCTTAGCAAGGTGCGTTACCTGCGTGTTGATTTTTGTGAATTCTTTTTTGATTGTAATGTGTAAGGATTATAGTATATTAATCCCCTTTTCAGTTAGTTCAAAATTTGAAGAATTTCAATTCTGTTTGAATTGCTTATTATATGAAACTTTTGTTCAATGTGCAACAGTGAATGTTGCTTTTTATGGTGCAATGATTGCTGTGATTTTCATTGTCTGTAGTTAAGTGTTTTTTTTTTTTTTAAAATCATTTTTGTATCCCACGCCGCTTATTTGTTTTTTATATACTTTTTAATTACCATTCCTTATTCTCTAAATATTTTTCCTATCTTGGTATTACTTGAAACATATTCATAAGAATAAACCGAATTTGTATCACTTGCGAGAGTTTTGGTTTTTATTGAAATTCCCATGTCATATATTGTAGTATCAACGCAATGGTACTACTAACGAGAGTAATAATTTTATCTTGCTTAAACATTTATAAATTGATTCACTGAACTTTTCCTTAGCTTATAGTAGCATACACATAGAGGGATGAGGCACTTCTATTAATGTGTATATGTTTAGTGTAGCATGTGAATTCAAGACATCATAATTTTGTTGTGTTATATTTTACACATACTGTTATGTAGATTTAATTAGAAGAGATTTACCACATTAAATTTTGCTTTAGCGATAAATGTTTATGTGCATAATATCGTAGAACTATGCGCAAAGTTTATCAGTCCAATTGGTGATATATTTTTGCCTAAGAGAAATTCTTTGAAATTAACTGAATGAATATTGTCTATACATGAACATCATATTTTTGGAAAATTTCATTTAAGAAGGTACTAGCTCACAGAGTGCATATGCGTGTGAGTTATCAACTTAATGCAGATTTAATTTAGTAAGAATATATGCTAAAATATGGAGGATATAAAAGGAGAAATAAATTTGGACAGTGAACCGCTATTAATAACTCATCAGAGTAATCCTTACATTTCATCATCTTCATATAATGAAGAAGAGATACATAAAAGTTATACGAATATTGTATCTTCAGTCTCGTAGTAGACATAAATTCACATAACTCTATGAGATCTTTCTATTACGCATTTTTTTGTGAAGACAGTTTTGCAAACTATCAATTTACTGTCCTTTCCACGTATGCCAAATTACACTATTTAAAATATTCCGTAAATGTTTAAAAACTTTTTTAAAAATGTGCATACAAAAAAAATAAAATAAAAAATATATATAATATAAAATATAAAGTAATATGTGTCAGAAAAAAAAAAAAATACTAAAAACAATAAACAAAAAAAAAAAAAAAAAAAAAAAAAAAAAAAGACACATAAAATTAAATTCGTTTTACATATAGTAGAAATTCAACAGAAATGAGTAATAACATAAAACAGAATGAATAAATTGCTTCAATTTGCATATATCTATTACCACTATTTCGTGACACACTGATTTTCCCTTCTTTGTGGAGAGAATTCAATTCGCGTGCGTCTGCTTATATCCACAAAAATGGAAATATCACTTGGGCATATCATTCAAAAGTTAAATACATATATATATGCATACCATACATACTATACATAGTGTTGTTTACTCTTCGATACATGCACATGATGCTATTTTGCTTTTTTTTATTTTTTCTATTTCTCTCCTTAATAAATCAAGGGGACAATTCGATTTTTTCAAACCGGGTAAGAAACAGAACGAAAATTTTTCTTTGCCTGATCTCTTTCATGTTTAATTCAGAGCAGCAGTACGACTTCTTCCCCTAAAAATAGTGAATCAAAACTGCACATTCTTGCTTAAATTGAGAATTTCCATCAAAATTGTGCATTTCCGTCAAAACTTGAAAGTATGGATGAAATTTCCTTCAACGTTTGCTTAATTACACAGACGGGGAGATTAAAATAGTATAGGGTATTCATTTTATTTTGTGTAGAAAAATTTTTGCTATTTTTCATGTTGGCAAATCTGGGTGTTAAACCCTTTGGGACCTTTACGACACTTCTTCTTTCCTTAAATTTTTGATTTTTTTTACAATTTGTTAATATTCCAAGTTCTTCGAAATGTTCAATGGCCTGGTCTATGGTATTTCCTTCTAGTATATCTTTTATGTAAGACGTTTCTGATAGATTACTACACAAATTTCTAAACCCTTTTTGTATATCAGCATAGGTGATTTCAATGAACTGACTTTGCTTTTTTTCTTTACTTTCATCTTGTTCGTCTTCCGAATTTAAATGTGTATCATTTACTACATTACAGGATGCGTATAGATATATTTTTTGAATTAATGGAAGACTTTTAATTTTGAAAAGAATATCTTTATGTTCTTCCAAGGGTATTTTATCCGTAATTTTTTTTATATCTGAAATCATTACTGTGTTACAATTTGCAGTAGTGGCAAAATCGTTATATTTTTTTTCGATAGATTTTATTTGATTATCAATTATAGCATCAAATGATTGTAATTTATCCATATTTAAATTTTTTAATATTTCCTTTTTATCTTTAAAATGATGCATTTCTTTGTCTATTTCATTTTTATATAATATTTTAAATGGACTTTCATAATACTCTTTTGGCGTATATTGACTGAAATTGTAAAAAGATTCATTATCATTTACATGAAAATTTTTTCTTATCAATATTTCACTTAGTGTTTCATTATTGTTTTGTATTTTTATAACCTCTTTTTTTAGTGTTTCATATCCAATTGAAAATTCATTTTTCTGATCAGTAAACTTTAAATTTTTTGCATTATCAATGAATTTACTAGCTAATTCGTAGTCTCGAAAGTTTGGTAATGGTGTTACATTTTGTTCAAGAAAAAAATTGTCATCATCAGAGCAGTCTTCCTTGGGTTGATTTTTCAAATTCGAGCTATTCTTTACATCTACCTTTTGTTTTTTCTTTGTTATAGCTGTTGGATCATCGGTGCTAGGAGGGTCGTTTCCTATCTCTGTGTTCTCGTTTTTCCTTTTCCTTTTCCATTTTTGGCGTCTCTCTAAATCGGTCTCACTTTCGCTTTCGCTTGATTCGATTTCGCTTGAATTGCTCTCGTTTTCCCTTAGTGCCTCTACAGAATCATCTTCCTCTTGATCATTTAGTAGCAGCAATAAATTTTTCTTTTCCTGTCTATTAAAAATTTTATTCATCATGATTTCCTCTTTTAATTTAATTAAATTTTTTTTTCTTTCTTCAAGATCCGATTTTTTATCCGAGAAAACTCTTAATATTGCATCAAAACATGATCTGATATCTCCATTTCGATTAGAAATTTGCCTAACATGTATATTTAGAGATACTCCTTTGAAAATTTTAGTAACAAACTCATCTTCCAGTGTGTTTAATTTATTTCGTATAATATTCATAAACTGTTTTTCATTATAAGGTTTGTAAATAATTTGGTTAATTTTCATATGTGTGTAATCTTTTATTAAATCTAAGCTGTTAGCAATTCCTACTAGTATTACTTTACTTTTAGCACTTTGAACACATTCAAATAGAGCCTTAACTACATCTTCATTTGAACTTTTACTCAAATTTTTTGTTTTTAATTCTGTACGTACATTTTTGGTAGCAATAAAATCTAATTCGTCTACAATTATTATCTTTAAGTTGTTTAACTTATTGGTATAATTAATGAATAACTTTTTAACCTCCTCTAATCCATTTAAATTATACTTTTGTTTCACGTTATTTAGGATGGAATTTTTATCCTTGTTTATTATCTGTTGTAATATATCTACAAAAATGTCATATGGTTTTTGACTATTTGAACAAGAAACGTAGAAATAAGAAGCATCAATGTTTTTGTAATTTGCTGGTGTTACGTTTTCTTTTTTCCTTTTTTTATCCTCCTTTTCTTTTTTTTTTTCCTTTTCTATTTCTTTAATGATGTAAAATATGCTGTAGGTTTTTCCTTGGCCACTAGGTCCTGTAAGAAAAATTCCTTCTCCATCTAGATTTTTTGAGCACCTTTTCAGAATGTTTCTAATTTCTTCAATTTCGACTTCCCTACCTACATCACTGTCACAATCTTTCGAGTCCAAAAGTGTTTTTGATTTTTCATAAAATTCAATATATTTGTCACATTCGTAAATATCATCAATGATTTTTTTTTCTATTTCTTCTAATTTGTTCATTGAGTTTTCAATTTTTTTTATATTTTCTTCTACTGTAATAATGTCTATGGAATTTCCTCCATACTTGATTATTCCATTTTTGTTTAAAGTTTTGTTCTTAATTTCTGGATTATTGTCTGTGTTTTTTTTTCCTACCTTAACTAAAGTTGCAATTTTTTTAATCTCCTTTTCTTTTGTATCATTTAATTTCGTACTTAACTTAGTTTTATTTTTATTTTCCTCCAACTTACTTTTGTTCAAATTTATGGATGTGGAATTGTTCACTTTCATTTTGACATAACCTTTTTTCTGCACACATGCGCATAGGAATTTGTGAATAAAGTAAATCAATTAATGGACGAGATATCGGAGGCAAATAAATGAACAATTGAATTGATTGAATAAAAAGCGAAAGAAAAAAAAAAAAAAAAGAACCAATTGGAAGACAGGGGTGGTAAACACACATAATCATATTAATAAGGTCAAATGAAAAAAGGGAAAAAAAAAAAAAAAAATGTCGCCAACTTTTATTACATCAAAAAATTTGCACGAATTCAAAATAAAATTTATTTAAAAATAGAGTTTTTAAAAATCAACATGGTCATATAAGTGTATGGACGCGTGTGTCGCTATATGTTTGTATATATATGTATATTCTCACGGGTGAGGAGAATAAAGACGTATTTTTATTTTCTTCATAGCTTTTCATAATTTTAGGGATTTTCAAAATATAAGCGCAATAGTCTTGTGCATGAGTGATAATAGACCATTATGTGCTTATGCAACCCTTTGTTGTTTATCTTACAACTGATTAGCATAATAACACTTTTGGAAATTATTACTGGTGTATGTTAGGCCAATATATATATATATATATATATAAAAGAGGAGTTTTTTCTCTCATATGGGTCAAAAGTAGCCATGTGCATGGAAGTACAACCATGTATGTAAAAAATACATTAAAATATTTGGAAGCATGTAATAATATTCCGTATATTTCCAAATTTGCCAATTTGTAATGATATTAAAAAAAAAAAATAAATAAAATAAGTTTCTGTACAATCGAATTATTAATACGGTTTTCAAATAAGCATGATAACTGGACTTAATTTTTCTTTTTCGTAGCATAAAACATGTAACACTAAAGAAGAAAAACAAATCAACTGTGCCATTGTATCACTCAATACCTACTTTTTTGCAGAATTGAGAATTTATGCACACACATTATAATGTGCAGTATGTATATTTAAATACATACAATACGAACAAATGTTCTTATATTTGTAAATTCATAAAAAAAAAGAGAAAAAAAAAGCCATGCAAACTAAAACGAAACACCATATACATTTGCCAGTAAAGGGTGGGATGAGAATGCCTATACATATGAAATTACAGAAAATGCAAACTGTAATTTTTTTATTTTTCGAAAAAGATGGACAAATTTAAAAAAAGATTTTCCTGTGGAAAAATACTTTTTATATGCACACATATTATATGCACGTGACGGGAAAAAGAAAAAAAAATTATGGTTCTGTATGCGTTGAAAAAGATGGAAAAAAGACACAAATGTTTTTATTTAATTAATTAATTAATTATTTGTTTGTTTGTTTATTTATTCATTGGCTTTTTTATTTATTTATTCCTTTTTCCAAGGAGCATGCACAATAATTAAAAAAATAAAATAATGCAATAAGGTATTATGTAAACACATTTACGCGAAATGCTTACATGAAATCACGAATACACACAAACTGCATATGTTTAAATGATTTTTAAACTAATGGGAAAAAATGAGCTTCCATAGCTTTAAGGGCCAAGATATATATATATTCGCAAATCCTTCCGCAGGAAAATGGAACTGTAATATTTATGGTCGAAAGAACAAATTAAAAGCATATATATGACACAATGATAAAGCAAATAGAAGACTGCTTTAAAATAAAGTAACTGTTTTGAGAAATGGTGTTATAAAAATGTTTCACATATGTTGGTGATGAATGGACTTTGATTTTCTTATAAATTTTTAAGCAATACAAAAACATAACGTTATATATGCCATATTTATACGTTTTAAAATTTTTTTTCTTGAAAGTCATTCAGACATTTAATAATTACACGGGCTCATGAAAAAATAAAAAAAATATACACCATTAAAAATGAAAAAAATAAAAGGTTTATTTATTTATTTTTTTTTTTTATGTGTGTGCACTCACATAATATATGTCAATACAATTTTTATACTAGTCCCGCAATTATCATAAGTATATGAGGAGAATAATTATGAGTCATCAAAAACGTTTCTCTGGTATTTCCTTTGTGCTCATTTGGCTATAATTATAATTAAACACGTTTGTGAGTGATAAAGAAAAAGGTTCTATAGGCTCATTCGGGGCTATGTATCAAATTAGAAAAAAAAAAAAAAAATGGAAGCAATATTTAAGGGGTTAATGGGATATGTAAGCGACAAAGGAAACATCGAAAACTTGTAAAGTGAAAATATATTAAAGCCCCTTATTGAAGCATTGGGCGAAAAAAAAATAAATATGTATACATGTATATATATATCCATGCACGTGACATGACGGTCTAGAAACGGGATTTAAAATTACCTCTAAATAGCAACATGAAAGATTGCATACCAATATGCACGAAAATATAGTAGCCTAATTTTTTTTTTTTTATTTTGGTATCAAAAGAAGAGTAGCGAAAGGTGCCGCATGGAGTAGTTCACCGCTGGAACACAGGAATATGAAAATTTGTTTAAAAATAAAAAGGGTTCTACTTCTATGTTTTTTTCTGGCTTTCACAAATGTAGTCTCAAAAAATGCTTCTAATAATTATAGCAAATTTGGGCGAGATAAATATGATCGTTTGAAGGGTGTAACATTACATTTCTCCCATGTCTTGCCTCATAACAATGGTGTTAAGAATAAACATATTCTAAGGAAGGATTGGATGTTCATTAGTTTGAGCAATCATGAAAAGTGTAGAACGAAAACAAAAAAAAGAAAATACACCAGTTTTGATGGAATTACAAGTGAACATAATGCAGGAACATTTCAGAGGGGTAATATTTTATGTAATAAGAAAATGAAATTAATAATTCAGTTGCTAAATAGAACCAAGTGGTACGATTTCAAATTTTTTTCCCCAGCAAAAATTAATTTGTTTTTACGACTAAAGGAACGAAAAGAAACACACAATGAAATATCAACATTAATGCATTCGATAAATTTAGGTGATGATATTTTTATTACATCTTTAAGCAGAGAAGATCAAAGAAAATTAGAAAAATTGTTATTTCCATGCCAATCTGGTGATTTCTTAACTATAAAAAAAACGAAAGAGCATGATGTATTACATGAAAATAAAATAAAATGTCTATGGGACAAAGAAAAAGACGAGCATTATTTTTACAATAATTATCCATTAAATGATGATAATATAATTGCAAAAATTTTAAAACGATATAGAGAAGAATTAAATATAAATGATGATATAAAATTTTTAGTTCATATTAATAAAAGGAGTCCCATATTTAGTGGAATTGGCGGAGGTTCCTCTAATGGAGCCTCTGTTTTTTATTTCTTAGAAAATTATTTCTATAAATTTTTAAAAACAGATCAGTTACGAAACGAATTTTTAAAAAAAATAGGTAGTGATATATCTTTTTTTAGTAGTTCAGGTTTTGCATATTGTACTGACAAGGGAAATTATGTTATCGATTTAATTGATGCCCAGGCAACAATATCAGATCGGAGAATATATATTTTTCAAATAAATGAGGGATTATCATCTAAGTTAGTTTATCAAAATGTTAATTATAACAACATAGTGCAATATAACCCTGTTAGTTTGTTAAAACATTTTATAATTAATCCGGTGGGGTGTAATATTATTAACCATATTGAAGAGAAGGAGTTCAATTATTTGAAGCATTTTGTGTCGTTTGACCATACAGAACTGAAGAATATGTTTATAAATGACTTAGAACATTCTGCGTTTCTTTTACTTAAGAAGGTGAAATATTTAAAGGACTTTTTAATGAATCAAAATATTTTTGACGCTGTAGCGATGAGTGGTAGTGGTTCATCATTATTTGCACTAACAAAAAAGAATATGAGTTTACATAAGGAGAAAAGACACATGAAAAATTTGATTAAGGACGTACAAAGAAAGTTACATTTAAATATAAAGGCTTATCTGTGCAGTTTTTTACGAAAGCCGAAACACCTCTGGTATAAGCCAAGTCAAGTCGCAGAAATGATGGCCTAATGAAGCCCCTTCATTTCGGTCATGCTTTGTGCGTATATGCATGCATCCACCAATCCATCTATCTATCCATACATACATCTGCCATGCTTAAAATATATGTACATATATATAAGTATATATATATATATATATGCACACGTGTGCCCATGTTTAATGGTACACACATTCCCATTTATTAATTTTTTTTTTAATGTTGAAATGTGTTTCGTTGGACAGGTTAAAAATAACTTCCAGAAATTGTGGCATGTAATTTCCCACTACGTATCCCTATTTAAAATTATTTGTTAGCATAATAGGATATACGACTAACATTTTTTTTCTGAACAATTTTTAAATGCACTTTTTTTTTTTTTTTTGTCCTTACCTCGTTAAAATCATACAAGCATGAACGTACATATATATACATCATTTTTATGCTAATTTTTTTTTTTTTTTTTGTCCATCATTTTGGTGCTTACCCCCATTTCCACAGATTTTAAACGAATTTGTCTTTCACTTTGTTACAACTGTTTTTGCGATTCTTTCTTAAATTAACATATCAAAGAAGGTTAGAAATTAAATATTCTTCAATTTCGTCAACACTCACAGGCTAATGTTTATTAGTAATTTTTTTTTTTTTGTGTATGTGTATCAAAACATATACTTTATATATTTTTTTTTTTTCTGTAGAGTCTTATGGAATAACTATGTTTTTCAGTTGAATTACTGTGAATAATTTTATTATGGCGATTTCTATTCTTTTTTCATCTTGTCAAGGTTTAGATTTTTCAACATTTCATTCGCATCTTCGTATACCTGAAGTGGTTTCTGATTTAGTGCATCATTTTGTGCAGAGGAAAATTCATCACTTTTTTTTTTTCTTCTCCTTGGGGAATATCCAGCATCATATTTTTTTTTACTTAGGTCTATGTTAAATTTTTTACAACAATAGCCTAAGCCATATTTTTTTATTGTCTTCAATCCTCTTGTACTGACTCTCATTTTTACAAATCTATCTTCTTCCTCAAAATAAATTCTTTTTCTTCGTAAATTTACTCTCTGTTTTCTGTGAGTTTTTACTCCAGACTTGGAAATTTTACGAGCATTCCAGTTGTCCATTTTACCCAATATTAAACATCTTTATATTTGAAAATGGGAAATAAAAAGAAGGGAAAAAAAAAAAAAAAAAAAAAAAAAAATAGGTAAGGACCAGACTAATGAAACAGTAAATTATTTACAATATTTTTTTAAAACAGATCAAAGAGAATATATATATATATATATATATTTTTTTGTTTTGTTATTTTCTTTCATTGTTTTTTTGTTAAAATTTATAATCCACTAACCTCCTTACTGGAAGTTTAATTTCTTTATGAGGTAACATCGTGACTTTGTTAATTCGTTTCCTGCCATCTAATCCATGGTGCCTTCTGGCTGTGGATGGCCCAGTCATTCTATATTTTCGGATCTACATAATGTAAATATCACAAAAAAAAAAAAAAAAAAAAAAAAGTTTTTTGCAAAATGGAGAATAAATAATGGGTATTTCTTGAAACTATGTAAAAATTTACAGACACATAAAATAAACACTTAGGAAAAATATACATTTGAGGGGGGGGGGGCATTTACACAAATGTAGCACCATGGAATGAAAATATTTTTACTTACGGCTAACGCTTCTTTATGTCTTTTTTTAGTAAATAGGGAAAATTTCGAAACATGTAACTTTTTGTTAAATACGGAATTTTTAAATATATCACTTTTTTTTATTAAAGATCTCACTGTTAAATTGGTGTGGAAAAAAAGAAGAAAAAAAAAAAAAAAAAATTGCGTATAAATGTATTATATTAAAAAATGTGTACGGAATAATTTATATTTACGCTTGAAATTCCTTGTGCCTATAATTTTTGTTTTCCCCCTTTTTTATTGCATACCATAAAATGTTTTTTGGGAATTTATTCTGTTTTCATCATTTTTTTGAATCTGTAAAAGAAAAAAAAAAAAAAGAAGAAGAGACATTTAAACTGCTCATGTTATAATTAAGCCTTGTTTGTGTTGTTGCATTTTCTTCTGGCACAGGAAAATTTTAGACAAATATCTGTTCGGGATTCATCCCTCATGTATTTTTTAGTTTGGTTAACATTATTTATACATAGAACGCATACAGATTGATACACTTATTCACATGTGTATGCACCATCATCACCCCTTTATTATGGTGCTATAGTGCAAGTGGACAAACTTACAACTGTTGAAACGCCCAAGAGGAAAAGAGAATTCAAGTTTATTATTGCATAAAAAAATAAATACACATTTTTTGTTAAGTTGTATATTTTATTTTTATATTTCCTTTGCATTATTTTATTTTTTAACAAATTAATGATATTCCTTATAACATTTAAAGGAGTAAAGAGTTAGTAAAAAAGCACACACAACAACAAAAAAAAAAAAGTGGTTATACGATAATCTTCTAATTTTGAAAGATCAACATCATTGTGTAAGTGCTCCATCCAATAAAAAGGTAAAAGGATGAAAATGTAAAAATTTCTAGTATATTTACATACTAGGCTGTCTTTAAGTTTTCTAAGTTTCCATTTATTAAGGTTCCCAAAATTGCAGGTATTTGCGAACTATGCATCTTCCATGTTCTCATTTTTAATAAGAGTGTTAATGGCTTGCTTCATGGTTTAAAAATTAACACCAAAACGAAGAAAATGTATAATAAAATAAGAAAAAAAATAAAATAGCAAAAAAAAGAGGAATAAAATATGATTTAAAAAAAAAAAAAAAAAAAAAAAGGCCTTAATGGAGTTAGTAAACAAAATTATCGTAAGCAAACAAGAAACATGAATGTCGTAAATGCTGGAAAACACACTTTTCCCATTTATTCATTTTTTATTTTTCCTTATAAGCTATATTCACATTGTCACTTGTATTTTACTTGCTATTTGACGTGATCTTATATGTGTTACATTTGTGCATTACAATTACCTTTTTTATTTTAAGCCTTCTGAATGAACACATTTAATTCAAATTGATGATTCCTCTTTGGATCATATTTTTCCTTTTGCTTATTATCCTCTGCTTCCTGCTAACATTTGTAGTTGTTATTTCCGTTTATTTTTCTTTGAACTGCTATTGCTAGCCTTTTTTTTTTTTTTTTTTTTTATGATGTACATTACCTATGCTGCATAAATCGAGTATGGAAATTGTTACGAATATGTAGTACATGTATGTAGGGTATCACAATTTTTATCAATGCACTTTTTCTTAAAATAATATTTTTATTTTTCAGTTTCTTCACCTTGTGTTCATACTTAAATAGTTTTGTGTTTACTGAAAGAAACAGTATTTGTTGCTGACTTTAGAATATTCCACCTGCTGCCGCGACACAAATGACTCTCTTTACATTTTATCAGAAAAGATATTTGTCAAATTAAATATCCTCTGATTATAACATCCTGAATATTTAATGAAGAATTATACGACATTAAAAAATATATATTTTTTTAATACTTTTTTTATAGCATTTTTTACGTTTTAATGCATAATATTTTTTCCTTTTTTTTAATACCACACTTTTTACATAAATTTTGAGGACCGAACATTAGAGGAAAAATGGATAATCAACCAAGCATGGAAGACGCCCAAAATGCCTTAGGGATGATGATATATCAAATATTGAACAATGTAATTCTTTTATTTTTCTCCTACTCGAAGTGAACTTTTTTTTTTTTTTTTCAACGATTTTGTTCAAAAGTGTATGTATTGTGTCTTCTTTTTTTTTTTTTTTCCATTTATCCCTCCATATTTATGATGACGTGGATATCATGAAAAGAGCCTTTTTTATTTTTATTTACCCATTCATATATTACTATAAAACGGATATCATATAAAAGCGTCTTTTTTTTTTTTTTTTTTTATAGCAAGTGAGAAAAACATGCTTTGAAAAATGTTTTGGTCAGAAATTTTCGGAACAGATGGGGAAGAATGAGCAAATCTGTTTAGCCAAGTGCATGGACAGAATGTTAATACAGTTTTATACATTATGCTCATACGAACATATGTTGTTTCGTAGTTTTAACATTTGCTTTATAGCTACATCATTTTGTATGCACTTATATTGAGAAGCCACTTGAAAATCAATCGAAATTGCGTCGAATTAAGTGAACTTATAAGTGTATATATATATATATTTCTTTTCTATAATCATATTTTTCACTTTTTACGCTTAGGTACGAAGCTCACACTATTGTAACGAAGGCATCTACAGAAATGGCACAAAATTTAAACATTGACTCAAATTATTAAGTTCTAATTAAAAATTAAATGTGTGAATGTTTTTTCAAATTTTTTATGTATCATAATTTGAATTGTTTTTTCCTTTTTTTAAAATAGACTTTTTAAAAACAGAATATTTTGTTAGAAAGATAAAAATTGAAAAAGTGTAACTAAACATAGTAGTGACTGATGAATAACCAAAAATGAACAAAAAAAAAAAAAAAAAAAGGAATACAATAGTTTATTCCTATTTTAATGATTCCTCAGTTTGTAACACTGAAAAGTCATGAATAATTGTTATACTATTAAATATGGTTTGAAAAAAGAAAATTCCTACTCTTAGTTACACGAAACGTTGGGGTATGCTAAATTATAATAACATATAGATTGAACAAATTTTTTTTATTATGATATTAAAAATTTTCTTGTTTCCAATTCTTGACAAAATATTTTGATCATTTTAGTACGTACCCCTTTTGGTTCATATGAAATGTTATGTCTTGAGTATATTTGAAAGGGTTAGGGAATAACATAAACCGAGCATGAACAACTTTGGCATTCATAAATAATGTAATATTCGCAATATAAATTTTCCGAAAAAAGAAAAAAATCTCCACAACGACAAAAATAAATATAAGAATTTTCCTCATTAATATATTGCAAGTCTACCTTTTTTATATTCAGTGCATTTTCATATTTTTCGGATTTGTTGCTATGTTCAATGTCTTTCAAAATTTGTTCATACGCCCATACTAGGGTTACAAAATCGATTACATTTTCTTTCTCCTGTTTGTTTTGTTCATTTATTGGGACACTTCCCGAGGTACAATTTTTTGTATTATCCCTATTGTCTGTATATTTTTCCATGCATTTCCGTTCTCTATTTAAATGATGCTTCAACTTATCTGGATGGTAAATTAAGGCTAACTTTTTAAATTGTTTTTTTGCAGTTTCTATGTCACAATCTGTTCCTACATTTAAAATGGAATATGGGTTTCTAGTTTGGTTATTTAACATTTTGTTTTCACCTAAATATTCATTTTTTTTTTTTTTTTCCGTGCTACATTGGGGATAAACTTTGTTCATATATTTAAGTGAACAAAAATCTTAGTTTTGGTTTTATTAATTTATGTAATAGTTTTTTTTTTTTTTTTTTTTTTATTCCAAATTTTTTAGCCTAGTGTGTCACCTCATTTTTACGCACTTTAATTTGTTCCCAAGGGAAGTATTTGTGGCAATGGTTACAGGGTTTTTAATTTATCGACCTACTCCATACTCCTTTAGCTGAAGTATTTATTCCTTTTATATTTCAATATGTTTATGCCAAACTTTTTAGCTCTTGCTTTCGTGGATTTTTTCACTATATTATACATGCATAACAGTTGCTGTTATATTTGACACATTTCACCAAATTAGCAACAGCATGAACGATCAGTGCAAACGTATGCCAGTAATTTTCTCACCCATGACCTTTAGCCATTTTTAATTATACATATGTATATAAATATATTGCCTTTTGTTTTTGAAGCATATATGCATGTATGCTAAAATGTGTGTACATATATAGGCATATATATTTTTTTATAATTTTTTTTTTGTTGTCCCTAATCAACAAATTTGCCTCAGTAAGAGGTAACAATTTTTTAGGGTTGCGTATCTCAAGAAAAAATAATTTTCCCCTTTTTTGTAAGGGATAAAATGGGATCTCAAAATATGTTATAGGTATTACACAAACACATAGGTGAAAGTCTATATACATATATGATTTAGCGAACGTGTAGATGTATTCGTTTAAACGTAGGGTGTTAAGCATAAGATGGAGAAGAGTTTAATTTCTCCATACTGTTAATGAACGACAGGAGGGGTACCTTCACCTGTTGATTGTGTATTTTATAACCCCTTATTATACACGCACACATTTTTAGAACTAATCACAATTCATATATTTTAGTAAATAGAAGAGAAACTTATGATATGGTTTAGTGGTAAAAAATTGGGTGGTGGGGTTGGAAGACGATTGTGTATGCCCATTTACAGTGGTAGTAGCGATAGTGCTTTTAAGGATAAACAATTTGTTTTAAAAAAAATAAATCATAAGTACGAAAATGTTTTACTATTTGGAGATGTAAATAAATTAAGATCCACAGCAATGGAACTCATAAGAAATATATCATCCTCAGATGAAAACATGAAGGAGGGGTATGCTAATTTGAAAATAAAAAAATATATAAGCACTGAGGAAAAGAAAGCCAAAGAATTAGAAGATGAGAGCGAAGTGGATCATATGGTTGCAGCGGATAATGATGACACAGGATACAGTAATACAGCTGTATCAAAAAGACCACATTCAAAAGATAATAACTCTGATATGTCAAAGAAGTTATCCTTTTGGCAGATATACAGCATGAGAGTTAAAAAAAGTCTTCATTTGCTAGGCCCTCAAGATTTCGCTTTAATTCTTCAGTCTTTTCATTTGCATAACAAGGACACAGGTAAAATTTTTCACGCACAAATTGTTAATGTGGATATACATTTTTTATTCAGTTGAGTGTGGGTTTTACACGTGTATAAGATATTTCTTCCATTTTTCACTATCTTTTTATTTCTTTTATTTATTTATTTTTTTATTTTTTTTTTTTTTTTATTGTTACATTATTTTATTCCCCAATAACACCGTGTAGGAATCTACGTGTCAAGCGTGAAACATATCGAGAATCAAATTCCATCGATGAATGGAGTTTCCTTTGTGATAATTTTAAACATTTTAAGTGCAAGGTTGAAAAAAAATAACTATAACGATTTCTTCCAAAAAATGTTGAATTATTTGCCAAATGTTTTATACGAATTGAACATACGAGACATGAACAACATTATGAGCTGCTTCCACAATTTAGAATTAAGTGACACAAAAATATGCGATATTTTTTATTTGAAAATTTTATCAAATTTGAATAAAATAGAAGATAGTTTTACGTTATCATCCTTGTGTTATATTTTCTACAAGTATAATTTTGAAAATTTACATTTTTATGAATGCTTAAAAAGAAGAGGGTTGCATTTACTAAATAATTTTGACGCGAAGCAGCTTTATAAATTTGTTTTTTCTTTGTATAAAAAGAATATTTGTTTAAAAGAAATAATTGAGAAAAAGAAAAATGACGTATTCTCCTTTTTGCCACATTATAATGATGAGCAGAGATTGTTCATGTGTGATTTTTTTGGGATAAAATGAAACGTATTTTCATTTTGTAGTTTCGCGTAATATGTGCGTCGCAGTATTTTTTAAGCTGCTTTTTTTTTTTTTTTTTTTTTTTTTTTTCATACCATTTTCCAAAATTTTTCAGCATTATGTGGAATTATTCACATACATATATATATATATATATATATATATATATATATATATATATATATATATATTTTTAACACTTTCTTTGTCTATTTTGGGGTCCAAAAGGGGGATGAAAATTTAGAACTTAAACGAAAGAATAACAATTGTGGGTGGAATGAATCATTAGAAATATTGCTCCACGTAAAGTGCTTGAATATACTTGAAATATACCAATAATGAGGAAATGTACACATGTGTAAGTGCTTCTATATGCAGAGAAGTTTACCCGATTTTGCACTTTTGTTATCGTTTCATCGTTTTAATATTTTCCTTTTTGCTGCTTTATTAAGGAAGTGCTTCAGTTAAGTCTCATTATGGATAAAAAAAACAAAAAAAAACATATACACACACATGCATGTCTATTTGCATATACGCGAAAGAGAACCATTGGGGCTTATTTCCCATGAGTATACCTTAGAAATGAGCTCAGGGGAAGACGAACTTTATGCTGATACAACTTGCTATGCCAAGATTTTTCCATTTCTCAATAAAATTATTAATTAATTTCTCATGCATTTTTTATGCCGTTCATTCCTTGCTGTCTTATTATTTTCTATCATCACTGAAATTTAAGCAAAATAAGAGTAAGCCTTGAATAACGCTCATAAACAAAGGGAAAAAAAAATGGTTCACAAAATAGATAGTTTCTTACACATTTGTAAAGCTGAAAAGGAGACACAAGTTAAGAAAGATGTCATAAAGAGACTCGTGCCGACAAAACGAAAATTCACAAAAGGTGTGACAATCAAGTATGTTTTACATAATTGTAAAACGAAAAGTAATTTAATAAAAAAAAAGTGGAATATAAATTTTATCTTAAATAAGACAAAGAGTAAGCGCAAAAAAAGGAAGAAGAGGGAGAATGATGCAAAAAATATGTCTGATAAAATTATTGTCCAAAATAGTGATATTACAGAAGAACATAAAATTGGAATTTCTTCTGAAAAGGGTTCTAGCAATTTTGTATCACAAAAAAGTTTTGATATGAAAAATTTCGGTTCTTATAAAAAACTGCTTAATAAAATAGTTCAAAATGTGAAACGTGGTCAAAATTCAACCATAATAAATACAGGTAATCACAACGGGGGGGGGATGATTAAATCTTTGCGTACTTGTATATATACAGAAGTGTATAGTATGAAAAAGGAAAAAGCTGTGCTTGCATATGTACACCAAAAATATGCCATGTGTATATATGTGCAAAAAATATTACCCCCTCATAATATGCCATTATTGGAAAAAAATGGAATATGTATTTTAACTATTCTACTTTGTGCAATTAATTTTTGTATAATGCTACGCTATTGTATGTATGTGGATTTATGTGTAGTTTTTTTTTTTTTTTTTTTTTTCCTCTCCCTTTCGAATTTCTTTTCATTTACAACGGGTTGTTTTAATTTTTCTAAGGGGTAGACACACAGAAGAGAGAGAAGAATATATTTTTTTATGGATACTTGTATAGGACATATTTAAGGGGTAAAATGATTCATATATATAATTTTTGATTGTACAGAGATGTATGCATATATGTATGTATATATATGTGCTTCTTCCTAAGCCCGTGCTTCTTTTGCAAAAACGTGAAATTGTGCTAAATTTATGTCAAGCATAGAGGGAAAAAAAAAAAAAAAAAAATTAAAAAAGTTACCATTTTTAGACAAAGAAAATGTGGAAAAAGACACGGACATGATCAAATATTTTACAAACGAGCTAGATAAAGAGACAACATCAGAAGGAGAAATAAAGAAAAAGAAAGAATCACATGAAGGTTTTATTTCCTCATGCTGCAATGGGAAGAGAATAAGGGAAAACTACACACAAAATAGGAACTTGGAAGAATGTTTAAGAAAAAAAAAGGGTCTAATTTTCGACATATATGATCGTATTGTTAACATGAATAGTGAAGGTTATATGATAAAAAAAAAAAAAAAAAAAGAAAAAAAAAAAAAAAAAAAAAAAAATAGAAAAAAATAATTTGTATTTACGAATTCGTTTTATGTATGAATGTTGTTTTTTTTGTCTGCCTTTTTTTTTTTTTTTTTTCCAGCACATAGAAAAATATCAATTTCTTCATGGGTATATAAAAATTGCAAAATAATTGACATGCTAAAAAAAAAGTCCCCTGCGGATAAAACTTCCAGAGATGGAAAAAATAGAAGAGATAGAAAAGGTAATGAGAAAAATCCTTTTTGTCACAGGTGTTTTATAAAAAAAAGTTTTGACAGATTGTGTTTTGGTTATCCCCATTGTTGTAAAGAATTGCCCATAAATAAGGTAATAAAGAATGGTGAAATATTAGAGAACTCTTTGAAACGTATAATTAAAAAGTGCATAAAAATTGTTGAAAGACGAAAGAAGAAAATCATTAACGTGTGCTTTGTTTTTAAATATAAAATTAGAATGGACAGACAAGACATTTGCATATATTTGGTTAATTTCCCCCTTTGCAATATACAAAAGAATAAAATTTTTAATAATAGTAATAACGAAAAATCCTTGCTGTTTTTGTTCAATAAAAAGATTTTAAAATCTGTAAGAAATGTGAATGATTACTCCAGTTTTATCTTTCCATTCAATAATGCGAAGGGATGCCAGAGAGTCCACAATTTGAAGAAAAAAATGATTAACTTTGTAAGTCAGGAGGGAGGTTTGCCTCGGTTGCAACACAATGTTGAGGTGACACGGGAAAGTGCAAATTATATGAAATTGTCAAACACGAAAGAAGAACGTGAAAGCATTCCCACTCCAACAAAACCAGTGCAAGAAGAAGACAACATTTCTCCAAACGCATGTAAAAATGAAGAAACAAAGAAGAGAGGAGGGATTGTTCTAATTAGGAAGTATAATAAAAAGGATATAATATTCCATATACATCTTTTCGAATTACTTATTAGGCTCATATTTGAAAACTCGAAAACTTATTTTACATTTTTCATTACCGACCTTACATGCAATTATGAATTGTACAAGAATGTGTATTACTTAAATTTAAGTAAAATTGTTAATATAAGAATGAATATTAAAAAGACAAGACATAAAATAGGAAATGGAAAGACAGAAATGGATGATAGTACAAGAAGAACAATACATACCCTGATGAAACAAAACGATGAGTGCAAAAATATAATAAATGAAAAAGACAAAGTTATACTGATCTTGCAAAATGAGGTCAGAGAAAAAAATAGCACCATGTCACAATTAGAAAATCAAGTCTTAAAATATAAAAACGACCAATCTGATATGCTAAAAACTGTAGAAAATCTTAAAAATAAAATATCAAAAAAGGAGACAAATAAGAAGGAAAACAATGTGGATGAACAATTAGTGAAAAATACTAATTATATAAAAAAATTGTATAATGAAAATAATTTATTAAAAGAAAAAATTAAAAAATTAAATGAACTGACTAAGAAAGGTGGTACTTCGTCCAATTCGGTTGGAAAATTACCTGACTCGAAGGAAAGTGATAAGACCTGCATACCGGCAAATAGCGAGGTAAATAGATAATCTATACACAACAAGCATTTTAAAATAATATAGCACAGTATAATGCAGTACAGTGTAATATAGTACAGTATAATATAGCACAGAATAATTCAATACACTATAATATAGTACAGTATAATGCAGTACAGTATAATATAACAATTGAACATAAAACAAAATGATCTATTCTATTTTTATACTCCTACTTGGAATATCCCCGTCCCCCATATCCCTCGCTATTCAGGCCACAAAGGAAGAAGAGAAAAATGAAAAATTGAATTTTTTTAAGAAGGCCTTTCTAGACACTGAACAAAAGTTATATGTAAGTTGTTTCTAATAAATGGGACGAGTTATATACATATGTTACTCCATGTATATATGCATGCGCTTATACCACGCATATTGTATGCAAATTCAAAAAGACATGCATACATGCGTGCATCCCGTTTCACCTTAACAGACAGCTGATATAGTAATAAACACTCAGAAGGAAATTATTTCAAAAATTAAAAATGAGAAGAATAGTTATTTTGAACAAGTTGAAAGGAATAAAATTATTTTTGTAAATATGAATTGTGACAAAATTTAAAGAAACAAAAATAGTACAACGATATGTGTGTGTGCAATGTCGCATAAATGTGCAGGCAAAAAAAACCTGCGTAAGAATGTAAATACCGTTATGTACATATATATTGTGTAACAAGACAATGGTTATATACATATGGTTTATTCCTTTTCACAGAAACGAGAAGTGGAAAAGTCATTAGATTTTATGCATTCCATTTGTGAAGATATAAAAACGAAGAAGGAGAAAATCTGTCTGACGAATAGGATTAACAAATTACATGATTGCATAAATGTAAAATGAGAAAAAAAAGTGGAGAAGTGAACCGTGAACGCTCTCGCTTATGTGTTTACCTAACGTGCGTGTGCATGCATTGTGTATGTATATACGTGTGTATACGTGTGTATATGTGTGTGTATGTGTGTATAATTTTTTCTTAACCCGTTCAGGACTTCTTGAGCAAATTTGAAAAGGACTCATAAATCTTCGGATAGGGGATTCACCCAGATGTGTATGTCAAGGCAAAATGCATTTCGTAGGAAGTTACACCTTTTTAGTAATAACATGTAGTTATTTCGCAAGGATGAGAAAGCATAAATATAAATTCTAGATATAGGGATGAATGCAAACAAATTCCTCTCACTCTGACTCTGAGTCTGCCTCTGCCTGTTGTCATCCCTGTCCAGAGCTGCATGCCCGTATCAAATTTTAAAAAGCAGTACACTTATCATTATACGGATAAAATTTGCACCAATAGATAGCAGCAATAAATGAAAAAAGAACTACTAGTGCAAGTAATGGAAGAATTAAAAAGGGGAAAATGAATGTATTTTTTTTTTTAAATTTAAGTTTTACTACTTTTTTATCATAATATGTTTCAAGATATAGATATATATTTGTCGAATAGTGTATAGATCCATTTAAAACTTTATCAATAAATCTATAAATCATGTTTTGATTATCTACCTTTACAAAGGAAAATAATTTATTACTTATATCTGAATATAGAGAAATATTTTTGTTAAAATTATTGCAAAAATATTCTCTAATATGTTTTGTATTTTTTTTATTATCCAAAAGGCATGTATTCCCATATGTAAGGTTGTACATATAATTTGGAATTTTTATGGTGACATGATAAAATATATTAAAAAAGTAGAATTTTCTGAAAATTTTATTAATCTGAAAATTTTCTTTTTTATTAGGTTTATAATATAATTCATTAGAATTAGTAATTCTTTTTTTATATACACTGTCTTGATGAGGAGGATTATTTTTGTCGTCCTTTTTATATGAACTCTGTTTGTCAAGGAATTTGTGATGATTTCTTATTAAGTTGTCTAAAAATGGAATTTCTTTGTACCATTTTTGGCTGTTACGTAGAATGCTTTCTTGAAATTTTCGTTTTATAAAATTTTCTGAAATGTTATTTTTTTTTTTATTTATCAGTTGGGTTTTTTCGAGAACTTGTTGGTGTCTACATTCGATCACCAAAATGTTGTTATACACATTTGGATTCAAAGGAAAAACAAAACTTTTGTTTTTAATTAAATTATTGTTTATGTATGTTTCACTATTATAGCATTTTGCTTGAACATTTAATTCTTCCTCATTTTCCTGTACATTCGTAGTGTAAATATAAATGTAATTTTTGAACTCTTTATCAAGTATTAGATTTGTGTCAGATAATCGTCCAGTTATATTAACATCATTTAAGTAGTAACTGGTATATTTGTTATTATTTCTTATTTTTATTTCATATGTCTTATTATTTTCATAAAAAATGGATATTTGTTTTTCTCCCATATCCATAAGTTGTATATTATAAGGCAAATCAGAAAAATACACCTTTTTCTTATTAATATAAATGTGATATTTTTTTAGATATAATTCTTCAACTCTTACATTTTGCATACTATCTAGGTACTGTACTGTGTTTTCATTAAAGAACATTTCATCTTCTAATGAAATTTTTTTATATATGTAATTTTCCCAAATATTTAATAATGGGCTAACACTAATTTCAGTTATATATTTATTTGCTTCTAATTCGTAATGGTACCGATCTTTGTCGAATGTAAAATACACATTATTTATTAATATATTGCTAATAAAAATGTGATATTCGTGTTTCTGCTCATTTTTGTAGTCATTGATACAACTCTTTCCTTTAACAAGTAAAATGATGAACATGGAAAATATCGTAAAAATATATTTCATTCTGTTAACATGCAGAACGATTTTTTTTTTTTTTTTTTTTTTTTTTTGAAGGAGAATTATTTGGATGGAACCACGTACATAGAATAAGGACATGGAAAATTGTACTGTTGAAGGAAATATGTACAAGTAGTTTCTTTTTTTAAAAACATCTACATATGATTCAGATAATTGTTTAAAGGTGTACAGGTGTGAATACCCAAATTATGAAGTTTTTCCTTTTTTTAGTGCTCACTATTCAAATGGTTCAAAAGGGGTAAACACACACAAGTGTGAACGATATGATTTTGGGGACAGATAAATATATAGACATATATGCCGCTTGGTATAAATTTATAAAATTTTTGATTAAAAAAAAATAAAATACCTTTTTAATGCACGCGTAATCCGACCTAGTGATAAATAAGCTATACATTATCTTTACTATATGCACATTCCTTTTTTAGCTTATTATAAATGAAAAAATACAGTTATTATTAAAAGGCTTTGAAAAGCTCTTCAAAAGTGGGTAATAAAATGATGAACATGTTCAGTTGAAGAGTTGAAATGCTGATAAGAAAAGAAGTTGAAAGTGTATATAATATGCACATTGTGTGTGTGCATGCATACAGACATACAAATGTGACATTTATCACGCACACTAACCTTTAAATTTAAACCTATCCTACGTCTTTTTTACTATTTAAATTATACATATTTTACGATTAATGTAAAGCGAAACTCTACTACATATTTCAGCTTAAAATGAGTAGAAGAAAAAGTAATGGCTTCTTATACGTTTTTTTCCATATATATGCATAATATAATTGTGGAGAATAACTCAAAAATAATTCACCTTCGCTGGAAATTGAATAAGTGCATGTGTATGGAGTACGAAAAAAAAAAAAAAAAAAAAAAAATTTCTTTAAAATATTAATTAGCCATGATTTAAAAAAAAAAAAAAAAAATGTAGAATACGCTTTATGTAGTAAATGATATACTCTATATGTTGCGATAACGGCAGCGACCGCGCAAGGTGTCATATTATTCCACCCTCATTCACTTCCCGTTCTGATGCACAAATGAGTAAAACGGGTAAACGATTTGGTTTCCTTTTCACAATTTTTATTTCCAGTTGGCATGATGCGATAGAAGAATCAAGCTACATATATATTTTACCTTCATAGGGGAATGGTATTTTAACGTGCACAAGTTTTTTTTCAAACGAGATGCATAAAACTTACACATTCTATAGACAGAAAGGAGAAAATGGCAAAAAAAAAATGATAATTTTATCATAATACCATATATAACTGCAAGAGAAAAAAAAAAAAAAATTATTACGTATGTATGTTTTTTCCCTACTTTAATTAGCAAGTTTGGGGGTATGTTCACAAGTACAATAACTTCATTCATATATATATCAGTGGAGTGTTTTAAATTATAGAATATTGATCTTAAAAAATTATTCAGCATTATTTGCTTAATTGTTTTTCTGCGGGGATATTCTCATTCATGTAATTTTTCAAAAAGAAAAAATGTAAACTAAATATTTTGTAGTTCATAACTATAATTTATTTTAACGTTTAGAAGTTTTTTTTTTTTTTTCTAAACTGGTGATGGTGGAGATAATAGTGATGGTAGTGGCGCCCGCTTTTCATCATTTCACAAGAATGTGAAACATGTTTATGAAAAAATATAAAGCATCTCTCATATCACGTTTTCTTCCCTTATGAATATAAAAAAAAAAAAGGAACAGAAATCTCATATTTGATGTTGATACTAACATTTTCTCGTGACAATTTTTCACATGCTCTTTTCAGATTTTATATAATATAATTAAAATTATTTATTGCCTTAATTCCTTGTTTTTTAAAATTCGTGTGTTTTCTTTAACAATTAAATGGGATGGTGTAAAAAAAAAAAAAAAAAAAAAATATTCGCAACAAAGAGCTAGAGGTATTTTGTGGAAAAAAAAAAAAAATAGCATAACAAACTGGCGTAACTAAATGGCATAACAAACTGGCGTAACTAAATGGCATAACAAAATGGCATAACAAAATGAGAATCGTGCAACATGTAAGAAAAAAATAAAACTAACCGTTTCATGATTTCCCCTTATTTCGCATTTCTGCTTCTTTTTATTTTATTTTTCTTTTTTTTTCAAGTTTATAGTTACGTTTCCACAAAAATTTTTTTTTTTTACCTGAAACTTGGAATAGAAAATATTTATGCTAGGGGGTGTTGTAAATAAACCCAGATGAGTTTAATTAATAGTTCAGTACGTGTGCATAATATATATATATTATATGTGTATGTAGGGTACCATAGAGATATACATACGCAAGTGAATATTTTTTTTGTTGCATGCGAGCTAGTTAAGCACCTGTAAGAAGAAAACTAGGTTCCTACAAGAGACGAAAAAGGCACTTCACAACGACGATAAAATATAATAGTACATGTATCCACTATGTGTTTTAATATACATGAGTATATATTAATACATGATCATATAAATATATATAAAAGTATGCGTATATATATATATATATATCATATAATTATTTATTTATTCATTCATTTACGTATATTTTATACCACATCTTTAAGTCTACAATTCACATGCAGTAGTATGGGTTTCTTTTTACTGCCACGAACATTCCCCTCCACATTTTCATACTGAAAAAAAAAAAAAAAATAAATAAATAAAATAAAACAAAACAAAACAAGCAAACTATATTTATAAATCTTTATCCTTTTTTTTATTAAACTCAAGTGGTGTTTTTTTTTTTTTTTTTTTCCATATTAAAAAAATAATTAAAATTTTTAAAGGAAACCTTTTTGTTATATGATTTATAATTAATGTTACTCCGACATTTTGACTAACTTGTGCGTCGTAAATATATATAATATATATATATATATATATATATTTATTTATTTACCTCCTATATTTACATGTTTTCTCCTTTTTTGAAAAAATAAATACCAAAAATTTATAAAAATTTTCGTTTATTGGGATTTTTGTGGAATGTAGAGAAGTTATATATATATATTCTCTGGGATTGATATTATCTGCTTTTAATGTTATACTCATATATAATATATTTTATTGTTTATGTTTTGTATGTATATTTTTACCGCCAAACATTGTGCCTAGAATTACCAGTGAAAAATACATGGATTAAAGAATTCGCAATTTTTACATATATAGAAAAAAAAAAAAAAAAAAAGCCTTTAATTGATAAAATATCCACGACTTTTTTTTTTTTTATCGCACAAATTAAAGCAATAATGAAGAAAAACACACAATTAATTATTTTTTTCTTACTATCATTATTTACCTACAAAAGTGTAGCTGAAGGGAATATTGATATACCCAATGACAATGATAACACTGTGATTACGAACAATGGAAATAATGGAAATGGAGATGATAACAATGGGCCATCGCACATTGATGGAAACAACAATAATATGAATGATAATGATAATAATGATTCTAAGAAAAAAGAAAATGATTTAACAGGAAATAAGAATGATAAAGAAGACGAAGCAAATGGAAATGACAAGAAAAATGAAAATGCAGATAGTAACAATGCTAAGAACAATTCAGATACAAATGCAAAAAATGATGATGAAAACAAAATGAATGAAGAATCTTTAAAAAAAATTCTTAAAATTGTTGATGAAATTGAAAATATTCAAGCACTACTTGATGGAAACTATAACATTTTTGATAAATACAGCGTAAAATTAGTTGATGAAGATGACGAAGAAACTAATAAAAAGAAATTAATTGGAGAATATGACATTAAAATGTTAAAAAAAATTTTATTATTCAGAGAAAAAATATCAAGAAGTTGTGAAAACAATTATATTAAGAATATACCAAACTTATTTATTAAATGTGCTAATGTGAAAGATCCCAAATTAAGTAAATCTGTAGAAAAAATTAAAAAAGGATTAACTAAAAATAATATGAATATTGAAGACTTCATAATAGGTTTATTAGAAGAATTATTTGAGAAAATAAATGAAAATTTTATACAAGAGGATTCATTTGATTTAAATGATTATTTACCAGATATTGAACTAATTAATTACATACTTACGAATGAAACCCCTGAATTAATTGCTGATCTTTTAAATATAATAGATGCTATAAATTTCAAGTTAGAATCTGGATCCATCGAAAAAATGGTTAACTCAACCCAATCAGGAGCCCATTTAAATAGCAAAATGAAGGAAGACATAATTAATTTATATAAAAATTCTGCAGCCAAATTTTTTAAAATTGGAATTGATAAAAAAACAAAGATGATATATCCAGTACAGGTAACACATAAAAGCATCAACATGAAAGAATTTGCTCTTAATTTCCTTGACAAAAATAATGTATGTGAGCATAAAAAATGTCCATTAAATTCCAACTGCTATGTGATAAATGGTGAAGAAACATGTAGATGTCTCCCAGGATTTATTGCTGTCAACGTAAATAATGATTTTAACTGTGTGAGAGATGATACCATTGACTGTAGCATACATAATGGTGGCTGTGATGAAAATGCCACATGTACACTTATAGACAAAAAAATTGTATGTGAATGCAAGGATAATTTTGAAGGAGATGGAATATATTGCTCCTATAGTATTTTTAATTCCATCAACAGTTTCATTTTCTTAATCATACTGCTTTTGTGTTTATATTTATTTTAGGTGAGTAATTTTCGCAGTTTATGTATATGATTACTCTTTTGTGTACAATTCACACGTATGTAGTTGGGTAATTATTTTACATTTGCGTAGCTGTGTAGTTTTTTTTTTTTTTTTTTTTTTTTTTTTTTTTTTCACCTACATGATATGTACATATATATATATATATAATATATTTTTGTGAAGTGCCTTTTTTAAAAAAATTAAATAAAAATACACTATTATTATTTTTTTCTTTTATTTTTTTGAAGCACCTGCATTACCATAATAGTAACTAATTGCTATTGTACGAGGTTTATGAAACCGCATATATATAGTCTCTTTTTTTCTGCACAAAAGTTGTTATGGATGATTTTATAATTTTACATTTATCTTTGAATTTATTTATTATACGTTATTATTATTTTCCCAAACTTGTACTATGCTTTTAAATGTTCATGTAGGTTTTTTATATTTTACGAATTTTTTCTCGATTTCACCAAATTTCAACTTTGTTGATCACCGTTTAATTGTTCCACTGTAACAGCGCTTATGTGCCAGCCATGGCACCATCCATTGAAATATTGATCATTTTAATATTTAACACCCATTTCCATTTTAAGGACATCATGGTATTATACAACAACATTATATTTACCTCCTTTTTTTTGGAAATGTTACACGATTGTTCAGTTCACACGTTTTTTTATAGAGCATTTAATTGTACACACCACGATAGGTGTTCTTAATTTCGATTTATCTTTTATGATATTATTTTATTTTACCTTATTTGTTTATATATTATTTGTTTATTTATTATTTATTTGTTTATATATTATTTGTTTGTTTATTTAATTATTTGTTTATTTATTTTTATTTTATTATTTTATTTGTTTTGTTTTTTTTTTTGCACTCAAAAGTGTGACTCATTGATACTTCATGGAACCTCACTATATCATACACTTGTAGGGCATATTGTGTTAACAAATTTTTTCAAATTATATTAAAAAATACTAAATCAATTCAGCAAAGGGGAAAAAATAAGAAAACTTGATACCAATGTTGGAAAGTGAGATAATAAAAGAAGAAAAGGAGGGGGAAAGGTGGTTAACACAGGCTAGCATGCCACGAATGTGCAGATTTGTGTAAAGGTTTTAGGATAACTCAGAAATAAGTGTTATAGGGAAGAAGTGCTTTCTTGTTTTATCCCGTTTCTACATTTAACTGTTTTTTTTTTTTTTTTTTTTTTTTTTTTTCCCGCAAAAAAATAAAATAAAATGTCTTTAAGTGCGAAAAATGAAAAAGGAAAAAAGGTATGTACACTAATGCTTAGACCTTGAAATATTCCATGTGCTTTTAAATTTCAAGAAAGAGTGCAAATTTTTTATAAAATTAACTTTTTATCAAGTGTTATGAAGAATTTGTGCAACTTGCTCTTGAGTTAACACAACTTTGTAAAACATGTGTAAATATCTTTTTTATGTAGTAAAATTGTGTTGTAAAAAAAAAACAAAAAAAAGACACAAATAGACAAATGTGAAAAACATGTTACGAATTATTGATTGGTTTCTTAAGCTTATTTTTATCAACTATTAAATGTAGAAAAGGAGGAAAAACTAAAAGAGGAAAAAAAAAAAAAAATTCAATCGGTAAATGTAAAAATCATGTATGTATAAGAGATTATCGCCAATAATGACCTGATAAATTTGTTAAATTTTTTTTTTTTTCTTCATTTCGTTTTTTTTTTTTCTCCATTTCTCAAGTCATAACTATTTTTTTCTCATTTTTATGCGAGATTATATGTTTTTTTTTCTTTATATTGCTGAATACTCTGAAGTTAAAAAATATCTCTTTCCACAAATTACATACTTATTACAATGTGTCTTATGAATTCATTTTACTTTTTCCCTTCATATTTTTGAGTTTTTTTTAAATGATTCAAATATGAATATTACATTAAAAGCATTATATGAGTCGTATATAATTTTTTTTTTTTTTTTCCATTCATATAAATAAACAGAACAAAAATTGCTCCTTATAGAGAAATGAAGGGTGTGTTATGCTTTTTTTTTTTTTTTTTTTTTTTTATTGAACTGTTTACGTATGATTCTGCATAATTTTCTTTATTTCAAAAAAAAAAAAAAAATACATGTCTGTATTTAGTGAATGTGTGTGTGTGCATGCGTGTATAGATATATTTACATACGCATTTTTCTTCAGTTGCTGTCACAGTTGCATTCATTTTTTTTTTTTTTTCTTTTTTTTTACGTTCAATATGAGTAGTAGAATGGTTCACTATTACGTCTTGGAAACAAAACTATTAACTGTTTACTCGTAGAGCTAATCATTTGGATGTCCTACATTTTTTAACGAAATGATTCAAGTTGTAGTGGATAATAATTATTCGATTTGTGCATTCCTGCTTTGACGTTTGTTAATAGTATTTTATTTTTTGTATTTTTTCCTTCTATCTATTCGTTTAATTCGCTGAAGGAGAGGAAGAAGAGAAAAAGTAAGACAATTCATTCTTTGTCTTTTGTGTAAATTGAGATGAACCATGAAATTGTGTAGTTGAGTGTTTTTTTTTTTTTTTTTTTTTTTTTTTGTTAAACATTCTTTTGTCTACTCCTTTGTACGATAATTATTTGGGAAATATTTTTTGATGAACATTTACATGTTAACTGTCCTCTTTTAATCACCTTACAATTAACAACCTCTCCTTCGAACATTTTTTGGTGGTTACATCCCTCCGTTCCTTTTTTACCTTTTTTTTTTTTTTTTTTTTTTTTTACTATGAGTCATTTTGTAAACTATGGGAAACAGTTGCAAGAAAATCATGTACGCCAAACGTAACAGAACACCACCTGACGATTTCAATCAGCGTTTTGATTTCCAAAGCGATAACAACTCAAGTTGGGACAACCCAAGTTACTATAATGAGTTATATATCCGAAATTTTAATTGTGAAAACGAATTTTTAAATAATAATAATAACACCTTATCATTGGACAATGAAGGAAATTTCATGGCAAATAATTCGTTAGTATATATTAATGAATTGTATGATATTTTAGAAAATGAAAATAAAGTGAAGATAAAAAAAGTTGATAACTCAGATATAGAGGAATTTCTTATTATAGAAAAGCATATTAAATTAAAAAGGAAAAAGAAAAAAATTAATCCTTTCAAAAAGAAAAAAGAAAAATTTGGAAAAGATGAAGAAAATAATAAATTACCTTTGCACAAAAGTGATGGTAATGATAAGTATAAATTTGTTGTGCCTTCTTTTCCTGGGGATTCTTCTCAGAATAAAAAAAAAAGTAAAATAAAAGATAGAACACATTCAAAAAACACAGAGTTGGAAACATGGTGTAGTTCTTCAAATGATAATAGATATGATATATTCGAGGAGGACAGAAGGCATATACTGAAACAAAAGCAACAAAAAGAGAAGGCTGGTGCAAAGGGGAGTGATCAGAAGGGTGGAACCAAGGATAGTAATAATGATAAGTCTAAGAATAAAGTTCATAATAATGCTAAGACTAAGGATAAAGTTGATAATAAGGCTAAGGATAAGAATAAAACTGATAATAATGCTAAGGGTAATCCGAACGGTAATACTAACAACCTACGTAATCAGCAGAATATGGATCACGAGTTCAATCTAAGATTTGAAAACAGTGAAGAATTAGATTCCATAAAGGGAAAGGAGCTCAACAATGGAACCAAGAGATTTCGTGAACCATTTCCAGATTAAAAGACGGTTCTATATGAAAAATGAAGGAAAAGAACAGAACGTTTAAGTGTGTAAAACATTTCCCTGTTTCTCTTCATTAAAAGGGATTATGTAATTATAAATATATAATGAATTTTATGTGTGTATTCTAACACTTTTCAGTAGTCCTATACTGTCAGTAGTGGTGAGAGTTAAATGTTTAGAATTTTAAAAATCCTACTTTTTTTTTAAGCTAACTGGTGTTCATTTTTTTTTTTTTTTTTTTTTTTTGAGCTTTAATTTCATCCATGATTTTGTATTTTTTTACACAAACTTATGCGATATTTATTTTTCTATTATTAATTTAAATATTATAAAACATAATAGTATAGATGCTAAAACAATTGGTGACATATTTCAAAGTTAAAAAAAAAAAAGAAAAAAGAGTGTGTTGGGGGATATCATGCTCGAAACGGTAATAATATATGTAACTGTTTGGGTAACCATAATCTTTATAATGAAAAATTAAAAAGAAATTGAAAACTTCAATTAAAAGATATTACGAAAAATAAGACATCTGAATTATGTTATACGTTATTAAAATTAAAGGAGTGTAGAAAGCAAAATGAATGTAATTTTGTGTTATGGTTCATTTAACAAGGAATGTGTGCGTGGGGGTGGATGGGATATTGAACCTTTACACATAGTATAAAATGTATATATATATATATATATTTCCACTGTTAAGAAATATATTCATTATATATATCTTGCGCAGGTTGAAAAGGAGAACAGAGCTTTGGGACCCTTTTGTATACTAATATGTTATTTTATTTTATTTTTTTTTCTATTCAGAAACGGCTCCTTAAAAATATACAAATGATCGTTGTGGTAGGATGGACCGTTTGAAAAAACAGGTTCATACACAAATACTGCAAAACTGATAATTATTCATCTACTAACCTCTTTTTTTTTTTTTTTTTTCTCATATTCCGTTTTTAAATATAACTATTTTATGTCAAAATGTCTATCACAAAAGATTTATTTTGTTTGTTACAGCTTTTTGGAGCGAGGGATGGGACATATTATTTGTTGTTTTTGTGAATTCCATTATTCTTGTAATGTATGTACATATATATATGTGTGTATAGAAGAGTAGGATATTATTTTATGGGGTTTACCCATTCCTAAATTACACGATTGGTCAATTTGTTCGTCATCATATTATGGATATTCCTTCAGGTGTTTCAATGATCTGATAGTTTTCCTTTGTAAATGTATCTGCTTAACGATTTTCTCAACTTCTGTTGGCACACCATGAAAGGAAAATAACCCAAAAAAAATCGGCAAAAAAAACAACAGTAGCTTGATAAATCCTGGGAACAAAAACAAAATTAATTAATGTTAATGGTGTCCAAGTCATCAAAGAAATGAAGAAAACTTTCATTCCAGTATTTGCAATTTTGTCAATAATTTCTGACTTCCTTTGATTTTTTAACATCCCATTATAAAAAAAAAAAATGGTTAAGTGGATTGGTCCAAAAATAAAATTATCAAACATGGTAGGTATAAATGATTTATATAAAAAAGTATTTGGTTTTGATTTTATAAAATTGGCTAAAATTTTCCCGTACCACCATGTCATTAGTGGCCCCTCTAAGGTAAGGCCAATTGTTGACATTCTAAGAGTTCTTAATATATCATATTCATTATTATTACTATGTGCTTCCATCATTTGACAGGCTATATCTGCAATGAAATACAAAGTGCCCGCTATCACACAATTCATTAATAATAGGTGTTTTTCGAATAAATTATTAAATACTTTTGACATTTTTTTGGAATAAATGGAAAAAATTCCTTTCGGAGGACCACCGTTTTTTACACTATAATGTATGTTTTCCATGTTTCGAATGTGTATTTGATTTCCTTCAAAGTGTGTTTTTCCAACATTAGGTATAGCACTATTTTCATCCTGGCATGTGTGTTCAGTAGTTTGATTTACATTTTCGATTATGGCTTCGCTAGTGCTCTCGCTAGGATTGCCGTTTCGTTTGCATTTTTTCTCATTCGTTTTTTTTCTCATTGTGTGCATGTCTTTCCGTACTTCTATTTGGAAATATCTATTCTTGAATCTCATATTTATGATATTATTTGAATTTCTATTGGTGATTACCTGTTCTCGTGTTATTGTGGCTTGACTTGTGAATCTTTGACTTTTCATCCTACCCTTAATTATATTGTTGTGCACCACCCCATCATGTGTGTAATTTGTAATATCAATTTGGTGAGGTGCTTTACATGTATCCCTTTTTAAATAACTGTTTATTGTATGGATTATTTTTTCACCCGTATGTTGACAATCATTTCTTTTTATTTCAAGCGTTTCAAATTGAGCTGAATGTATGTTTGTAGTAAGGGAACCCCTGTTGTTTTTTAACATGACACCTCCACGATTTAGTAATTTTGAATTTGTGCATCTTTCAAAAAAGTATGGCCTTTTAAAATTGTAATCTGTGCGTAAGCAATGTTAGAAATAAAAAAAAAAAGAAATTTTAAATAAAGATATTTGTAAATATGTTCATTAAATATACAATTGGTAACATTAATATAGTTTTTTATAACAGACAGCTGAATAAACATGGATATGTTGAAGATTCATATATTAGTACACATATATAAATGCTAATGATTAGGTGTAGAATAATTGTGGTAAAAGAAAATGGACAAAAAAAAAAAAAAAAATAAAAATAAAATAAATAACGATAATTCGTTTATGCTATGTTGAGCACACAAATTTATAAAATGAATTTCTCCCAATAGACTATTCACACACAAAGAATTATATAGACACATATTCTGTAGTGGGAATATGTAGTGCAAAAACATTTTGTAGAAAATGATGAATTACCTTTAGCTGAGGTATTTACATATTTGAACAAAAAATTAATGTGTTTTCTCTTAATATCCATGTACGCATTTATCAGCATTATTTACTTATATATTTACTTTCTTTTCTTTTTTTGCTAATTAATGTATTCTAATAAGAATGTGTAACAAGCAACAGTTTTTACTTAAGCTTCTTTCATGTATTAGTATTTATATAGGTGTTAAAAAAGTATATTCAATTTTTCTTCTTATTTTCTATATAATTCACGTTGCATGGAAAAACTAATTTCGAATACTTGCCCGTTTTTCTTGCATATAAAAGTTACAAAAAGAGGATTGAAAGCAAAAGCAGAAATGAATGGTGTGAAATTTTATATAAATATAATATGGTATAGTTTCCCCTTATTTTTATATGTTAATTTCCTGTTCTGGTAAAACGTGAATTTCAATGATTCGAAAAAAAGCCATCTTCACTTTTGTTATATTTTTCATTATTTTGTATTAAGCGCATAATGTTGTACTTTTTTTCTTTTTCTTCGTTATGTGACAAAAAAGAGTGTTGTGTTGTAACGTTCCTTTTTTTTTTTTTTTTTTTTTTTTTTTTTTTTTTTTTTTTTTTTTTTTTAGGAGTTTTAAGCATCGGGGTGTGTTTATAATGAATAGGGGAATGTGAAAATTTTATTTTTAAATAATATTTTTTTTTTTTTTTTTTTTTTTTTTTTTTTTTTATAAAAAATTTTTTTTTTTTTTTTTTTTTTTTTTTTTTTTTTTTTTTTTTTTTTTTCTTTATTTTTTTCTTTTCGTATATAGGAGTTTTAAGCATCGGAGTGTGTTCATAATGAATAGGGGAATGTGAAAATGTTACTTTATGAAAAGTTTACTTTACCCACCAAACCGAAAGATGAAGGAAGAGAAGGGAAGAAGTGTTAAAAAAATGATTATCCGTTAAATACTGCTATGCTAAAAAAAAATTTTAAATTGGCAATTTTTTTTTTTTTTTTTTAAAGGAGCTATTTTATACCTCATACTGGGAGTCCTACGAATTGGTTGCCACAAAAGGAGGATTAAAAAAAAAACTTATCGAATTTGAACATTTTTTTTTTTTTTTTTTTGTACACAATAAATGTAGCATTCTTGTTTTTACTTTTTACTTGCATGTGCCTTTTTGAGGACATTACATTTTTGCATTTTATCAAATTATGCATACATTTTTTTGTGAAAAAGAGAAGCATATATGCACATAGCAGTTCGAAAATAGATCCCCTCCTACCACAACACGTTTTATGAGGCATATATGGTTTTACAAACACATCTCTACCATTAAAATGTATGGACGAATTGTTTACATCATTCATTATATGAAGTGAATAATTAATCACAGCGATATCATGGTTTCCAAAAAAAAAAAAGAAGAAAAAAAAGAGATTACAAGAATGTCCCACATATCTCTCTTACCCATTTTCTGGGACTTCATCTGACACGTTCACATTTTTTGTATGAATAATAGAATTTTTTTTTTTTTTTTTACTATCTGATGAATGGTTTCCATGAAAATTCATTTTATGAGTAACCCTAGGGAGAGTCATTTTTTTTAATCTTATTAAGTCTTATTGGGTTTTACATTTGTCTTTATTGTTTTCAAGTTGTGCCTAATTCTGTATATTTTTGCGAAATGGCAAAGGTAAACATGTGAACAACGAGATATTGCTATTAAATGTAATTTGTTAGTAACATATTACTTAAGCAGAAACAGGGAATTGTAGCATGTGCTAAGCATATTTCAAATCGTTAGTGTTTTTGTGTATGTTTTTGCAAGTTAATTGTGATTTGCTCAAAAGTGAATTTTTTTTTTTTTTTTTTCTTCTATGTAAAATTGGCTTTATGATAAAATAAAGGTATTCACTACGTGTTTTAGAACTAATATTCTTTTCAGAACTGACAAAAAAGGAAAGAAAAGGTGCTATATACACTCATAAACGCATATATATATGTACACACATTAACGCATACATATATGTACATTTTTATATACATAAAATATGGCATGACCTTTACATGCATTGATTTTTCTTTTTTCCATATATTTATTTTTTGTTAGAATATAGAATGAATTTGGTTGACTATGAACTTTCCAGCGACGATGAATGTGATGAGGCATCGAGGGAAAATGAAAAAAACTATTGTGACTCATCAAAGGAAGGAAATAAATCCATAGAGAGTCAAAAAATTGAGTGCAATAAAAGTAAAAATAGCATTAACAATAGAGTGCACCACTCTGGTAGTAACAAGACTGATAACGGATGTACAACGGAAACATTTAAGGGGTCCCAAATGTTGAAGTGGGATTCTGAAAAAGAAAATGCATCAGTGGTGGTTAAGACATCAGACTTAAATAAAATGCCTAAGAATGACATTGAAGAGAGAGAGAAACACAAATATGAACGACCTAATTTGGGGAAAAATAATTTGGAGGATCAAAGGAAAAAGGGGAAGCTGAAAGAAGCACCATTCGCCAATAAATCAAAAGATGTAGAATCTGTATTACATCAGGAAAATGACAATGAAGGTGTCTATAAAAAGGAATTAAACTCTGAAGGGAATAGAGAGGATCGGAAGAACATGAAGGATAGGAATATACACACAAGCGGAATATTAGCAGACGAATATACAGACAATAGAACTACGAGACGTGTGAATATCCTAGAAAGTAACAATATTATGAATGTTAATGTTAACGAAGACAATTTTGATGAAATATTTTTCTTGCCTGAAAATGAATATTCAGATTGTGTAAATGAAAAAATTGAGGAATTGTCGAAGCTGTATGAAATCAATTTAACAATTAATAAAAATATAATAAATTCCAATGAATATAAAAATCCTTGCATTTTGGAAAAAATTATGGAGATTTTTCATATTGATGTGTATTCATCTAATTATCCGTTGCATATTTACAACCCCAACGATTTTTTATCAATCGATTTGTTCAACGAAAGAACCGAAGAAACGGATCAGAAGAAAACGAAATGGTCGTAAACATAGAATAAAAAGTTACGCGATTAATAATATTCACAAAGCTGATTTGTATGAGAAATACTTTTGGTAGATGTATTTTCCGTTTATACAGGGATAAACGTTAGATGTTGAAGATGAATATATATATGGTGCGTATGAGGAATCATAAACGTATTAACAAAGAGTAAGACACAAATAGAGTAGATGGTGAATAAATAGATAAACAAATTAAAGGAAACAAAAAAAAAAAAAAAAAAAAAAAAATAGGAACAAATGTGTAAAACAGGATAAATATGGTAATATAGGGGGAGAATAATATAACACACACAATTCATAGTACAGAAAATAAATGAATACAAATGTTGTATATTTGATTAAAGGCAATTTTATCGTTTCACTTTGTAATCTAAAAGAATTTGCAGAATAAATATAATTTAATTATTCATAAAAATATATCTATTATTGTAAATGGTAGAAATGACATCTTTTATGTTATTCAAAAATGGAAAAAAAAAAAAGAAAAGAAAAAATGTTTTACACCGAAAAGGCGTCCAAATAAGCACAAATCCACACTTTATCACAACGCGTGGCCTGCTGTATGTACAGTTTACAACATATCCCATTTTGTGATGACATCATACAGATGGGCATTCTGTTCTAGCTTTTAAAAAGGAGATTATATTAAAAAAAAAGGAAAAAAAAATCTCGATAGTGATGCGGATGGCAATGCCTTCCCTTTTTTTTTTTTTTTTAGTTACATATGTTTCGCATAAGATATGAATCCCTCATATAGTTGGGTTAACACCATAGGAAAGATAATTTGAAATATAGGAAAATTTATCAGGAGAGCCTTGCAAATATTTAAAAAATTCATCAAAATTGTTGACAGCATTTTGAGCTTTTTCCTTTAGTAATTTCTTCTCATTATCCTTATTTCGACATAATATACAATCTTCATTTCCATTTAAACAATAAAAATGATATGAATGATTGCATAAGAAATGAATAATTGGGGCGGATAATACTTCTTTACAAATGGAACAATATGTATTATCAATTATGTGGAAATTGTACTTTTGTTTTAATTTTTGTTTTTTAATTTTATATAATTCTCGTTTATCTCTTAATATTTGTGCATATTTTTTATTTATATTTTGATCCAATTGATTCATATAGGAAATCACAATTTTCTTTATACACCCATAGTTTTTGTTATATTTTTGTAAAATAGATATCAGATGTAACAACGATATGGATGATTTTTTGTTTAATATTTTTATAAATCTGGTTAGGTATTTTTCATCATTTAGTAAAGATAGATAATAAAAAATATAGTTGTGGTATAACGAATTTTTTATTTTTAGGAGATGCATACAAACGTTAAATAAATTTTCCTCAAACTTTTTATTTGTAATATGAAATAAATTCTGAGTTTGTAAAGAATAATTATTACTGTTCTGCAATTCTGCTAGTGCCTTTTGTTCTAATGTAGCTAATGAAATTTGTTTTACGCAGCTCATTCTAAATTTTTTAATCATTTTTTGTGTTTTAAAAAGAAAAGACATATCATACTTGTTCATTTTGTTGGAAATATAAAGAAGCCCTTTGTTGTAATTATAAATAGACAACAGAATGGCAGATAAGAAGGTTATATTTTTATCTTCATTTTTTATCAGTTTATCAATATTGAAGATTAGGGTGTGGTTATTTTTTTCTTTTTTCTTAAATTTTTGTAATAGGATCTGCATAACAGTAACGAATAAAATATAATCGTATTCTCCATTAAAAATGTCAAATTCTATCTTTTTATTACTTACTATATTGACTCTTTCTACTTTATCGATGTCCTGTGTTGATTCGTTTAAGGTATAGTTATAATTTGTTTGTTCATTGTTCATTTGTTCCCTTGCGTGCTGCTCTCGTGTATATTTTGGGGATTCGTTAATTGTATCATTATTCGCTACTGTGTAATTATTTCCTTCTATTATTTCTTTTTTTTTATCAAGGAATTTAAGAATAAAAAGGAAAAGAAAATCTATGTTGTCCAAAAATAGAGGGATAAATATTGTTAAATTTAAGTTATATTTTTTGATAATTTTTTTTAACAAATAGATTGTGAGTTGTGGAAAATATTTAATGAATTTATATCCATATCGAAAGAGTAAAATACATATATTTTCTACATCTAATTTGAATATATATTTTAGGCTTTTTTCATAGTTTTCAAATTTATCAATTAGGATGGAGATGTATGTTAAATGATCTTTATTTTTTTTGGAAATTTTCAAAACTACATTGTAATATCCAACATTTGATAAAAATTTGTATATTTTCTGTAAATTTATTTTGTTTTTATTGTTCTTTATAAAGGAGATAATTTTTTTCTTTTTACATTCCTTTTTATAACAAGAGAGAAGCATCATAGTATGTTCATCATTAAAGAGGTTAATTTCATGCAACTTTTCTAAATATGCGGATAAATATTGATATAATTCTAAATTTAAATATTTATAAATAACATTAGCAGTTTCCAGATATCCTATCGTGTTTATATAATGATGCATAGCCAATTCATATTGCTCCTTTTCAAATAAAAAATCCGCATATATACTATGAACATAACAAAAATTAACACTATGATAATTTTGGTTTAAATTAGAGTATTTTAATAACCAGAGAAAAAGCTTTTTCTTTTTAAATACATGAATAATTTCGTTCATGTTTTTTTCTTTTATAACTGTTTTTATTTGATTTCTACAATTTTTAAAAACCTTATTTAATTTAAACAGTTTTTCAGAATATGTGTGTTGTTTGTCTTCTAGGTTATTATTTTCATCATTTCGTCCATAATCTTTTCGATCTAGAAATATATCATATTTCAAATCACCTTTCATAAGGTTACTATTATTATTGTTGATACTATCATTATACATTTTTAATATGTCAAAATTTTTCGATTTGTTATTTTCTGTATCTTTAAATAAGTTGCTTATGCTATCACTTTTGCTATTTTTTGCATTGTCTATATCTCCAATGGTATTCCATTTCATTTTCAATTGTTCGTAAAAATAAAACTTATCTACTTTTACTTCAGGTTGGTTTATATATTCATCAATAATTAAAAAGAGCAAATTGTTAAAATATACTATATTGGTTATTAAATAATTAAATGTACCTCGAAATACCTGGAGTTTCATTTCTTCATATATCACATATATGTTCACGTAGAATTTTCTACTTACTTCTGTAAGAAGAATTAAATAAAATTTCACAGTAAATAAATTAATTACTTTATTCTCTAGCAAAATACATTCCAGACTTTTATTATTTAGGTCTAATACATATAGCACTTTTAAAACATTGTGGCATATGTATAGGATGTTTATCTCTTCATTATATATGGACAACACGGGTTCATGAAAGGGTGGTATGGCCTTATCATTATTGCTGCTAGATGTTTTGTCTGTGGCGTTTTCATTATCGCTGTTTCTACCAGTGCTACTAGCACTACTGTTTTCATGATAAGTACTTTTCTGAGTGCCATTGTCTAATGTGATGCATTCTATAAATGTAAAGCTAATGATGGAATCCTTTATGAAAAGTCTGTATACATTTATCGAAGACTTTTTCATTACTATAAAAATGTCTTCTTTACACAGAAACATATTTTCATACACATTTTTTTCCTCCTCTTCTAGTAATTCATTTTTAGTGATCGTGTAATCATTATTTATACAGTAAAATAATATTTTATTATTTTCCAAGGTAATTATGTACCGGAGACATTTCGATATTAACGTCTTCTTTATATTTTCGATTTTTTTACTTAGTTGTATTTTTTTCAGCAGGATGAAATTATGTGCCCTGATATTGTAGATGCTACATACTAATGTATTCTTGCTTTTCCTGAAAAGGAAGAAAAAAAGGGAAAAAATTTATAAATATAAATATGAACGTAAATGTAAATACAAATATAAACGTAAATATGAATATAAACGTAAATGTAAATATAAATATGAATATAAACGTAAATGTAAATATAAATGTAAATATAAAGGTATATATAAATGTAAATATAAAGGTATATATAAATGTAAATATAAATAAAAAAATAACGCTAAAATAGAATAACATTAGACAAGTATACAGATGATCGAATTAAATTGTAGCACAAAAATGGGTGTCATTGTGATAATAAAAATATGTTCGTTCTAGTACAGAAACTTGGTTATCTCATTTCATTTTATTTATCATTTAAAAGCTTTATCGAAAATGGGTGGGGAGTTAAGGAGTCACAAACAATCATTATTTAACAAATTGTGGTATACACACAACGCCTGAAATGCACGCTCGAAACTCAAAAAAATTACCCAAGCACAACGAGGTTATTCGTTTTTTCACAAAAACAGAAATCTACAAGTAAGAGATCTGAATTTATGGTAGTTACATTTAAATTTATGGGATCTATAAAAAGCACTTTGTCTACAAACACATTTATGAATTTTTTGCCGTTCGAAAAGTATATTCCTTCATGGCTATTAAGGAAATTTTTTACTTCATCTGAGTGGGGAAAGGAAATATGTGCATTGCAAAATGGGCAATCAGAAAAAGCACTTCAACATACGTTTAAACGTGCTAAACATATGCTTGCATAGGTATATGTGTATGTATATATATATATATATATTAACTCATGCAATGGTAAGTTTTACACATGTAAATGAAAGACGTTGTATATACGTGTAAATGCACAAATGAAGACTCCATTATTTGGAATGCTAATATCACTTTTGTTTTTCAATCCTTCTTCCAATACCTGTATCCTTCGTTTGATCCTTTTCAAAAAGTGGAAGTTTTCGAAAACTGAACATCTTGCTCCTATATATATGCACATATATGTATATATATATATGTGTATACTTTTTTGTTTACATTTTTTTTTTCTCTTTAAGATAACCAGAAAACTTACAGGACAAAAAATTGCTATATTTTTTTTTTTTTAAACACATAAATCTAATTAAATTTTTTTTTTCGAACACTGTTTTATTTTCCTTTTATCATAATTTTCTTGTTCTCTTTTTTTCTTTGTTTTTTCGCTATACCCCGAAGAATTCCACTTATAGACGGTAATTTGCTCTTACTCTAACTGATCTTTAAATATATATTTCTGGACTTATTATATTTGAATGTTCTATGTATAGAAGAATACCATTTTTCTTTCATAATTTAGAAAAAATATATTATTTTATTTTTTTCAGTAAAAATTGTAAAGGAGAAAGTTTCTACTCTGTTGCATACTTTTTATAAAAAGTAGAAATCTGCAACTGGTATGAAAAAAAAAAAAAAAAAAAATATATCATTCAAGAGCAAATATTATGCATAAATAAAAAGAAAAAAACATAGGGATTACTTTTATTATCAATTTGTAATGTTCTATTATATATGAAAATTTTTTTTTTTTTTTTGCTCTTAAAAATATGAGAGTCCTAATGAAAAAAAAAAAAAAAAAAAAAAAAAAAAAAAAAAAGAATCTTCAGCTAGGGGGAAACACGTAATATGTGTATATATATAAGCACATAATAAAAAAAGGAAAAAAAGAATAGAAAACCTATGTGAAAATAAAAATAAAAGAAAAAAAAAAAAAAGAAGAAAATCATGTAATGTTAAGGAAGAGATGACATAACAAACATAAATAGGAGATGGAAGAAAAATCCACAAACTGGTTTTATTCATGTCAAGTTTAATGTAAAAAAAAAAAAAAAAACAAAAACATGTAGGAAATATATATACATACACATATTACATGTATGTACCTAAATTTATGTGTACAACTATGCATAACTATGTGCATATGTAATATTTGAGAAGGAGAAAACAACAAAATGAATGATGCTAAGGAAGGTGTGAAAATAGAATTATTCCGTCTGTCTCCACCCCCTTTAAGCCTGAATATTTGGAACCTTTTTAAGATAAAAGAAATAGGAAACATAAATTGTGAAAAGATTGAAAATAATGATGACTTGAACTTATCAAACGAATTTAGCCTAAGTATGCCATTAAATTCTCGGAAAATATATGTTGGCCAACATTTGAAATCGCAAATTACTATTTCAAATAATTTGAAAAATGATATTCAAATAAGCACAATATATTTGGATGTTATAACAAGCCAAAATACGTTTAACATTTATAGAAATGTGGAACATATCATTGTCTCGTCTAATTCCTTTTTTAATTTTATAACTTCTTTTCTAGTGCATTTTGTTGACATCTTTACGTAAGAATGAGCATAAGGGATGATAATAAAAAGTGCATCATTGATGGTGCAAGACATATCATGTTAAATAATATATGAGTTATGTGTAGAATGAACTGTTCTTCCTATTAGCGTGTTTATATGTGTGTATACATGGTGACATGTTCTGTTTCTTTAGTTGATTGTAAATTCAGTATTTTCCTCATTTGTTCCTTTGTCATGAGTTCACCTTTTTCGATGCGTTTGAGAATTTGTAAATATTTGCTTCGAGAAATATACTTTTTTTTTTTTTTTTTTTTTTTTCTCATTTTTTGTTTCTTCAGAATTAACTGCGCTGTGGAATATGTGCAAGGAAATGAAAAGAAAAAAATGAAAAAGGACTTCAATTTTATATGTAAAAATCCGTTCCAATTGAAGACATTTATATTACATAAGGATGACAAAATATACATAGAGACAATCGTAAAAAATACAGAAGAAGATAATGTGATGTTAAATGATGTCCATTTTAAAGATATAAAATGTAAATTAATAAAAAGTGACGAAAAGTTTAAAACGCATAATGGATTATACTATTTGAAGCAAAATGATGAATATTCCATGATTTTTTGTGTAAATGATGAAGAAAGTAAATTACACATTTTGAAAACCATTAGTGATGAAAATATAACTAATATAGAAATGACTTTTTTCACAAATAATGGTGGTAAAGGGATAAATAATTTATACTTTTTAAAAAAAAATATAATTACTGATAATATTCGAATATACCTGCAGAAAAATGAGCATACTTTTTATGTAGTAAATAAAATGTATAAATTCGAAATTGTGTTTGAGAATAACACAGATAAAAGTTTATTGATAGAAATATTTATTCACAATAATTCAGACATTCATGTAGTTAATAATTTTGTAAAATCCCACACAATTGAGGAGAAAAAAAAAGTATCCCATTTTTTTTACGTTTTATTTGTTAACCCTGGAATTCACTTCTTTAATAAAATTACAATATATAACACAAAAACTAAAAAAAGAATGGATTACATAAACCTGTTTAGGCTCTTCGTTAAGTAGTTCTCATTTTGGAACGTTTACACACACATGTATGTGTGTGTGCGTGTACATATATACGTATATAATAACTCCGTGTTGATATAAGTGTGCCTTTATGCACATGTGACTAAATTAACATACATATTTCTTCATATTCATGCATACTGCTGAATGAACAGTGTAATAAAAACTGGTGGACAATGCGATATACGAAAAAACGAGGGCGTGGTTTTCATATTCGGACAAATAGTTTTTAAAATTACAGCAAAAAAAAAAAAAAGGGAAAAAAGTAAAAGTACATTTTGTATATATATATATATATATATATATATATATAAACACTATAGAATTAATAAAAAATAAGAAGGTCAAAATTTCACTTCTTGGTGTTTTGTTCTAAGACAAAATTGGCTGCATTGCCTACTATTAAATTAATTCTTCGAACTTTGGTTTCTTCTTTGTTTAAAGACAAATTACTGTCATCGCATTCATCCTCGCTAGATGTATAATCATTTAATTGGTCCTTGTTAAAAAAATCGATTTCATTGTAAAATGTATTTTCAAAATAATGTTCATCAAATGTTAAACCGTTGCAATTTTTCTCAAAATAATAATTATTGTATGATTTAACATTCCCCAATTCATTTTCATCAAAATAATAGAAGCTGACATATCCGTCTGAACTTGAGCATGCACATATATTTCCTAAATTATTCCATGATATATCTGTTATTGGACAGAGATGTATATTTTTAACTATACTAATTGGCGTGTCTAAAATTTCACTGTCATAAAAATAGACGCTTCCATCAAAGGTTCCTAAGGAATAAATGAACCTTTCTTCTTTTTTCTCTTTAGTTTCACACTTGTCCAATTCATTTGTTTTTTCGTCATTGCATTTGCCACTGGTGTCCTTTTTTTGGTCAAGATGTGCCTCTGTTTCGTTATCCCCTTCGTCATTTTGGTCATTCTCGTCATTTTGGTCATTCTCGTCATTTTGGTCATTCTCGTCATTTTGGTCATTCTCGTCATTTTGGTCATTCTCGTCATTTTCGCCATTTTCGCCTTTTTCGTCATTCTCGTCATTTTCCTCATTTTCTTCGCTTTCGCCATTTTCGTCATTTTCTCCATTTTCGTCGCGATCTTCCTCCTCTTCCACCTCATCTTCGCATTCCTCTTTTTCCTTCTGCACTTCTTCATTTTTGTCAACGTTGTTGGACAAGGAGTAGTCCCCCGGGGAATCTAAGAAACTATCCTTCATGTCATCATATTGGATATAGCTATCGGATATGGTGCTACTAACATCTTGGCTTACATCATCCGGAGCTTCGGTATCGTTAAATAATAATGTTTTTTCATAATTTAATTTGATCAAGTGATCACAATTTTTTAGCTCATTAATAAATAATGTTTTATCGAAAACTTTTCTTTTTTTATTGGAATCAGTTGTCACGTCTTTTATATTTGAATGTGGATTCAATAAATGCTTGTAGCATCTTTTGAGAATATTATTCTGTGTTCTTAACTTAAATGTATTGCAATTAAACTTTGCTACTAAAAAATGGCTAGTTTGTGAAAAAACTGTAAAAAATGGAATGTTATACCTTACAAATAAGTTTTTATGATATATGTAAAAGCAACTGTATGCTTTTATGTGACTAACTGTTTTTACATTTTCTTCTGGTTTTATGTTTTTATCATGAATTTTATCAACTTGTTCGAATTGAATACCGCTTGGTGTTATTAAAAATTCTCCATTAGGGGAAAAATCAATGCGTCTAAAAAAGGAAGGAAGCATTTCCTCGCTTGAAAATAAGCATCTTTTTAATTTTTTTTCTTCCTCTTCTTCCTCTTCTTCGTCTAGTTGTTCATTTTCTCGTAATTCTTTTTCATTTTTTTGTATGAACTTTTTTTTATTATCACCATCATACTTGTCTTCTTCATCTTCATCTTCTATTCGTGTTCCTTGCATTACTTTATATTTCCCTGTTTCTTTATCAGTATGGTTTTCACCTACTTCTCGGCATTTTTCGTTTGAGGATTCTCCCACAAAATCGTTATGTAAACTTTGCACTTCCCTCCTGCATTCCTTTTTATATGAGGATTGCTCATTCCTGTCTACAACCTTCTCTCCATACTCGTATTCATCATAAGTGATGTATGCTGTGGATCTTTTTTCAAGTTGATCAGCTTTTATATTTCTTATCGAATTTTCTAGTTTCCATGATTTTCCATCTATTTTCTTTTTCCATACTTTGAGTGTCTGATCAGCACTAAGGGATGCTAAATACTCGTTATTCATATCTAATGTTATTCCTTGAATAATTCCAGCATGACCTTCTAAAACTTTTACTTTACAATTAGAATTTTTAACAAATTCGATTATGTTAATGTTGTTATCTTCATTTCCTATATATAGGGTATCATTGTTTGACCAAATGATAGTATTAATAACTCCACTGCATCTAAATGATCCTACTATATTCCACCATTCTTTATAGTCTAAAAAGCTTGTATCATATCCCAATGGTATGTTCTTTGGTTTTTTGCTCTTTTCCCAAATGTATAAAAACTTATCTTCCCCACCACTGGCTATGTATCTACCATTTTTATTAAAACGCACACAATTTATTTCTCCGTTATGCCCAATAAATCTGCTTAGACATTTTACTATCAAATCATCCTTTATGTATATGCGCCACAAGTGTACAAATTCATCGGCACCACATGTAGCTATATTAAACTTAATGGCTCTTTTTTTTTTTTCCCCTTTCATTCTTTTTTTCTCTTCTTCGTCATCACTTTCACTCTCTACACCTTCTTCCTCATTTTTTAAGGTTGTTGGAATATTATTTTCTTGGAGGGATCTATAAATAGCTGTGCTATTCACTGAATTGTGATCAATGTGGGTATTATTTTCCTTTGTTCTACTGTTTTCATTAGGGTCTTCTAAGGTATCACTAATTTCCTCACTAATACGGGCAAAACTTTCATGATTATGGTGGTTTATCAGATTGTTATTGTTGTTATTATTTATTAAGTGATTTATTTCGTTCTCATTTTTTACTAAGCCATTAAAATGGATGGAAAATGAGGGAATATTACCATTTTTATTTTCTTCTTCCTTTTGTATCACAAAATGTGTGTCACATTTATTCTCTTTGTCTTTTATGAATTTTTTAAATAATTCATATTTCTTACTTAACTTTTTCACACTGTAATAGTTGGGATATGGTTGTATATCAACAGAATAAATTCGATCACTTCTTTTGTTATCTTTACTATGCCATAATATTTGAGGTAAAAAAACGCGTGGCATTTTTCTTGAGAAATAAGAACAAAAAAATTAAAATAAAAAATAAAATAAAATAACAAAAATGTGAAAAAAATATGAACAAATATAAATGGGGCACGTATATAAGGTTGGCATAAAATGTTGAAGCAAAAGGGAAAAGTGAAAAAATGAAAGAATGTGTAAAAAAAAAAAAAAAAAAAAAAAAATGCAAAAAAAGGGAAATGGTTATCAAGTAATGATGCACTTGAAACTGCGATGATCTAAAAGGGAAATAAAAAAAAAGTAAGAAACAAAAACGGGTAAATGAGGTGAGGTGTAAATTGAAATTTAAATTCAGGGGAAAATAAAAGCGTGGGGAAATTAAACGAAATCTTCGTATAACTTGTTAACAAAAAAAAAAAAAAAAATAATAATAAAATAAATAATACAATATAATATAGTAAATTTTTTTTTAAAAAGTAAGATACATTATTTAATTTATACTTATGAGCGCTAAGATATATCATGGTCTAAAAAAAAAAAATAAGCTCTATTAATAAAAAGGTTATTCAAATAGGGAACATATTACTTTCTGTGAAATTTTTGAAGCTAGTGAACTAATTCTCAAGTTACTAAAAGTGAATGTGTAATTTAAAAGTACTATAATGGCATCTTTATTTTTTAATGGTAAAAGTGAAATAAGTAAATGAGATGAGTTTAATAAATTAAATGAAAAAATTAAGTGAAATAAAAAAGGAGAGAGACTAACAGATAAGAGAGAAAAAAAAAAAAAAAAAAAAAAAAAAAAAGAAAAAAATATTATGTTATAAATTGCGAAAGAATAAAAAAATGTTTACTTATGTACACTCATATATATGGAGGTATATTCCTTCTTATATATGTTCACGTATGTGTATAGTACGTTAAAAATAAAATGGTTATGAAATGAATTCTTTAAAAAGAAAAAACAAGAACTTAAAGTTTTTTATAAAAATATTTAAACTGCAGCAATGTCTATATGTAAAAAAAAGAAAATAAGAGAAAAAAAAAAAAAAAAAAAAAAAAAGAATACAGGGATGTTTAAAACACACTTTTTTTATGCAAAAAAGAGAAAAAGATATGCATGAAATACAAAAAGGGTAAATCTCATAAACTCTTCATCATATATTTGTGCATAAGCATGTATATCTTATGAATGAATGTACATATATGCACATATATATATTATAATTATGAATGTATACAATCCTGAGCACTCATTACGTATGTGCATCGCCTTACACTTAGACTTTCTCCTCAATATATTTTATTAGGCCTCTTTCTATTTGGAATATTTTCTCAAGAAGGAGACAATTTTTAAAAATAGAATATCAATTATGAGAAAAGATTAAAAGTAGCTATATAAAAAAAAAAAAAAAAAAGAGGAGGTGAAAAACTATAGTAGTAGTAACCATATTTATAATAATAGGGGCTTATGTTTACATATGTGTATGCTATATGTAGTATCATATGTATTTATATACACACGTATATAGTGAGCACATAATGTTTTATTATTTTATTGCCAATCACTAATTTTTTTCACTTCTTTTTTGTAATTGTCTTGGCAAATGAAAGAGCGACGAAAAGAAAAAAAGAAAAGAAAATATGCATTTACTTTAATACCATTAATAAAAAAAAAAAAAAAAAAAAAAAAGAATTATAATTATACACTATCACATGTCTTGACACATTTAAAATACATTTAACACGTTTTCTAAAATTTGAAAAAAAAAATTTACACATATATTTTTATTACATGTTACAATATTTTTAAGGATAAATTATTGAGCACATTACAAAAGTGACAGGTTTAGAAAATTATCTTTAGATGGTTTCAGCTATTTGTGTCAACAAACAGACTAATACAGCACGTATATGTGTGTATATTTTCTTCTTACAGAAGCTTTAAATTTTCCATAAAGATGCTTACTTGGCTCTGTCTGAAAATTCTTTTATTTTAGTATCTCACACTATGTCATGCGTCATAAAACACAAAGCTCATTAGGGTTAACTAAAAGAGAATAGAAAAAAAAAAAAAAGAAAAAAGAAAAAAGAAAAAAGAAAGAATAAAATAAATGAATAAACTAAACGTATACACGTTTATATGTACAATTATGCATATCCACCTTACTTGTCTTTTGCTTAAGTTATATCCAATGCTGTAAAATTATAACTCTACAATTATTTCATCAATAAGAATATTTCTGTTAGTATATTCCATATTCAAATATTTTATATATGTATATTTGTGCCTATAGTTGTTTATTTCTTCACAACTCTTGATATATAAATAGATGCGAATAAATAAGGAAAAAAGGTGAGAAAATAATGTTGTCCAACAATTTCGTAATTCATTAAAAATACATATACAACTTACATAGATATGTTAAAGTAGAAAAAAAAAAAAAAAAAAGGAGAAGAAAAGAAAAGAGAAAGAGAAAGAGAAAGAGAGAAATAGATTATCTCCTTGTACTACTAGTAAAATGATCCAACATGAAATGCTATTCGAGAGAACAATAAAGTTAACACAAATCGTTGTGCAAAAAAAGTACTGAATTATTTATGTCATTCAAATGTATTGGGGAAATTATTATTTAAATTATCTATTTCTATATTCTTTCTTTTTGTGTTAACAGTAAGTGGTGTTCAAAAAAAAAATATATAAGTAATCACAAATTTATGTACCCTTGTTATATCTTAAATAATTCCATGCTTGAAAATGAAATAAATGAAATAGAGGTAGAATATATATTAAGTGCGAATATGTACATGTACACATATAGATATCCCTTAAGTCTGCATGAAAAGAAAAGTGAGAAAAAAAAAAAGCATTCCATGGTATATTTATTAAAACTGCAAATGAAACTTTAAGTAGGGATAATTTATAAAGTACTTTGTCTATTTTTTTGAAATATACATTTGTTGTGAACAGCATGTCTGTGTATTTTCTTGAATACTCTAGGGAAATAGGAAAGTGTTGAATTATTAAATTTTTTAAAAACATAGAAAAATCTTAATGCAAAGGGGGAAATAAAATAAAGCAAAATAAAAGTTAATAGGATAATATGAAATGACGAATTGTCAGTGTGCTTTACATTTTTGTAAAAAAAATAAGACGAGACTAAAATTTGAACGTAGAATAGCCATGTTCGATTATATTTAACTAGTAAAGAAAAAAAAATTGTTTTTTTTTTTTTTTTTTTTTTTTTTTTTTTTTTTTTTTTTTTTGAATTAGTAAAAAATGAATGAAGAAGAAGATTTTTCTTGCTACTTTAACTTCTTAGTATGTGGTCTTCATTTGTCTAAAAAGTATAACCTAAAATTTCAAAGAAGATTATATGAAGACCTTTTAGATATGCACTACTATAAAGGAAGGGTAAAAAATTTTGTATTCCCTGAAGAGTCTTATTTAAAGTATGATAACTTGAAAGGGTTATATAATTATACAAAAGGAAAATGCCAAGATGGTAACTATGAAAATATGGTTAAATATGGTTACATTTATTCATGTTATAAATTGAAGAAGGAAAAGAGAAAAAACATACTTTTAATGTTGATAGATGAGGAGTTCATAAAATATAGATGCAACAACAATATACACGAAAAATATGAGAAAAAGGATATACACATTTATAAAAAAAGTTTTTATGATATAAAAAAACTTCCAGGATATAGTGCTGGTTATTATATTATGGGGAAATTATACGAAAAAGAAGCTAAAAGTGAATGGATAAATAATGAAAGAAAAAAGAAATTAATAGATACAGCATTTTGTTGTTATTATTTATGTTATAAATCCTGTCCTTTTCTCGTATGTGCTCTTAAAAAGTTGCTAAAACTGCACGGAAATTTCTATTCTAATGTTATGTACGTGGAAGAAGTAGAAAAGTTTTCAAAATTGTACAACTTTGGAATTCCTCTTTACCAACTGAAGACGTATGGGTCCTTTAAAAGGGGAAATAGTGAGAGAAAAATGGAAGAAGAGGAGGATGAAGTGGGAAAATGGGATGAGAAAGAAATGAAAGGGAGAGAAGAGAGAGAAAAAAACGAAGAAGAATGGGAAGAAGATGGAGATACGCAGTACTGCGAAGAGAACGAAGATGGATATTGCGATGAGGTCGTTGATAGGTGCAGAGAAGAGTTGGTACAAGTACACATCGAGGGAACCCATGATGTTCAATATGATGAGAAAAGAATACTCAATATAGAGAGAACATTCGATATAGGTGACATAATTTTTGAACTATTAGAATTTAGAAAGGAGGAGAATAGCATAGTTGTACAGGATGCAGATTTTATATTAAGATTAGTAGAAGAAGAGGAAATGAGAAAGTTCTTTGCAGAATGGGAAAATTTATTCGAAAGGGATATATACGCTATGATAGGGGATAAAGAATGTGATTTTATTTCAGAAAAAGGAATATTAAATTTATCGACAGTAGGAAAATTCTACCATTACTTTTACATAAATGAGTTTAGAAAATGTTTAGAGTTAATAGATAAGTGGGAAGATAAGCCAATTTTTAGCTTATGCACGTTATATCTTAAAGGTTTATGCAACTTTTTACTTAGGAATTATGAAAAGGCAATTTTTTTTTTTGAAAGAATTCATGATATTGAATTTTTTTATACGAAACATTTACCATTTTTGTCAACTTGCTATTGGCATGAAAAAGAGATTGACAAAATAGAACACATTTTATTAAGTTATGAGAAGAAAGAAATAAATGAAGATTTTTTATGTCTTATAGGAAATTATTTTTCTTTAAAAAATAACAAAAAATTATCTGCAGACTTTTTTAGAAAAGCAATTAAATTAAATAAATTTTATGAATATGCTTATATTCTTTATTCTTGTGAAATGAAATATTTGGGAAAAATACGTAAAGCAGCTTTAGCGTTATCCAAATGTTTACAAATAAATGCATGCAATTTTAAGGCTCATTTATTATTAAGCACTATATTATTTGAAGAAAGAAATTATGAATTGGCAAATGTTCATCTGAGTTTATGTCTTAAGTTAAATAATAGCGATGCACTTGTATGTATATATTGTGCATCTATATACAATCATCAGCAAAAGTATGAAACTGCTTTGTTATGTTTAGAGCATGCACAAAAAAATGATTATGAAGGAGTTGATTTATATATTATGCAAGGTGTTATATTTTTAAAAATGAAAAGAAACCAAGATGCTTTGAATAGTTTTTTAAAAGCTCAAAAAATCAACCCACTTTGTAGCTATATTAAAATGTTAATAGCATTTACATTAGTTTTAGAAAAAAATTTCGATAAATCGAAAAGAATGATAAAAGAATTAATTCTCCAAAATTCAAATAATATAAACAGAAATTTCTTGAAGGATATGTATAAATGTTGTAATTTAAAAACAGTTCCAAATGAGTGTATATTAAATAAAATAGAACTATTTCTTAGGGAAGGCAGCTTTTTGGAATACTTAAATATAGTAGATAATTCTTGTCAACTGTGATAACGATAAGGAGGATCAGGAAAATCGCAACAAAAAGAAGTACTTTACGATTACAAGGTGAGAAGAACATGCACATATATATATACATAATTAATATATGGAGAATGTCAAATTGGAAATATGAAAGAGGGAAAATGCACACACATAGACATATATGCACTAATAATTCGGATACTTCAAATGAGTGGAACAATTTGTTTTTTTTAGTTAAACATGTTGTACTAATAAGACATACATAAAGGGAACGAGCGAAATGAAAGTATCCCTAAAAGTACACAATCTTAGGAATAGATAAAAACATGAAAAGTAAGATATACAACAAGAGTTTTATGGAACTAGCGCACACAAATGGGCACATATATTTCTGTATAATATAATGGAATATAGAACAAAAAAAAAAAAAAAACTGAAAAAATAACTGTAATAATAGCATGAAAAAAAAAAAAAAAAAAGAGGCCAAAAAAAGTGGACAAATTCTACACTTCTGTAACAATTTTAAAACAGCACAGAAATACGGAAATTAATAAATCCGTAATTTTTGCATTTTTCATAAAAAACAAAGCAAAATGTTCTGATAAAATAGAAAAATGATGTGGATTCATTTAGATGTTTAAAATTTGTTTTAAATATAATTTATAAAAATAACAAAAAAGGGGAACAAGTGTGCGTTTGTACATACGCAAATATATGTCGTGCACACATTTTTATGCACACATGTATGAACATTAATTTGAGAAACTGGGAAGTTTGATAAAGCGGATTCCTTAAAATGACAAAACATTGTTAGAGTGCTATTTTTACATTTTTCTTTTCTTAAATTGGATATTTTTAGAATGAGTAAACGGTTAATGGTATTTTTTTTTCGTCAATACTTTGAGTAAAATTATGTCGAAATTTCGGTTATGCTAAAAAATTTACTCATTGTAAATATGTGTGGTCAAGTAGTGCAGCAACTTTTGTTTGTTCGTATTTTTTTTTTTATGTAAATATCATAAAATATTGTGGATATATTTACATTTACTCTATTTTAATTGTTAAAAATAGTAATAATTTTTGTGAAAGTTGAGATTTTTTTATTTGTATTTATTATTATCCATCAGCACCGTAATTGCAGAAGTGTTGTGCATAAAAATATTTTGTCTACGGCATCGTCTACTTAGTGGTTGCAGTATTGCATTAGTTGCATTTAAAAAAAAATGCATTTGCACTTACATTAGTGTCTATGCATTCCTATGAACACATATAACAGTGAAGCGATAAAAAGAAAAAAAGAAAAATTAATAATTATTCTACACATTTTACACATTTAATTAAAGTTTTGTAACTGCAAATAATTAAAAAAAAATAGTAAAGTTTGTTATGCACTTAAAGTGCAAAGAGGAGTTATTTTTGTTTAATTAATGCACGAAGTAGACACCATTTCCATTTTTTTTTTTTTTTTTTTTTCGTTTTCATTTGTTCTACAGCTTTTAACTTGTTAGTAAATATTTACAACATTTTTTTAAATATTTGAGATTATTTATAATACGTCAGGAGGAAAAAAAAAAAATATAATAATAAAATAAAAATAAAATAATAACAATAATAAATATGTAAATAAATAAACAAATTTATAAATATGTATATTTATTTATATATATATATGTACGCAAAAAATAAAATGAATGATATCAAAAATATGTACCGTTAGTTTGTTATTACCATTTTTGATTAGTATTTTTTTTTATTTTCTACGCTTTTTCTAACAGACATCCAATTTCAATTTGAATATTTTAATTTTTAGTGAAGTAAATTTTTAATTTTTCTCAACATTAATTTTGTAAAAAACATTGAATTATATACATTAATACGTGTGAATGTAAATACACATACGATATATGCATGTGTATACAGATATAATATATTTATGAATGTATGAATATAAACATCAATATAACACCCTTGTGAGAGCGTGTGAAAATTTTTTCTTTGGTGGAAAAAAAAGGTTAAGGGAATTTTTTTTTTTTTTTGCCCCTTATTTATAAACACATTAGACAAAAAAAGTTTCATAATTTTTTATGGTTAAATTCATCTGAAAGAGAAAGACAAGATGAGAGCAATAATTTTTACTTCATTCCTTATCTCACTATTTTTTAAGAATGTTGTGTATGGATACAATTGTACAAAAGAATTGTACAATATAAATCTTAAGGATTTGTCAGTTTCTACTATGGTTACAACGCATACAAGTGCACGTAAAGTTTTAGGTAATTGGGTTTATTTCTTTTTTAGCCATTTTTCTAACCCAAATGACGCTATAAAATATATAGAAGACACCAATATTCATGTTTTAGATAATAAAGATCAATCATGCTTTGTAAGAGCTTTTACTATATTTTTAATTCATAGTTATGCTAATGATATAAAAGCCATGTCAAATACGGAAAATTATGAAACCTTTTTCAAAAATTTATTAAAAGACGTTAATGAAGACTTTAGAAATGATTTTCTTTCTATTTTTACAAGTCAAACACTTTTGAGTTATATTGATGGGATATTACCAAGTGAGCAAGATATTCTGAATTTGAAAAATGATGCCTATGTTATTAAAAATTTTATTTCTAAATCGAACAGAAAAACACACGCTACTTATCATAGCAGCCCTCTTCCACTTTTCACATCATATGGTTCAAGATTGTTTAGAAGTAATTATTTACCAAAAGAAGATCTATCTATTAGTATGAATGAGATACTTATTGCACGTGATTTCAACTTTTTATCTTTTATTGGTGTTTCTGACATGTATTACAATTCTGATATAACCCTTCCTGCAAGAGGTACTTCGGCAGTTATTGATCATAGAAAAAAATTAGGATTTAGGAAACGTAGTAGTTCTCTCCTTTTATATGGACCCCACAATAATAACCCTGCTTTTTCATATTGTGAAAAAGATGGAAAAGAAGAATATTTTGGATCTGTAGATGATTTATTACCTTCCTTTTTTTCAATTATAAAAACGAAAATGGTTTATGGGCACAGGAAATTTTTAAGAGAGTTTGATTATTCCTTAATCCACAAAAGCTACAGTGTACCTAACTTAAAAGGTTTAAGATTTATTAAAAATCTTTTCAAGAAAAAAAACTTAGAAAATTTTGTAGGCATGTATAGTGATCTTATGTCTACAGAATTAGATTTCTTAACTGAGGATTTCGCAGAGTTGTTTGACATTACTATGAATTGTCACGCGCGTGAGTTTTTCGGTCGTGCGGGAAATAACTACTACGCTCTTAAAGGAAGAAACATAGAATCGTAAACATATTTTTTTTTTTGTGTTTTTTTTTTTTTTTTTTTTGTTCTTTTTTTGTTTTATCATAGTGCTTTATTAGCTTTTAGATTTGTGCTTGTGTGCTTTGTCTTTGTGAATTTTTTCTAAAAAAATTATGCATACGTATGTGTGCACATATACATGAGCACAAGTGTACTTCAGTTAATTTTTTTTTGCAAGATTGCTTTCTGAAAAGAAAGGTGAAATATGTTTTATTTCATTTCTTTATAAAAGTTCTTTATACTTTTTTATCGAAATTTGTTTAGGACAAATTGAAAATGTGCTTTTTGAAATTTTTTAAAAGAATAAACTATACTATTTTCATATGCGCTTGTGGTTATATAGTTGCTTTAAGAAAAACTTTAAAACCTTCAATAGGATTATATTATTATACAAGTATAATTTTAGTTTATTTCGTGTTTTTTTTTTTTTTTTTTTTTTTTTTACATTAACTATTCCAACTTTGTAACTTTTGCGTTGTTCAAAATATTTAGGTGTTCATATTTTTGTTGTCTATAATATAGTTGGTAAAAATAAGAAATGAATTATGGTTTTCATTTACGGAACAACAAATGTGTTTATACATACTTTATGAATATTAACTGTTGAATTAAAAGAATGATTTAGTAAAAGAATGGGATAAATGCCCAAAAGGCAAAAAACGAGAAAAAAACAATTTGAAGAAGATTTATATACCAAAAAATTGAGAAACCACGAACACACATAAGCATGTATGCGCATGTATATACATACATTTATACATTTTTAAGAACTAAAACAACATAATTTAAAATTTTTGTGATATACATTCATTTGCGGACGTACTAGAAAAAAGCAATAACACAAAAACAAATAATTTATAATCCTCATTGAGGAAATACTCTAAAAAAAAACGACAACGAAATAGAAAAGTGTAGAAATTCATATTTTAATAATTGTATACGAAAAATAATAAACAATATAAAAGATGGTGTGTATTTGTTTTATGTCCCGTGTGAAAGGACTACTACATTTCAATACATAAAATATGTAGATATAAAAAAAACAGAAACAAATGATGCACAGTGCAAGCCTACTTTGCAGCATTGGGGCACACACGTACAACCGACTTAAGGGTGATTGTCATATTTTTATTTTAATGGTGTCTGTGACAAATGTTTTCTCAGATGGTAATTCTATTTCAATTTTTAGTTTTTTTTTTTTTTTTTTTTTTTTCTTTTTAATTTCATTTTCTTTAATAACTATTTTTTTCTTTCTTTTGTCCCATAATGTTTTTTTTCATAATTTTTTTTTTGAAATTGTTTTTCAACTCGTCTTTTGTTTTAATCACTATAGGGTTCCACGTTTGCACAACGTTGGAAAAACGTTACTTCCAATTATACAAGTTCAAGAGAAAGTTGAGAGATAAATATTCAAACTCTATCTTATTATATCCCTTTCTGTTTTTTTGGAATCATATATATTTTAATAATAATTTTGTAAATAGCGTTGCCTAATGAATTCGTTATCCTTATCTCCTATGTAAAATGTTACTTGTTGTGGTTTATTATTATTTTTTTTTGTAAATATGCAAAAACATAACATTTTTATTAACGCATGTAATGTTTTTTTTTTTTTTTTTTTCTTTTCTATTTTCTTTTGGGTAAAAATATATGTAAAGTAAGAAATGCTTTGGGGATCTCCAGATTCGTATAAGACTCTAGTTTTATCGCTTTCTGGAATTGTAAAAGGTTTGTCTATGTTTTCCACGTTTAAAGAAATTATTTGATTTGAACTTTTAGTCCTTTTTAAACCCTCTTTTTCTGCTAGATTGCGTATTCTTTTGACCGTTCTATCTTTGTGTTTTGCCAACTTGTCTCGTAATGCAATAATTCTATATTTTCTACTTGTTTTTTTGAACACTACATTGTATTGATTGTGCAGTTCATTTATTTTTTCTTCTCTCCTCTTGTGTACATTGCCTAACACAATTTTATAAATTTCATTTTTCTGAATATTGGGGCGAAGTTTATTCTGTGTTTGGTGTGTATACATATATAGAGAGAGAGAAAGAGTGAACGAGAGAAAAAAAAAAAAAAAAAGAAGATTATATTATTACACTTCTATTAATTACATTGTTTTCATGTCAAGATGTAGGTTTAATGTGTGAAGCAAATATTAAGTTTAAAGTGAACTTTTTTTTTTTTTTTTTTTTTTATCTTACTTGAAAACGGAACACATAAATTACAATCAAAATGATTGGAAGGAATTTTATCTTGTGTAAGGGGAAAACATTGAACAAATAATGGAACATTTGTCTTGAAGGGCATTTTTTATAATATAGTCTATTAGTCGTTCCTAATTTAGATGTGTTGTTACCCCTAGTTTTGGAAGCGAGTATTGATTTTGAAGTAGCTACCATGTTGTTGTTCCTTATGGTAGTAATGTGTTCTACTTCTTTATTTAATTCATTCTTATGATTCCATAATTTAGAAGAGTCGTGATGTTTATCATTCATTTCATGTGATTTTTTTAAAATTAAACGGTGAATTTAAATATGGTAACTACTCTCATTTTAATTTTCATTTTAATAGCGGTTTAGGTATTATTGCGGGGGAAAAAGATTAAAAAGTGTGCATCATTGAGTTAAGGTATGTAATTTCTAAAAAGCTAAATGCTATAAATCATAAATTTAACTATAAAAAGGGATATAACTACGAAAAAAACTTAAAAAAGGTCAAGGAAATCAAAAAAGTCTAAAAAATCAATAAAGTCAAAAAAATCAATAAAGTCAAAAAAATCAAGGTCAAGAAAATAAAAACAAACTATAAATATGACCAAAAATATGTAAATTCAAGAAACGCTTGAAAAAATCAATCCAAAGATTATTTAAACACGTGAACAAAATTAAAAGCAATTCATTTTGGTTTAAACATCTTGAAATTAAGGGATTGTCAAAATGTTAAATAACAACAAACATTAATGAAGGATTAAGAATGTTTAACAAAATAATGATGAAAATTATGCTAAACAAGCATGTTATTGATTACTTATATATGAAGCAAAAAAGTAGATAGATATTTTTAGTTTCTTTTTTAATTATTCTTCTTATAACTTGAAGATTTTTAAAAGAACACACGAAGCACTGCAATTTAACAGCTCAAAAATAATTGTGCTTATAAATTGATTGTTGTGCTATGTGAAACAAGTTTATTAAGCTTTTTTTTTTTTTTTTTTTTTTTTTTTTCTTCCCCATCTTTATATATAAACAAATTTTACATATATATGTTGAAATATTGAAATAATACATGTATTTTTTTTTTTTTTTCACAGGCTATTTAAATCTTAACACATATTTATCCCTTTTTTTAGAGTTTATATTTATAATTATTGATGCGCTTGAGCTAAAGAAAAAGCTTTCATATATTGCCGCATTTTGTTGAAACGTGAAACTTTAAACTTTTTCAAACAAAATCGAAAAATTATTTTCATTGAAACCCTTTTTTTTGCATAGAACATATTTGTTTGTGCTTTAACTGTGAAAAAAAATAGCTTTGTGAGGATAAAACATGTATATATACTCCTATGTAAATGAATATATATAATTTAGCTCTCAAAGTGCAGTTAGCACATTACAAGAATTGAACAAATTATAATGTTTTAATACATCAAATGAAAAAACAAGATGGAAAATAAAGGAATAAATGAAAGGCTTCTATCTATGATATATGCATGAATATACAGACTTTTGTTATATGTAATGTGCACTTTTTATGTTTTTTAATTAAATTATTTTAATTTAATCAGTGTCCATATATAACAATGTTTTAACAAGGGCATTATGAAATTTGAACGTGGAGGCACAGATAATATTTAGAATGTGCCATTATTAGAACAGATGATAATTGGAAGTGTGTAATATATATATATATATATTTTTTTTTTTTTTTTTTGCACGCACGATGCCTATTGCAGATTTTATATTTTCTAACAATAATCTATTTTGAAATAACAATGAAACAAGGCTGGTCATAATAAACATTAGAAAAAAAGGGAAATTGTAGGCTTCATAAAGAGGCTTAAATCCATTCTTCCATTAAACCCCAAAAAAAGGAACGAAAAGGGAAAAAAAAAAAAAAAAAAAAAAAATTCTGCATTTTTCGTATGGGTATAAGTTCTTTTAACATGTCTATAAAGAAATTCAGTATGTACAAATAGAAAAAACATGTTTTACTTTCTAAGTTTTTAAAGAAAATGTCGAATATTTTATATTATTTTTTTTATATAAAAATAAAACAGCATAATGAAAAGTATCAAAATAGGGTAATAATAAAGTAAATGTAGATATCTTTTTAAACATTCTTTTATTATATCTCTTAAACAAGTCACTACACTTTGATTTTATGTAATTCAATAGTTTTATATTTTCATTTTTTGTACTCTTTAGTAATTACTATGTGTATAAATCCTTTTTTTTTTTATACTACTTTTTTTTTTTTTTTTTTTCCAATGTAAATATAACAACAAAGTTGGGAAACGCTTATAAGAATTTTTTTTAATTAAACATTTGAGCAGATTAATTTTTTTTTTGAATATTTTATTCAAGCAATAATTTCCCCACACACACTCCAACTCATTTTAATATAATACTTTTTTATGCTCTTTATTTTTAAAATGTTGATCTTAATGAATTACAAATTTTAAATTAAAACAACGGTTAAATAACCAAACGGAAGTGGTTGAAGAAAAATGTAAATTTGTCTTAGTACGCATGTGCATATAATACGGTTTAAAATTGAAATAAACAGTCTAGTGATACAAGGAAAATGCTTTAATTTGATTTTATTATATATACATTTTTTTTTTTTTTTTAAATTTATATATAAAAAACAAGTTTTCTTATAGCTATGATGGAAATAATTGAAAGAAACTATAATGTTAAAAAAAATGATTTGAAATATTAATGTTTAGAGGGTAAGTTTACAAAATGACATTTTAAAAACAGCCAACTTGTAAGATTGTTTTCGTAGTATATTTAAATGAGTTTTGCATATCTGTGTGTTTGCATACAATTGGGAAAGATGTTCTGTACCTTAATACAGGAACTTTAAAAAAAAAAAAAAAAAAAAAGGCGCTTTTTTATTATGCTAATCAAAAACAAATGTTCTTTCATAGTAATATATAGGATATAAAAAAAGAAAAGAAAAAATACATATAATATTATTTTATGAAGTATAATTCACATTAGCATATTAAAATATTAAACTACAGAACAAATGATTCCTGATCAACTGTTGTATATATTTTATTTTTTAAAAATGTCAACATAATAAATCCGGGGCATACAACATTGTTCACTTATATATATAGTATTTATAATAGTGAAAATTTTCAATGATATTCTTACATTACATATATTTATTATTTCTTACATGGCATGCTATTTTAAATATATGTTTGTAAAATGTTTTCAGTTATGTGTAATCGTAAAAAAAAAAAACATAAATTCCATTTTCTTGAAACATATTTTGTTTTTTCTAATACATATTTGTTGTGTACATGAAAAAGTTCATATATAATTCAAAAAGTATACTTCTTTTTTTTCTCACAATGCCCATGACATTAAAATAATTAAAAAAATTTAAATAAAATGAGAAATCAACATAATAAAGGAATTACTAAACACAATAAATATATATATGTATATATATAAACATCAAATAAAAACAAATTAGAAAAGCACGTACTTAAAACAAAATGTATTTCTATTGGGTGTATAAATAAAAAAAAAAAAAAGTAAAGGCACGAATAATGAACTCGTAGAAAATAATGAAAGTCAATCATATATGTTCTCTCTCAATATTTATTTTATGTTCTTATATAATATATTTAAGAGGAAAATTGGAGGTTTTGTCATTTTTCGTAAATGTTTTTACGTTTTTTTTTTTTTTTTTTTTTTTTTTTATCTTCCCTGTACTTTAATTCTTTGTCTTTTCATTATATACATGCATATCTCCTTCTTCCTTGGTCAATATTTTTTTCTCTTTTTTTTCCTTTTGTTTTAAATGTTTGAAAAGTGATAAAAATTCAAAATATAATAGTTTCTTTTTCATATTATTATTTTCATGGGATCAGTTATATTTTGTTAAAATATGTTTCGTTCTTTTCTCCCTTTTTTTATAATTATCTCGTTTTACTAGTTATTTTCCTTGGATTTTGATTTTAATTCCTTTTTGATTTTTTCTTCTTTTGACTGTTTTTTGTTACTTGAGACACTTTTGAAGTAACTGTAAAACAATGCAACATTAATGATTAGTAATCCAATAAGTAATAAAACTAAGTAGTTATTTTGAACTAAATGAATCATTCCCTTCATGTAGCTTCCGAAAAATTGCAATTTGTATAATGGAGATATCATAGAAGATGATGGACCAATATCTATTGATTTTCCAAGTGCTTCTTGTTGTTGTTTATAAGCAGCCAATCTACGTTGATAACATGGTGAATTTTCAATAGCTTCTCTTAGTTTTCTTATGGATTCTTCACTAAACATTTCATCTAAATCAGGTGGTGGTAAAATTGGTTCTTCAGGTGGATTTCCTCCCTCAGCACCTAAATCCTCTAATCCTGCATTGTCTTCAGCATTGAATTCTGGAACAGCATCTACTTCTGGGAGATCTTGAATATCACCTGTATCTACAACTTCTGGGAGCTCTTGAAATTCTGGTGCATCTACAACTTCTGGGAGCTCTTGAAATTCTTGTGCATCTACGTCTGGCAGATCTTGAACATCAACTGCACCTAAATCAGCCAAATCGTCATGAACATTATCTTCAAAGTTAGGTATGTTTTCAAGTGTATCCTCAGAAAAAACATTTTCATCTAAAAGAGGTTCTACATCAGGAACTGGATCGAAATCTCCCAAATGTTCCATTCCTTCTTCAATAGATGGCTGAATATCATGTGGAACATGGCTTTCAAGACTATCCTCAAATCCTTCAATGGGATTAGCGTCTATTGGAAATTGATCTTGATCCATTTTTTATAATATGTTGATTCTACGATTGATATATATTTAATTTATGGTATATATATTTAATAATATATGTAATTTTTTGCCCTGGATGCTATTCTTAAATAGTGCAGCGTTATATATTCCTAAAATTTATAATTAAAAAAAAAAAAAAACACATAGATATAAAATAAGGAAAATTAAAATAATTTGCATACATGTTTTACAATCATATTTTACAACGGCATATGTAGTACTGATAATGATTATTTTTTATAAATAATACATTAATAATGCGTACCTTTTTGGGATTAGTCGTGATTTGAAAGTAATAAGGGACTGAAAAAATGTTTGAGAAAAAGAATGGTTTTGGTTGCTTTCTTATTATTCCTACAATTTAGATATGTTCTAAAAATATGTTATAGTACTTCTAATGATTGTTTGTCATGGATGATCTAATTAAAAAGAAAATATAATTAAGGAAAAGAGAGAAAAATGAAGTTAAAAATAATCATTTAATTAGTAAGAATAGATCCTGATGTATTTGTAAATATTTATTTTAGTAAAGAAAAAATAAAATTCTCATGTAGAATGAAAAGTTTTCATTTATTTTGTACGAATTAAATAATTTTTCAGTGGAATCAATTAAAAAAGATACATATCATGCAAATATTATAAATTAATTTAATAAAAATACATAATATTATTTTATATTTTGAAAATAATTTAAACTTTTTTTATATAAAATTTACCTGGTAATATTTATGGGCTTATCACAAAAAGTAGTTCTTTTTTTATTTTATTCCTAAAATAATTTAGAAAAAATAGTTTTTAAAATACATTTAAAAAAAAATAAAATAAAATAATAGTTTAAAAATTAATTTTTTATAAACTTTAAAAAATGTAATTTTTTTAAAATATTATTTTAAGTTTTTTTATAAAAAAAAATAATTATATAATACGTTATTGTTTTTATAACAAATAATTCTATGAAATAATGTTTAAAAAATTACAAATTGGGCACTTAATTCTATTTTTTTTTCTAATTATGTATATATTTTATCTGTTTTTATTTAAGATAAAGGATAATGAATTGTATATGTAAGATGTTACATTGAATTATGCACATGTAGAAACGTAATTTATTTTAAAATTTAAAAAGGGGCTTTTGATTTTCTTGTTTTTAAAAAAAAAATTTTCATTTTTTTATTTTGTATTCTACATATTTATTTTTTTTATGCAAGGAAAATGCGTCATTTATTAGTATGAAAAAATAAAAAAATAAAATTTATTCTTTCTTTAAAAAATTTATTTATTTTAGCACTTTTTTTATAAACATTTGTATTTATTAATAATACATGTAGATAGAGCAATTACGGTGATGGAGGGCATAATTTATAGCGCATGATGGCATAACTTTTTTTTTTAATTTAAATGCATTGGGTAGGGCGGCTATTTTTTATAATTACTGCATGTAAAATAGATTCTTTTATATTTTTTTTAAACTGTTTTTATATTAGATCTATTTTTAATAAAAAAATGCATATGAAGAAAAAAAAAAAATTATTATATATATACTATATGTATATTTCTTTGTAATAAGGCTAGTAGATTAACGTATTAAACTTTCCCTAATTAAGAAATCCATTATTTAAGAAAAATCTTTTCCCTGTTCGGTAGAAAAGACATTTTTTCATTGATCATTAAAAAGAAAAAGGTATTATATATTCTTGATGTTTTTATTTTTTATTATTTAACTCGAATCTTAACATGAAGGGAGGGGTCCGTACGCAAAATCGGTCTTGTTAGTCGTTCAAATTGATGAATGAAATTTTTGCAATAGAAAGGGGGGAGGTGGATATATATTTAGTTGTGATGTATAATATAGATGTGATTATTTAAATTTAAGTATTTTAAATTAATATGAATATATATATATTTTTACCTATATATTTTGTTAAGGTGAATAGAATAATTGTACGAGGAGAGAAAAGTAATTCTAGGATAGAATTAGGCTGCGTAACTGAAAAAACTATTAGACGTTAAAAATGTAGTGTATTTATATTTTATCTTATTCTGTAATTCCATATATATATATATATATATATATATATATATATATATATTATAATAAATCGAATTTAACCGTGGGCTACTTATTCTGCATACATGATTGCATACTTTTACATAAGAGGAAGTCTAAATTTTGTACGCATTTTGTTTTAAGCATTAATTATCTTAAACCTTTTTATTTTTCTTTTTGATTTCCCACAGTGGTGAGAGGATTGTATATATTATCTATGCTGTATTGCAGGACAAAATTTTATTCATATTTTATTGGTTATATATATTTAAATATAGAGAAGTTATTACTTATGTATAGAATGAACTAAGTTGAGTTTACGAATTAAAAGGTGAATAAATGTATTTTAATCTGTTGTGGAGTTGTTCGTTCCTACGTGCAGTTTTGCTGGTAACAATTGTATCAAGTACATTATTCTCATTTTTTATTGAAAAGGTTTCGAATAAATAATAAAAAAAAAACAACAAATAAATAGGCCATCATTAATTTGCCATAAAAAAGGGGGAATTAATTACTCTTAAAATTTGAAGGGTGCATAAAAATTTAAATCCATTTTTTTCATATTTTAGTTTGATAAAAAATATCATATTTGTTATGGGACTCATAAAAATATATTAAAAAAGGTAACAATATGTGTGTTCATTTGAATACAAATTTGTGTTTTTTTAAATAATATATCATTTGGATGTATCTCATGAGTATATCAATTTTATGATGAAGGATAAATGAAAAGAGATAGATAGCTCATCATTTTATTAGAAAATAAATTGGAATTTTTAATAAGAATAAAGGGTTCTCCGCATTAATATAAGAATAATAAGTAAACAAAACCTTCCTATGCTTTTTTTTTTTTGTATGAAATAAAAGTGTAGTTTATTTAAGTAAAACTATATAAGATTCTTACCATTTCTTCCTTTTTTCAAATGTTTGATTTATGCATAACACACACATCTGCATGGATGCATTTATAATTAATTTTTGAACTAAGCGACTATGATAAAATAGGCTTAAGTGTTTTTGTAGGGTTTAAGGAAGGAGTTTAAAAAAAAAAAAAAAAAAAATACAAAAATTTCAAAAGTAAAAAAAGTGGAATAAACGGGAAAATAAAATGATTGTTTTAGTAACTCTGAAAACATTTATTTACATTTCTACAGAATAGGAAATACTTAAAAACAAGACTAAAAACTAACAAATAAGGAGGTAATTAGAAAACCGAGATGTCATAAAATTTGCATTCATATTTGACAACATGGGGTTCCCATTTTTTTTTTTTTTTTTTAACATCTTGGATCTTTTGACATGGTGTGTAAATCCTTCATACATTGTTATTTATTTGTATGATTGATTTTTTTTTTTTTTTTAATGACATAATGAAGTGATATTTTGGAGGATCATAGTTAAGCGGGGCGAGAGCGAATTATTTTTTTCTTTAAAGGTATACACTTTATCATATATATGCTCTTTCGACTGTTTGTCTTTTTTTAAATTTTTCTGTGAATTAAAAAAAAAAAAATAAAAAAAAAAATTATACTGCTGTTCTGTATAACAATTTTTTAAAACAAGTAAAAAAAATAACGTCTGAGATGTGAATGAAAATTTTATAATTGACTTTTTTTTGGAAATCATCTCCTCATTTAAAAGAAAATAGGCAACTATTTTTATTTTTTTTATAATTTGAATTTAATTGAACTGTACCTATGTTTTGATTTTATATTTTATAAATACTGCATCATAATTAACAGAATCATAGGTCTATATATTTTTCAAAACAACTTCACCTAAAAAAGAACAACGTAAGGTAATTTGGTCTTTTTTATAAAAAAAAAATAAGCATGTATGTTATACATTAACATTTATTCATTTTAATTTAATGAGAATAATGTACAGAATGCTATTTATATTTCTGTGTTTTCCTTTCTGTTAACTTCCGTATGCTTCAATTAAAGAACAACTCTGGCAAATAAAAAGAACATTTGTGGGTATATAAGGAAAATTTCTTTTTTTTTTTTTTTTTTTTTTTTTTTCATAGGAATCTTTATTATTAATTTTCAAGTTATTACAAGGACACATTTTACTTTTATTCACTTTGTTATTATTAAAATAAAAGGTTTTGAGAATAAATGCATAAAATAATTTACTATACATTCTTTTAAATGTTTTTTAAAACTAAAGAAAATAATACCTCATATTTATTATTACCTAATTTTCTAGAAGTTCTGAGACAAGTGAATTGTGTCACCCTTTTAAAATATTTTATTTTTCTTTCACTATTGTCATTGTTTGAATTTTTAAATTGAGTACCCCTGTTTAAATGCAGACACGGATGTAAACTTATTTTCTATAGATAATATGCACATTGTTTTCTATTTATTTTTATTCTTTTCATAGAATCACTCTTTTGTCTAATGTAAACTCCTCAAGGATGTTATTTCAGTGGCTTGAGAAGAAAATCACGAAAAATAAGATTTAATCACATAGTTCTAATGCATTATATGCAACTTTTTTAGTATAAGGGTGATAGATTAAATCGCCTCTTTTCACTGTTGCAACAGAATGTGTATATTTATATATTCCGTGTGTATATTATGCTTTACTGGTAGAAATTTGGTGGATGGTTAATCTTAGTTATACAATAATTTTATTAAATTTAATTATCTCAAAGGATATGACTGTAAAAAAAAAAAAAAAAAAACCTTTGTTTTTTATAATAATTCTTAAAATTACATTTTATATTCTATACTTTTTATAATTTTATTTTCTAAGAACACTTTATGTATCTATGTTTGTCATGAAGAGAATTCACTTTAAAAAATCACAAATGTGAAATTTTTCACGAAGAAAAAATTTTATATTAAACATATTCAAGATTTAGAACATGAAAGAAAAATGTACATGTGTATGTATATGTACATATATATATGAATAAAATAAGGGGTGTTTTAAATTACATTTGCTTCACCCTTTTTTGAAACAATATGTGTAAGATGCATTTCGTATGAAACATTACAATTTATGGACAATAGGGGTGTAAAAATGACGTCTAATTTTTATTCATTAAAAAATTAAGATAAATATAAGTGAAATAGTTATAATAAAAACGTTTAAGGGAAGAACAGAAAATTTTTTACTAGGAAATTGAGAGCACCGGCTTTATCCTAAAGGCAAGTAATCATTTTCTTGTACTTTTTAAATGGAACAAAAGAAAACATGTTTTTATTATATCAAAATGAAAAATTATAAATGTATAAAATAATGATTTGCTTAGAAAAGCGGATGATAGTAAAAAAAAATTGGAAAATGTAGAGTATATCCAAGTGATAGAAGACATAGCTGAATCTATAGGATCATAATGATTTATATAACTTCGAAAATAAAAATAGAACAACAAAACAATCCAAAAAAAAAAAGTATATATATATATATACGCTTACATGGACAATATAATCCTAACATATAAATTTTTTGTTTTCATGAATTACAAATTATTGTATGGAAAATAGGTATGGAGGTAAAAGTTTTTTTATTTTAAAGTATAAATAATAGAAAATTGAATCTTTAATAGTTAATTTTTAATATTTAAAAATATTTCTTAAGAAAATTAAAATCAATTATTCTTGTATTCATCATAAAAGACAAATAATTGATGTGCGCAGCATGAATTTGAAGTTCACAAAAAAAATTATTGTAAAACTCATACTGAAACATTATTACTAAGCGCACAAATAAATAAACAAACAGTGATAACTTACATATAAATATAAATGGCATTGCATATGGGTATATGACACACAAATAGTAATGTAAATAAGTAATATGCAAATGCAAATATATGCAGATTGATAGTCATAGATATATATATATATATAAAAATTAATGGAAATCAATATAAAAAAAAAAAAAAAAAGATTAAGAATAAGAGAATATTGACAAATAAAAAAAAAAAAAAAATTAAATAAAAACTAATAACTGTTTCTATAGTAACAACTAGTAAGTATACAGTTGTTAATAGAGGAAATTTCTGAACAATGATAATTGTTAAAGTATATCTATTTTTTATTATAAAAATATAAAGAAAACTAAAATAATTTTTTAAAAGAATTTCATTTTTTTGAAATTAAAAATATTTTTTGTGAATAAATAATAATAGTGCCCATTTTAGCAAATTTCATCTCCCTGGATGGATATGTATAATATACGTAAACTTTTTGGTATTATTTTCCTTGGCATTTTTTGTTTATAATTAGAAATATCATTCATGTATTATGAAAAAGTACTATTTTATTATATATATATATTTTTTTTATATCACATTTCTGTGCTCAATATTATATTATTGGAGCTTTTCCTATTATTAATTTTTTCTTTTTTTTTTTTCTCCTACATATCAAAATTCTGTTTTTAACACAGCAGAAAAGATTGTTTGGAAAATATAATGCTTTTTTATAAATAAGTAAAAATCATTTAATGATTATTACACTTCTCCATTTTTATGACATTTTGTTCATGTTTACTAATTTCACATTTCCTAGATGTTTCCTTTGCACGTGAACCAATATGGCAATTGAATCATGGAATGGGAAATCAGAAAATGTATATCTATCATCTCTTCTGCATTTACGGTTTGCTAATTTAATTAAATAAATTTCTGTTAATTAGGTCCATATTATGTTGATGTCCTTTTAAGGTCTTTTATCCAAACATTCCATTGTTTTTTTGCTATCCAGTTGTTAATAAAGTGGTCAAGCATAGAAAAAAATATTGTTTTTTTATCTTCTTTCCATTTGTGCCATATTTCATTCTTAACTTCTATTAATGCCTTATCTTTAATATGAACCCATTTCTGCCAATCACTAGCTTCACTACGTCTAATCATCTTCCATTTGTACCAATCTAGTTTTTCTTTTCTAAATGATGGTTTTTTATTTGAATATTCCCATTTTAGCCAATATTGATATTGATCACATTTTCGTTCACTCAATAACCAATCCATGATTTTGTTATCTTTCCATTGTTCCCAATCCTTCAGTAACCATAAATTATATTCGGTTCTTGTTCTGTCTATCCATTTATCCAAATCCAGCATCATAATAGATTCTCCATCTTTTTCAATCCATTTAACCCATTTTGATTCTTTCCATTTTAATGATTTTTTATAAATATCAAAAGAATGGTCTTCCAACAATTCTTTGTTATAATGCATCCATTTAAATTGAAAATTTTCTATAAATTGATTAAATTCCACATCTTTTTGCTTAAACCATTTAATTCTTTCCTTGTGTAAGTACGCATTATAGCGTGACCATTCATTCTTCAATTCATTCATCCATCTCTCCCATTCAGGATTTATTGGAAGTCCGTCTTCATCTTTATCCCCTTTTTTATGTCTGAATCGAACAATAAGATCAGTGTTTACAAACTTGCTCCAAAGATTCTTAAAGCAACCTATTAAAGGTATGTCCTTTTGATCAAGCCATTCTTTGTAATCTGTTAGTATAAGTTTTTTTCTTTCTATTTTATTTAATTCATCGGATGATGCTTTTGGCATTTCTTTTTCTGTATGCTTTTTTGAAGCCTCATCATTCAATTCTAATTTGGGCATGCCATTTTCATCATATTCAATAGGTTTACCCTCCTCACGGCCTTCTTCTTCCATGTCATTTTCTTTATTAAAATCATGTAACCTGTCTTTGCTGTCTCGTTTTATACCTTCTCCATCCTTATAATCATGACTCTTTCCTTCTTCTCCTTCTACTTCTTCTTTTTCTCCTTCTTCTTTTTCTCCTTCTTCTTTTTCTCCTTCTTCTTTTTCTCCTTCTTCTTTTTCTCCTTCTTCTTTTTCTCCTTCTTCTTTTTCTCCTTCTTCTCCTTCTACTTCTAGTTCTTCTTCTTTTTCTTCTTCTTTTTCTCCTTCTTCTCCTTCTACTTCTTCTTCTTTTTCTCCTTCTTCTCCTTCTACTTCTTCTTCTTTTTCTCCTTCTTCTCCTTCTACTTCTTCTTCTTTTTCTCCTTCTTCTTTTTCTCCTTCTTCTTTTTCTCCTTCTTTTTCTCCTTCTTCTTTTTCTCCTCCTTCTTTTTCTCCTTCATCATCTTCTTTCATGCTACCTTCTCCTTCTTCATTATAATCTTGTTCCTTTTCTTCTTTCATTTTTTCTTCTTCTTTTAATGATTCTTTGGAATTACTTAATTTATATACTCCAACTGAAATATTTTTTTCAGAGAACTTCGAACCCGTTTCCACCTTTGCTTCGTCATGTTCCAATGATTGGCTTTCCGTTTTTTCGCCAGCTTCTAAAGTTGGGCTTTCGATTTTTTCTCCAACTTCTAACGTTGGAAGCTCAGTTTTTTCGCCAGCTTCTAACGTTGGGCTTTTTGCTTTTTCACCATCTTCTAACGTTGAGATTTTTGATTTTTCACCATCTTCTAACGTTGGACTTTCTGTTTTTTCGCCAACCTCTAACGTTGGACTTTCTGTTTTTTCTCCAGCCTCTAACGTTGGACTTTCGGTTTCTTCTTCACTTTCCAATATTTGGCTTTCGGTTTTTTCTCCACCTATGGATGATAGAACTTCTGTTTTTTCTTCATTTTTCTTTGTTTCTCCTTTAATGAAACTCTTCCATTCAGCACCAAATGCACTCTCTGAATTTTCTGTTGCCTTCTCACCTTTTTCGGCATCTTCAATTGAATCTCCTTTTAACTCAGGTTCATCTTTCTGTGGTTCTTCTTTAATGGTATATTTAAATTCGCTAGTTTCACTATTTGAAACTTCAGTTATCTTTTCATTTTTTTTCGAATCATCAATTTTTTCTTTTTTCAATTTGTCCTCATCCTCTTTTGTTTCTTCTTTTACGGAAACGTTATAACCAGTATATTTATTTTCTTCAGCTTCAGGTGCTTTGTTCTTTTTTTCATCATGTCCAAATGGTTTGCTTTCCAATTTTTTATTATCTTTCTTTTTCTCATCTTTTACGGAAACTTTGAAATTATTTTTTGGATCTTCAAATTTCTTCTTTTTTTCTTTATCATCTTCTTTATCCGAGTCACTTGGAACACCTTGAATGGATGATTGATAACCTTTCCTCGATTGTTCTCTTAATGCAACACTCCAATCACTAAATCTCTTTCGCTTGTATTGAAATGGGTCATATGGTTTATTATCATTTTCAAAAGATTTATTGGAAACAGTGTAATTGGGAGTTTTGTTCGATTTTTCTTTTTCCTTTTCCTTTTCCTTTTCTTTCTCCTTTTCCTTTTCCTTTTCTTTTTCCTTTTCCTTTTCCTTTTCCTTTTCTTTTTCCTTTTCTTTTTCTTTTTCTGATTGTTGATCGTCTTCACTCAATTCTTTTTTCCACTCGTCCATTTTCTTATTTATACTCACATCCATTTTTCTTTTATTTTGATCAGCGTTTCTTTGTGATCTTCTAAGAATTTCTAAATTAGTTTTTTTATCTGGATCCATTTTAGTTGGAGTAGTTTGTTTACGTTCCTGGTTTTTGTCAAATTGATTATGTGCTTTATATTTTCCTGCTGTAGTAGCTTTGGATTTTTCTTCATCTTTTGCTGATTTATTTAAAAATCCACTTCCGTAAGATTTTTCCATTTTTTCTTCATTTTGTAACTTTTTAGATTGTTGAGATTTTTTATAATCTACTGTTGAATATTTATCACTTTTGTTGGAAGTACTTTTCTGCTGTTCCATCTTTTTACTTGTGTAGTGGGAATCATCATCCGAATGATATTCATGGTCTACATTATTATTTTTACCATAATAGTAAAGTTCTACACTCCTTTCCTTATTTTTGTTTTTCCCCCGTTCTATATCTTCATCTTTTATTTCATCTTTTCTCATTCTATCCATTTCATTTTCTTCTTCTATCATTTCTTCCTCTTGCATTTCACCTCTTTTCATTTGACCCTTTTTCATCTCTTCATTTTTGATTAAATCTCCTTTGTCTTGAAAATTCTCTTTTACATACATGTTTCTCTGTGTTGGAGATACCTTTTGTGACTTTTTTCCATATTCTATTGTACGTTTTTCCATCACTTTTCCACTTTTCAATTTTATAGTTTCATGTCCCCGAGTATCTTTAACATCATCGTAATCATCATCAGCTTCTTTTACTTCACTTGGCTCTAATGTTGTTTTCATAATATCACTGTTATCACTTGATCTATTCCCATTATTATAGGAACGATTAAATTTGTATTCTAAAGCTTTCTTCAAAATTTGTAATTCTCTATCTTTTGCTCGAAACCATTTATTTTTTTCATCTTCCATTGATTTACTCAATTTTTCTGATTCGAGATTTTTTTCCTGAAACCATTGATCTCTTTTGTTTGCCAAGTCATTATTAAAAGTGTGCCAGTCTTGCTCAAACTGATTCACAAATAAACGCCATGCGCTATTATCTCTATGTCTTGCTATTTCTACTAATTCTTGAGAATCTTCTTTCAGTTCTTCTACTTTAACTCTACCATGGTTGTTATTGCTTCTCCTATGTTTTTGAGAATACTAAAATGGGACGTGCAAAAAGGTTGAAGAAAATGTAAAGGGGCGTAATTAATTTTTTGCGAAAAATTATAAGGGGTTTCAGGGTAGTAAAGTGTGATACATGAATAAAACAGAATGTATAAGCTTCATATTCAGTTTGCATTATAAAAAAAAAAAAAAAAAATGTATCCTTACTTCACTACATTTAGTTAGAGGAAGAACCACATATGACAAAAAGAATAATATCATGTAAACACATGATGAAACTCGTTTTCTTCTTGTATTATTTAACTCATTGTCCTTATATTTTTTTGTTATACTTGAACGATGGGATGATTTTGCTTTATGCTCTTTCATATTTTACTTCTACTTCGCTGGTAGTTTTCATATATATTTTAGTTATTATAAAATGTGTTTTTGTAAATAACAAAAAAATAACTATAATTTTTAATATACTTTATTTTTTTTTTATCTATAGTATTTTTTGCCTATATTATACATTGCTTTCATTTTAGTATTCATTGTAAAGGATGAAGAAAACATGTAGAAAAAAATATGGACAAAAATAAGTACAGAACTGAAAATAAAATACAAATAATTTTACATTAAAATATTTGATCACTCAGTAAGACTGCTGATTTAGATGCTTAAACGTATGATAATCTAATCTAATCTAATGTATATATTAATAGTTTTAAATAATAATACATATACAAATGATATTATTAAATAAAACCTTTTCCCATTGACATATTTTTGAGAATGAAGAGAAAAATTGATTTAAAGATATAAAAATATATAACCGTTTATGGTTTTATTTATAAAATAAAAAGGAATTTTCTTTCCTATATTTTACTGTAATTATTTTTTTTTTTAATTTTTAGTTTATGCATTTTTTTTATTTTAACAAAGTATCATTTTTTCATAAAGAAAAAAAGGAACAAATTAAAAAAATATATAAATGTAAAATAAATGTATAATATATATTATGTAAATTTATAGAACCCTGTTTTTAATCAAAAAGATGTTGATTTCTATTAAAAATATATAGTTTTTTATTTTATTTAATTTTTAAATTTATTCACAAGTATTAAAAATTAATTTTAAGGACATATTATATTATGTATGCATACATATATCTAGATAACATTTTTCGGGAACGAGAAATATTTTTCCCGTTACAACAAATTTATTTTTCGTGATATTTCTTTACATATTCCCAAAGCACTAAAAAAGATGATAATAAATGGATCCGTTAAAAGAATTAAAAAAAAAATAATTTTAAATTTACTTTGAAATAAAATAAAAAAATGGGGGTATATATATGACAAGATGGAATAGTAATTTCCTAGAATTTAAAAAATTACAGTTGCTATAAAAATAAATGATTTTTATATTTAAAATGTTTAATAATTATTTTCACCCCCTTTTTTTTTTTTTTTCTTCTTTATATTATACTTTTTTTTTTATTTAAATTAAATATGTAAATAAAATTAGAACTTTTATAGGATTGTGCTTTTTTTATTTTTTATTTATTATTACATTATTCAAATATTTTTTCTCTTTTTCGACATTTTTATAATTTATTTTCGTATTTTTTTTTTTTTTTTTTGTGCGCATTCATTTATTTTGTTCTTCATTTATTATTTTTTTTTTCTTTCTTTTTTTTTTGTTTGTTGCGCATTTCATGCATATTATTTTATTCCTTTTATGTCCTTTAAATGTTTTTTCTTTAATTTAATAATTTTTGCTATTTCGGTCTTTTTTTTTTTCACTTTATATGCATGAATCTTTTTTTTATTCCTTGTAACCTAATTGACAAATAGTCGTGTTTTATACACAAATAAAAGGCAAAAAAAAGTTGGGAGAAAATTATTGGACGAAAATAATTTTACTTTGAAGCTCGTTAATTCCCTGGAGGTATTGAAGCATTTAATAAATGCAAAACATTCATTTATGAAAGCGCATTTTTTTACTTTTAAATTTATAATTACATTCTTTTAATGTCTTAATTGTGAGAAAGAGCATATTGACCATGAGGTTGTGAAAAAAAAAAAAAAAAAAGTACAAAATTAAAAGTGGAAATTTTTTTTTTAACGAAATATATGTAAAGACCAAAAATTTAAATTGTACATTACTGATTTATGCATGTGTATATACTGTAGTGGAAACTTAACAGGAAGTGCCAATTGATTATGGATATGAACCAAAATATGCGAAATAAGATAAAATTAGAGGAAAAGGAAATGTATGTAATGAACATTTCCAATTTTAAAATAAATATAATAAAATACAAAAGGAATTCTGGGTTCATCGTTAAGCATCAATTTTATTTTGCAATTATCATTTCTCTAAAAATTACTTATAAAACTTCAGAAGTTCTACATGTAAAAAAGGCTTAATTGAAACATAATAATTTCAAAATTTTACTATTATGAAAATAGGTTCATTTTTCTTTGTGATACATTTGAATCGTGGATAATTAGTGTTATGAAAATGTGAAATAGTTCAAAAATGTCTTGTGGGGAGAGACAGTGTTGCTTTAAAAAAGTAAAATAAAATAACGGAAGAAAAATTAATTAAATAGGATACATGTATGAATAAATACGTATAATCATAGCAATTCACATTTCTGTTTTTTTTGAATATTTTATTGAACTGAAAGAACAAAATATGAAAAATTTTATTGATTTACGCATTCTAACAGAGCTATTAGTGGCATAATTATACTTATAAGCGAATGAACAACAATGATCAAACAAATTACACTTGTGTAAATTATTGTGTAAGTGTTATGAAATGGTAAAAGAATTATTTATAAACTGATCGACGGGAGCTAGATGCATATTTTCATTAAATTAAAATAGTATATTTTTATTTTATTAAATATTTAAAAAAAAAAAAAAAAAGCTATAGAAAGGATGCACATATTGTTTTATTGGGATATATTATTGAATAGTGTAAACTACACTATTGTTGGTAACATAAAATTGGGGTTGCTAATCTTATTTCTTATTATACTTATTATGCTCTTCGTTTTATTTGTTCTTGACGTACTCTTGATTAAAAACGGGAAATGACACATATACTAATGTATAACAAATGCTTCTAAGTGAATTGAATTTAGAATTAAAGAAATATATGGAAGAAAAAAGAAAAAAAGAAAACGTCAGTAGGATGGAAATAAATGGAATGTTTCTAAAAAAAATAATATTTATCTGTTTCGCCATTAATATGTGACTAATTACATAATACTTGAAGCCCAAAAGTTTATATTATTATAAATTAAATTGGTATAAAAATTAAAAAAAAAAAAATTACAAAAATTAATAGGTTTAAAGTATTCAATAAAATATAGTTTTTACATGGTGATTAATCAATGTTATTTGTAATTAAGGACCATGATTATGAAAAAATTTTGAGTATATGTTAATTGTCTGTTCTATTTCTTAGTAAGTTTCATAAGAGTGATGAGGAAGCTATGTTTATATGGCATTAGTTGTTTATGTATATATGCATTTTCTAGAGGTATAACCACATCTGCATACACAAAAAAAAAAAATAGACATTGAATGAGACATTCAAATTTGTTTTCAATAAATTATACACTTGTGTCTAAAGAATTAGGCACCATATCTGTGGGAATTAGAAATATGTTCAAAACAATTTAATGTACAATGCACAATAAAAGCAATTAATCAAAAATTCTAACAATTAAGTTAATTCATAAGTATCCTTCTCTTCTGTTATTTCTTGTGCTATGTTTGCAACTAACAATGCCAATAAAAATAAAAGTATTTTTCATGTTTTGAAAAAACGTAACATAAAAGGTTTAGGGAAGAATACCTGTTTAGTTGTTTTGCACAAATTAATTAGTATATACTAAAAATGTGTTCGTTTAAAATTTTGATATTATGTAAGCAACGCACATTATTATTTCTGTATTAAAATAGACTTTTAGAACATTTTTTTTTTAATGATTAGTATTTATTAAAAGAAGAGGCATAATATAAGCATTTGCAATTCTGGATTTCCAGTACGCAGCATTATTTTGGTTTTGGTTATTACACTTGTATTTTTTCTTTTTTCTTTTGTTATTACTTCTTATTATCGTATGATTAATTAAATGTTTTGCATATGCATTCAAAAAGAAATTAAAAAAAAAAAATTGTCAATCATTAAAGTTAAAGAAAAAGGGAAAAAACTTTAAGGACTATTTAAAAAATATAAGGACGAAAATTAGACAAAATAGATCAATAAGTGAAGCATACAAAGGAATAATATAATCATTGGATATCCAGTAATATCATGATATAGTCCTTTTACTGTTACAGGCATCAATTAATAGATGAGTTTAAATTAGTATGCAGCGGCAAATCTATGGGGATATAAGAAATTTTCATAAAATGATGAAGTAAGTAGAAGTGATTTTATGCATAAAACTTATATTTCCCCTTTCAGACAGACGTACTCATATGGAGTATCATAGTAGAAATGTCTACATGAGTCTCCGATAAGATGGTATATATATAATAGATAATATAATTAAAAAATAGGAGGGAAAATACATAAAACATATGTTAAATAAAAAAACAAAACAATGATTATATAGAAAAAGACGTATATTATTAGTAGAACAAATGAACGAAAGTTATCTATGCATACGACAAATGAGAACGAAAAAAAAAAAAAAAAAAAAAAAAAAAGAGAAGAGAAGAAATTAATAAAGACATATTTTTTGTTTTTTCATAAACATAGATAAGTTAGTGTAGTTTTCCTTGAATAAGAATGATAATAAAATTTAATAATTGGAAAAAGACCTTAAAATGTAGAATAAAGCTTACACAATTGTGAAAAAAAGTAATAATTAATTCATCTATGTGAATAGTTATTTTATTTATAATTAAAACAAACGAATATTTAGTTTTCAAAAAAAGGAGCATTAAAACATAAAAAAAAAAAAAAAAAGGGAAGAAAAGAATTGTTCTTGAATGTATATTTTTATCTCTAATAATGGCAAATAAATAATAACCCAAATGTATGTTTAAAGCAAAAATAATTTATTAAAATTATGAGGTGGTGTATATGAAATAGGATTAAACAAAGCATTTGGGATAAAAAAACAAATAAAAACACATTATTAAAATATACTGCACACACATATATATTTATACAAATATATTCCCATTTTGGGAAAGAAAATATTTTCATACAGGATGTGTAAAGAGTTATATATATATTAAATTTTTTCAACAGTAATACTAAGGATTTATAAGGCTAACTTTGTATAATCCCATTATTTTATGTTTTTATTACTAGACATAAAACTTCTAAAAAATTTACTAATTGAATTGCATTTTTTAACCTTAATAAAATAGTAAGATGAAACTGCAATGCTTAGTAAAATAACTGGACATGTAACTGTAGATCCATATTGTAAGGCTATAAGTAAAAATACAGTTATTAGTAAGGCAACTGGTGGGAGAAGTATTTTATGTCTACTTGTGTAATGTAAAAATTTTTTAAAAATGCTCTTATGCTTAATTGAACAGTCTTCAGCTGTGGAATCATGTTTCAAAGAACGTAACAATTTTACCTCAAATTGTGCATCCATTTCTTTAAAAAAATTAACCAAATTAAATGGAGTATTTTTTATTCTCGGCTTGCTATGACATTTTAACAACTCTGGATATGTTTGCTTATTTTGATTAGGTTTTATTATGTGATTATTATCATATTCTGTTATGTCAAGTGAATTATTACTACTACAACTGTTACCTAATGAGTCATCTGATTTATCAAGGCTATCGTCATAAATGAAAGAATTATAAGAATTTTCAATATTTTTAAGATGTTTTTGTGGATTCCTTTTTTTTTGAAAACTTTTATCATTACCATTTTCTACAACGTTTATTAATTCCCTTTTTACAAATCCATAATTTCTCACGTCTCTTATGTCTGTTTCACTTCTCAAGAGTCTACCTATTCTTATGCTGAATGATGCATTGCTAAGTTTTTTTGTATTATCCCATGTTTTACAAAGTGTAGATAACTAAAAATTAGGAACATGAATTATTTATAACAAATGGAGACATATTAACTTTTATTATTAATAATACGATTCTTTTTAAATGAAAATATAAAGCAAATAAAACGAGTTGAATCATCTTTTTTTTTCTTTTAAGTATAATTATATTAGTAATACATACTTCATTTGTATGTTGGAATGTCCATATTAAAAAGGTATACGCAAAAATTTTAACAAAAAGAAGCATTTTTTTTATCCTTTCACAAAATATTTATTTAATAGCATTATATAATTTGTAATAAAAATAAACATTATATCTAAGTAATTTTTTCTGTAACAAAATTACATATCGTGACATTAAGCTTTTTTTTTTTTTTTTTTGCGTATCTGTTTTGACTTTTTTACAAAAATTGATATTATTGTTTTTACAAATTTTCCACAATTTCACGTAATTATATATAATATACATATAAATTTTAAAAACGGTAAAACAAACAAAATAAAAATATTTTAAAAAATGTCTTACGTGAAATTGTAATTGGTTAATGGAATTTTCACATTTAGGATAACCTTTACAAAGCGAGAAAAAAACAGTAAAATATATATAAAAAAGGATGAATAGAAACGGAACTACAATTTATTATTTCAATTATACCAATATATATAATTCATGCGAGAAAAAGCATTAATGCTGCATATTAATATAAACCACTTTTGTTTTAATCATTAGAATATGCACTATCAGCAAAAACAATAAAGCGGAACCTTATAATTACTATCCACATAAATTAAATGGAAGATTTTTTTTATTTTTAAATATCATTTTTGGTATTAAATAAGATAAACTTTTTACAATGTATCCTATGCCTGGTCGTACAGGATAGGATTTAATTATTGTTTCTTATAAGAAATAGTAAGAAAAAAAAAAAAAAAAAAAAAAAAAAGGAAAGGAAAGGAATAAAAGCTTAAAACATATAATGTAAGAGATGGAAAATAATTTTAGAAATTAATTCCTTCTTGTTGCAGATTACATAGTTATACTATCATTTCATGGTAAATACATTTTTTAAAAGTAAAATAGCTAAATGATAGAATAGGACAAAATAACATTACAACTTTGTATAACTATTACTTTTGTTTTTGCAGTAATTATGTAAAAGGAAAAAAAAAAAAAATTTTTTTTTTGATTTATTTTGTTTTTTTAAATAATTTAGTAGTAATACAATCCTTAGATGAGACAGTTCCGTCTGAGCAATCATAGTAATGTTGATAAATTCAAAAATGAAAAAGTGTGCATGAAATGAATAAAGGTTCATGCAAAACGCTAGTTACAATAAAACGCTTCTTCTCATAACACGCTTTGTTTATACATAATGAAAATACAAAGAACAGATAACAATAATAAACAATTTATTTAAAATAAAAAAAAAAAATTAGTAAACTGATGTAAATATCCATATATACAACAAATGAATATAAAATAACATTGGTGCAACATATATGTACACATGTTATAAACATTTTTTCTACATTGTACAACCAATCATCCACCCCCATTAGAACAACTAAAATGTTCAATTAAAAGAGCAATTCTTTTAATTAAGAAATGCTAATAATAAATTCTACAAAACATTGTAAAATATATTATTATATTAAAATTAAATCTTTTTTTTTTTTTTTTTTTTTTAATGAAATTGTTTCTCTTTTAAACAGTGTCTATTTACAACTTGTAAACTACACACACGAATGTATAGTTTACTATTTGTAGCCACAAAAAATTCAATTTGAAATAATATATATTTATTAATAATCTATAGAATTAATGTTTTATTTTATTAATATTTAAATAAAAAGTTGGGAAAAAAATAAAATTTCTATGGAATTAATAACTAAAAAAAAAAAAAAAAAAAACAGAAAAAATGCTTAAAAAAAACACATTTCTATTTGTCAAAGAAAGCGAGAAAAAAAAATAAAATAAAATAAAACAAACAAATAATTATTTAAGTGCAAACAAAGAAACTACAATTTTTTAATAGGGAAAGACGAAACTCTTGTTAAACAGAGTTATTTAAACATAAGTACAAGGATAACGCAATTAACATATGACATATAGTAGAAGTGCACATACGCATACTATCTTAATATATAAAAATGTTGAATTAGACTCATATGATTTCTCTAAATTTCAAATGATCATAAAATATATTTAATAATACGTTATGACTCATTAGTTTAGGTATTCATATTATCTTGTAATTCTTTATATTTAGTGTTGTTAGTGCACTTGATATATTTGTAACTCACATATATTAAAGCGCATAAAAGCATGGTAGCTGTTGAAGCAATACTAAAATGATCAAAATTAAATAAATAAACCACCAATGTGTAAAGGCTATAAGAAAAAAGTGGATAAATAACTATTAAATAACTCTTAAATTTTTTGAAGAGTAACTTAACAGTGTTATCATCTATCATATCATCAGAAGCCAATACCTTCATCAAAGACTTTTCGTATTTTACATCTAATTTCTTCATATAATTACCTGTCCATGTGAAAACCGGTTTTATTAGTCCATAATATTTTTTAGTTGTTAATATTTCTTTCTTTAATGGTTTTAATACTTTTTCACCATCAACATAAGATTTCAATAAGTGAGATAGTTTTTCGCAATTCGGTTTAAAAATATTTTTTAATATATCGCCTGGTTCATCGTCATATCTAAAGTCGTCATCGGAGACATCACTAAAATAACCTTCTAACTTTTCTTCCCCTTTCTCATTAATAATTTTACTAGTGGTACCATCATAATCTGAACTATAATCATATTTTGATGTGTCCTCTTCTTTTAGTTTTTCAAAATAATCAAAAATTTTAAATAGATTCCATTTTTTAAAATTACTACAAAATTTTGATTGATTTGTTATCTTTTCAATGCTATTAAAATTGTCCTCTGAACTAGGTAATTTTTCTCCATCATTACTATCAGATTCTAATGATGCTTCTAACTTTTCATCGAGATTTCCAAATCCTGATAACCATAATCCTTTTTTATCATAATTATAAAACATCAGTGAACATAATGATTTGTTCATCTTTTTAATCAATTTCTGTGGCATGGGTACATTTTCAAAAATCTCATCATTTAATACTTCATTAAATCTTTTTTCAAAATCTTCATCATTTTCATTTAATATATCTAGTAACTTTTCTTTTAAAATTTTATACTTTTCTTTGGGTTCTGACACTAATTCAACTTTTAACAATCTACTTGCTTTTGTATTATAATCCTTATTTGAGTAAATATTGTTATTTCTACTCCATGACTTACCACAGGTTTCAGCAAACTAAGGATTAGATAGATAAAAAAAAAAAAATTCCAAAGAAGCATATAAATGTTTGTATATATAAATAAAACAAAAAAAAAAAAAAAAAAAAAAAAAATTAAAAGGGTAAAAAACACAAAAACACATACGTAAAGAATATCACAATGTTTTAAAGTATGAATAATTTTAATTTTTCTTTACGTGTCCTACATCAGACGGAAATATATAAGCTAATATTAAAACAGCAAAGGCAAAATATTTAACACAGATGAAACTATTTGTCTTTTCCTTCATATTCATGCTTTATTTATGTTCTCTTAATTATTGTTGCATTATTAGTGTTTTTTAATCATAATGGATTGTTATTATACATATTCTTTTAAGTGCTTAGTAGTTATTAGGATTGCATGGATAAATTTTCTCATTTTCTATATTTATCTATTGCTTATTAATTCAAAAAATACTTTAAATTTTATAATTCAGTATTTAAATATATATTTTAAAGAACATATGAGAAATACAAAAAGTGGGGGAAACATTTTAAATAAAATCGTATTAAGAAAGAAAGGGAAAAAGAGTAAATTACAAATACATGGGTTTTCTTTAAACATTATTTGTAAAAATAAAAATTCTAGCGCAATGGTTTTGCATAAGATTTATTAAAAATACATTATATTATATATATCTATCTTTTTTTTTTTTTTTAATTATAGCAATTTAGAATTTAGAAATTCGTTATATTTTAAACAGTATATATATAAACTTATGCATGCATAAATATATAATTTTTACATTTATGTATGTATCACATCATTATAAGGAAATTATTGTTGTGGCAGCAAGTTTAGTATGTAAATCATTGGAAATAAAATTAAAATATAAACAAAAAGAATCTACGCATATTTTGCGTATTGGCCATTTTTATTTTTTGTGAGGGCAAGAAGAAAATATTTTTAGAAAAAAAATGCTTTTTTTGCCTTTGTATTGCAGTGATTAAAATTTTAAAATTAGTAACGCAGTGCCGTGTAAAAAGTTTTAACACAATGTCAATATCTCCAAATTTCATTTAAGTTGAAAATAATAATTAAAGTGATGAATATGTGTATGGATAGCAATATTTACTTTTGAATGTAAATGCATATAACGCTTTTGTTCTATCGTAAAAACAATCATTAACCAAGGTATCATTTTTATATATGCCTTTATTATATTATGAATTATGAATATATATATTTTTTTTTTATTATAAAATAAATTTATATTAAAAAAAATTAACAGCATGGTTAATGAAATGGTTAACAAGGACCCTGTTTTAAACGTTGCGCTATTATGAAGGTTAAATAAAACTTAAATGAACTTTTTATTTTACTAAAATTGAAGAAAATACATTTTTATGAATAGTGATGCTTATTAGTGAACGACGTACACAGGAGAGAGAGTTGTATGATATATTTTATTTTTATATAAACCCAGCAGTGTCATAATACACTAAATAGTTAAAACCAGAATTTTGAATATTTATTTTAAAATGTGTTTTTTTTTTTTTTTTTTTTTAAACATCTCTTATTTTTGAAATAAAAAAAAAAATATAACTGTATGATTGAATAAAATCAAGAAATATTTTTTGCATCTTTTAAAAATACAATAATAATTTATAATGTTTTGTTTCCCTACATGTGCTATTGTCTAAAACATTTTAATATGGTGCAATATTTCTTCATGTACGTTGTGTAATAAAAAGATTAACAGAAAAATATTGTAAAGAGGATAATGAGCAGTTTCTTTTCTTTAATTTTAATTAATAAATGAATAAAAAAAATAAATTATATTCCCTTATAAAGAAAAATGTATCCTTTTCAATAACAAAATAAGGAGTTATTATTTCAAATCATCAATACTAAACATGTTATAGCATTATAAAAAGTTACTAAATGGTGTTGCTTTTTTGCTCGTTTATTATTATTATTCTTTAATTTCCTTAAGCAAAATGTGGTAATATAATTTTGTGTTATTGTTTTTGTATAAATTCGGTTATCAACACATACCTGAAGAATTTCAGCATTTGTTTAACCTCTTTTGTGTAACTAAAATGGCTTTTAGATAATTTGAGTTCTGTTTCTTATTACACATGTTAATACATACATAGTTGTATGCAAAAAAGATGCATATACTGCACTAACATTACAGTATGGCATATAAAAATGAAAAAATTATATAAGTGCGAAGATATATTTAAAAAACGTTTATATGACATAATAAAAGATTATAAACTAATAAAATAAAAAAAAAAGTGGGCGCTTTTAGTTCCTGAACACTTAGCATAAATTACCATATTTAGCACGTATTCATAATAATAATTACTTATCATACATAGTTATTAAATATACATTGAAAAAATTTTAAATAGACAGAACACTGAGAACTGTACATTTAGAAGCAGTGGAATATAGGAGGGTATCAAATTTTATAGATTATATAGATTAAGTAGTATACAAATATTAAATAATAGTAAAAGGTGTATAATAAATTACACATATTCTTATGCATATCCTTCGTTAATAAACTTAAAGGAACAACAAAAAAAAAAAGTTAATATTAATTTTTATTAAAAATAGAATACTCAAACTTGCAATCGTGTGTTCTAATAATCACTATTTATGTAACAAATTACATCTTTTTTATGATTGAGCTAGATGTAATGAAATTGGTAAAAAGGATAAAGATTTTAACTTTCAATACATTTGTTTTAGCTAATAGAATATTTAAATTTTCTTGAATTAATGAACACATCATTCTGAGAAATTCCTAATTAACGGTATAAATGATGAATATATATACATAATAATTTGCAAAAATGTGATATATTTATAGGGAAAAAAATATATTTTTTTGCAGAAACTCCTAGTTCTAATAACATTTCTAGAATTATGCTTTTAAGTATATTGAATAAAATATGTAAAACAAATAAGAAAAAAAATGATATACTCAAAATTACAAAAAACAAAATATTTTTACTTGATAAATAGTTTGAGCACAAAATATTGTAGTTGTAATACTGTAATATGGTATTATATAAATAATTTTTAATATTGTAAAATCCTAGTTTATTGGAAAAAATACGTAGTTTAACAGCCTTCGGTAAGAATACAGATGTGTGCCATTTCATAACAATTACTTAGGAAGCAAAATGTTGTGTTTTAGCTGATAACATATGTAATTTTAAAAATAGGAAAAAGTTTTCTGTAGTTTCAAAAAATTAAAAAAAGAAAAAAGAAATTTATTATTTACGTGTGGATATTAAATATTATTCTATTTTATTATTTTTTTTTAATTCTTAAATCCGTGAATAAAAATCTACAATAAGCATTACAGAGTAATTTTGAGTGTTTTATTTTACTAAATCTTAATGTTGACTTTTTTTTTTTTTTAATACATTACATTGAATAATTAAAATTTTATAAATGGGCTTCTGGCTAGTTGATATTCTTTATTATACATTTTTAAGTTAATTTACTTTTGAGACTCCCTAATGTGAATTTACTTAAAAAAAAACTCATGTGTACATATTTTAACATATGAGAATACATTATTTGTTTATTTTAAAAAGTGTAAAAACATAATGAAAAAGTATAGACAAATTTGTATAACTGCATGAAGGAGTGACAGACTAAAATCACATTTCATTCATGAGAGCTTGTGGACATTTATACAGTACATGTAAATTATTTCATTATTTTTAGAACTAATAACAAAATAAGAGAATACCTAAAAAAGAATAATAACAAAATATGTATTTTTGAATATAAGTTAACAGCATTACAATGTTATGCGATTAATAATTGTTTTATTAGTAAAATCATTGAAGGAAAAAAAAAAAAAATGTTAATATATATTGTTACTTCTCATCATGTAGAAAGAATGTAAAGGATGTATTTGTGTTGATTAATGTCTTAAATAAATTTTTTTTTTCATTTCATTTTTTTTCTCGAAATTTTGAATACACCTATATATTATTATCTATTTATTCACACAATTTTTCACTATTTCCTGATTATAATTACATCTATATAAAATTATTTGTTTTTATTTTTTCATTTTCAAGGTTTGTAAACATTTATATTAATTTCGAGGCAAAAAAACTCATTTATAAAAAAATATATACACCTAAGCGAGTTATTATTTGTAAAGCTACTTATTGGTAAAAATATCATAACTTTTAATTAATTAAATGTTATTATGGATATCATTATTTTGCAAAAAAAAAAAAAAAAAAAAACAAAGGAAAAAATGATAAAACTTTTAATACTAATATAACACTGTACAATTTGTATGGTTTAAAATAAACGTTGTAAATATACATTGAATTAGGTTAAATTGGACTTTAGTTTTGCATGTGTAAATATAATAATAATAATGTAAAATTATTCAAATGTATTCGAGAAAAAAGCATTCCTATTGAATTTAATTAAATGATAAACTAGAGTTGTGCTTTGTTTCTATTGCATGTATGTGATAATTCTTAAGAATAATAAATAGAATTAAAGAAGGAATTTAATAAAAGAAGCCAAGTTTGAAATAGAATATATGAAGTATCCCTTTCACAAATGAAAGAAAAAAGTTCTAAATCCAAATTTGGTTCTGTAAAGCGTGCACATATGCAGAGAAGTCTATATGAATATTTATGAGAGAACGTTTTCTTTATTTTTTACTTTATTTACATATGAAGTCGAGCTTACTAGGATTTATTTTATTCTAAAATTGTTTTTTTTTCCTGCTTATGCCATTTGCGTATTGCAGGATGAATTACGTTTTGTTTCATTCATTAATGGGTAATAAACCTTATAATTTTACTAAGTCTATTATATATCTTATTAAGTTTGTCAATTTTACTTTTTTGTCATTTTATCATAACTTGTTATATGTAAAGTTATTCTATTGTTACTTAATTTTTTTTTTTTATAATGTACTATATATTTTGTTCGTTTTTGGATATTTATGAATCATTTTCATAATTACTACTACCATGATACAATATCATGTAATAGTGAACTACCTATAAAATGCAATAAGCTTGAAGGGAAACATCAGGATAACTTATTTTTTTAACAACAATGGTTTATTATTAATCACGAATGAATGGATAATAAAAAACACAATATGCATTATTATGTAAATTCACGGTTTAAATTCAAACGTTAGATTTTCCTTTTTGAGACACAGTGTTGATATAGTGGGCAATGAAATGGCTATATTGAAGGATGCAGATAATTATTATGTTTATAAGGATAACTGAATAGAGAGTTTTAATAATAGGGGATATTTAGTATATGGAATAGACTTAAAAGGTCATGGAAAATCCGATAGATGGAGAAATCTAGAGGTTAATATAAGGCATTTTGGTTATCTGGTGTGTGATATAATAGAGTATATTAACAATATTCGAGATAATTTATGTAAAAATGAAAAATCAAGAATTGGATCGTCTTCTAATGATATGAAAAGAAATATAAAAACAATCCCCACTCAAATATTTGGTCAATCCGTGGGAGAAAATATTGCATCAAGGACACTATAGTTAATGGGAAAGGCGAAAGAAGTCAATAAACAAAAAATTAAATATTATAGGATGTATTTCGTTATCATGGATAATTTCTGTTGAATGACCAATTGCTTCATCAGGTTCATATTCGTATAAATTCTTTTTTTTGTTTTTTACAAAACTTTTTTCATTTTCCTTTCTCAAGCTTAGACTTATAAATAATATGCGTTATATAAAGTGTAAAATTATGCATGATCTTTATACATACGATAAAATGAGGTACAATAAAGGAATAACAATCAGATTTGCATGTGAGTTGCTAAAGACAATGAGTAACTTAGATAGAGATATGCGATATGCCCGTCAGGACATTCCTATTTTATTTGTTAAATACAAAGATGATACTTTATGTCATTATAGGGATGTCATATCCTTTTTCAAGAGACTAAAAAATGATAACAAGGAATTGCATATTCTAGAAAATATGGAGCGGGGAAATGAAACTGTTTTAAGTAAAACCATGAATTCGCTTTCAAAATTAACAAGTGAAATAAAGAACACTAATTTAAATAAAAAATGATATCTCACTTTTTATAAGTGCATTATTAGGGCTACATTTTTTATTGTAAAAACAAAAAAAAAAAAAATAGTATAATAAATTGTCTCTGATATATGCACCATATGTCTGTGTGTCCACAATTACCAAGATATACAAATATAATGCGTGTATTGCCATTGTGTTGCATTCATTGTTTGAATTTGAACTTTTTTTTTTTTTTTTTTTACTTGATTAATAATTTTATGAACTCATGTTATTTATAAAATTGTATATTTTTTCTTATTTTCCTTATAATTACACATGTAAAGGTAGAATTCACTTTATATTTGAAAGTTATTTTATCCTTCTATGCCATTATATAAAAATGTGAAACAACAAATATATTTTTACATCTTATTAATATCTAAAGTTCAATAAAGAACATATTGACCATAATTCTCATGTCTGTTGACGGTTTCATTAATAGGCTATAATAACGTAATAACTAATATGATGTATTGATTCCTATAACTGTGCAGTTTCATATTGCGTAATAAATAGAAATTGTCCCTAATAATGGAAAAACATTATGTAGAAAAAGTTTTAAAACATAGTATATAAAAATTTATATTTTATGTTTTATATAATAAATAAAAAAACAAAAAGTGAATAACATTATGAGTGAAAAATTTAACTTTGGTGTTACATTTTTTTTTGCTTTCCAAAAAAATTATAATTTTTTTTTTTTTTTTTGTACTAGAAAAACATTAAAATGCACATGCATGCATACATATTATAGGTTAAGCTTTTTCACGTATACTCTTTTTATTTGTACACATATTTTGGGAATTATATAAAATTTAGATTAAATTTCCAATTAATACACATTTATGTTTCTTAAACATCTATCCATCTTCCTATAATTTAAAAATAGAAAATTTACATTAACTGTAAATATAAAATAGTTTACAATTACTTACATTGTTTATTTTATTAGGGTGCTGATATATAGCATTTTTTTCGCATACAAAAATATATTGCTTAAAATACTGTCTTTTATCCTTAAAATGTTTAAAAAAAATTTTAACCCATGAAAGACTATTTTTTTAGTAAAAATATATATATATATATATATACATCTTACACATATAACAATATTCTTCATACAAATATGAGATTTAATCCAATAGTACTATAAAAATTTTTTCTGTTTCCCATACATTAAACGACTAAAAATAGTATCTCAATATATCAATTTTAAGGATGATTCGTTTATATATTATATATATATATATGCATTATGTGCACACTTTTTTTTTTGGTATTTCACATTGCCGTAGTGGTTCATATGCATTTTTATATGGATAAACATTAGTGTGATAACAAAATAAAATATAAGGTAACACCTTTGTTTTTCATTTTTTTTTTTTTTATCATAAGTGTATTTCATCAATTAATATTTAATACGTGATTAATCTCTTTTTGTTACTTTTTTATATAAATGCCAACAACAAAAAACAATATCTAAAGTGTTATGTATTTTTTTTTTTTTTTGAAAAAAGGATATAAATTGCTAATTTATGTCATTTGATGGTGTATAATTAAAAAAAAAAAAAAAATTTAGTGAAACCTAATGAAATGAATAATTAACACATTCATTTTAATTATATGTTTACTATACACGCTATTATTTATTTATTATATATATATTTTTTTTTTTTCATATATAAAAAAAATAATAAAATTTTTCTAATTAATAAGAAAATATGTGTCTGTCGATTATTAAGGTTATTTTTCTTTTTTTACCTTTTTTATTTTCTATTTTTATTATATAACATTGTTCCGCATCAATGAGTTGGATTAAAATATGTATATATGTGGTTTAAGCAAAAAAAAAAAAAATAAAATAAAATAAAAAGCAAGAAGTAATAATAACGCTTACATGAAAAGTGATTTTAATGTTGAAACCCAGTAAGAGTCTTATTTTTAGTGCGCTAGCGCAGAAATTTGTGAAAAATGATGAGATTCTTCGATTAAAATACTATTTTATTACTGTAAATATACCTAATACCCCAAATGTATTAAAAAATAAAGAATACGTATGCACCCATTTTAAAATATTATACATACCACAATTATACTTAAAAAATTGTAGCGTTTTTAAATGTATGTTAAGAAAAGTATATATAAATAATTTTATTCTATTTTTATGAACACTTTTTTTTTATTACTTGGCTAATAACTCAATTTTTTCCCTATTATTATTTATAAATAATATTTAATGTTATTTAATCATTATATTTATATATTTTCTTTCTATAATATTTGTTGCAAATGTGATATATATAATAGCATTATCACTTTATTAAATAAGTGCAAAATGGGATAATATTATATTATAGCATTTACCTTTTTAAAGGCATTTTTCGTTGAGGATAAAATTATGTCAAATTTATCTAATTTTTTATTTAAAAATGTTCATTATTCTGTTTCATTTTTACTCATTTTATTTTTGAATGTTTCTTAAAGATATACTAATTTTGATGATTAATTGAAATTTAATGAAAGTAAAAAATTACAAAAAAAAAAAAAGTTTTGTAATTTTTACAAAATATTTGAAAGTATTCATTTTAATAAAATTAATGAATAATAATATATATCCTGATAATATTATTTACCAAGCACTAATTTGCAAAATTTTTTTAAACATTAAAATTTCGTGAAAATTTTTTTTTTTGAATTAATTTGTTATTTATGATACATGCTGAATATTACTAAAAAATATAATATTTTAATTTATTTTTATGTGGTAAAAACATATTAATATGTGATCATGGAAATATACAGTACTCTTGATTCTGTAATACATAAGCATACTAATAAATGTACGACTAAACATAACATCATTGTAAGGGATGAATGTTATTAAGGAAATGTTATAAAGAATAAAAGAAATGTGCACCAGATTTATTAAAATTCTCATATTTATCCTCATATATATTTTTTTATATTCTGATAATGTAAGATTTTGTAAAAAAATAAAAAGATAATATGTGAAATCCATTGATCACTCTAACGTTATATTTATGTATATGTTATATGAATATGTATGAGTATATATAGACATGTGTATGTGTACATATCTATATTTTTTTTTAATACACGTAATTTACAAATTTCTACACTTTTTTGTGTATAACGAATTTTTTAGATTTCCTCTGCTAATTATTCTGAGGAGAACAAGAAGCAAGATGTAATTATAGATTCATCTTATAGAACGACATTAGATCAAGCTAACAGGGAAACGAAGTCACTTCTATGTAAGGAAGGAGAAGAATCGAAAAAGTTAAAGGAATATTTTCACGACCACAATGCTGACACAAATAAGTTATCATTGAACAACATCCAGGATGTTCTGTTTGGAGATGATGCGAGCAGGCAGTGTATATTAAATGTATTAAAGCAGTTGATATTAGGGAAGCCGCAAATAATAGAAAAATTATTTAAAAATTTTGTAAAAGCTCTAATAAATAATAAACAAATACAAGAATCAAAATTGATCGAATTAAAAGAGTTTTTGTCTTCAAATGATCATTTGAAATCAGAAAATGTATTAAAAGCATTGAAAGATAATTTGGTGGACAATCCATTTATAAAGGAATTGATGTCAAATGAATTAGAAGATATTTTGTTAGGTAGCAAACTAAATAATGAATACATATTAAAAGTTTTGAAGAAAAATTTGTTAAGTGATACATTGATAGGGTTGTCTATGCTGAAAGAACTAGAAAATATTATATTACAAAATAAATTAGTAAATGAATCTAAATTAAGAGATTTAAAAAAAATCCTTCTAAGTAATGAACCAATAACTGAAAGTCAATTAGATGAACTAAAATCATTGCTATCTGTTATAATACAAGGTCATTCTAATTTAAAAGGTACTGTACCAGTACCCAAAGTGAACTATTCAAATAGAAGAGAAATAAAGAGAAAACCTATTTTATTAGAAAAAAATGATTTTGAACATAAATTTGAGGCAAAGGAAAAATATGAATCATTACATAAAAACAATTTTATTAAAGAAGACGATGTATTAAGGCTTCATAGAAAACAGTTACAAAAAGACGATGATATAAATAAAATTGGTATGACAAAGACAAATGAAATAGGGGAAAAAAATGAATATTTAAAGAAAGGTGGTTTCAAACAGGAAAGCGATTTATTTAAATTATATGAATCTATAAAAAGAGATGAAGTAAACGATAGGTCCAATATATTAAAAAAAGATGTTTTTATTGATAAAATTGAAACATCTAAAATAAATGAAGCAACAGAAATCGATTCTATGAAAAAATGTGGTCAAACATATGAAAATAATTTATTTAAGTTACATGATCCTTTAAATGAATATGTACCTGCAAAGAAAGATGATATAACAAAAAAATTTGAATTGTTACAAAATGAAGATCATATAATAAAAGATGAAGCATTTATAAAAAGAAAAGTATCACAGGGAGATGTATTAACAAGGAAAAGGTCTGTAATAGAGAAAGGGAAGCTCCAAATAAAAGATGATTTTGTGAGTGTAAATAGGAGAATAAGAGAAAAGGATAAATCCTTAAAAAAAAATGATTCTGCGAATAGAGGAGATGCAATTAATAAGAAGAAATTATTTAGAAAAGATGGTACTATGAATACAGTTGATATAACTCGTAAAAGGACAATACTGAAGAATGATGATATTAGAAGCACAGCTGACGTTATCCCTAAAAGAAAATCTTTGGATAAAAATGATTCGTCCAATAAAGGAAACATAATATATAAAAGGAAAACAGCAAGAAAAGATGATTCTTTGAACACAGTTGATGTTGTTCCCAAGATAAATAAATTGAGGAAAGATGATTCTCTGAGTTCAGTTGATGCTATTGCCAGGGAAAAACCGATGAGAAAAGATGATTTTATGAGTTCTGTTGATGTGATTCGCAAAAAGAAACTATCTAGAATAGATAATTCATTGAGTTCAATCGATGCTACATCTAAGAAAAAAACGCTGAGAAAAGATGATATTATGAGTTCTGTTGATGTGATTCGCAAAAAGAAACTATCTAGAATAGATAATTCATTGAGTTCAATCGATGCTACATCTAGGAAAAAACCACTGAGAAAAGGTGAAATTATGAGTTCTGTTGATGTAATTCGTAAAAAGAAACTGTCTGGAAAAGACGATTCACTGAGTTCAGTAAATGCTACATTTAAGGAAAAACCACTGAGAAAAGGTGAAATTATGAGTTCTGTTGATGTAATTCGTAAAAAGAAATTACCTGGAAAAGATGATTCACTGAGTTCAGTTGATGTTATTTCTAAGGGAAAACCACCGAAAAAAGGTGAAATTATGAGTTCTGTTGATGTAATTCGTAAAAAGAAATTACCTGGAAAAGATGATTCACTGAGTTCAGTTGATGCAACATCTAAGGAAAAGCCATTGGAAGAAGTTAATTCTGTGCCTTTAAATAACAAGAGAGACAAGAATGCCAAGAAAGAACATGAAGACTCAGGCTATTCTTCGATGAACGGTGATCGAATAAGCAAAGCAGTTTTGCCAGAAAAAGATAGTTCAATGGAAGAAATTTACCTAGAAAGTAAAAATAGTTTGCATACAAAATTTCATTCCATGGAGAAGAGTTATGTATCAAAGAAAAAGGAATTACTATCAGTTTCTGATTCTAAGAATATAGATAATTTAAAAAAAAGAAGGAAATCACTGATAGAGGATAATTCAAAATCAGAAGTTTACATAAAGTCTGACAGCGATATCCATAAAAATGTTCATCCTATGAAAAAAGGGGAATTTATATCGAAAGATGTTCCTGTGAAGCATCGTGAGATTTTAAGAGAAGATAAATTGTTATCAGAAGATGATTCCGTTAAGAAAAGTGAAACTACAGACGACCCGAAATTGGTTATAGATGATAGTTCTATGGATAAAAGTAATAAGTCAGAATCAGTGAAATTGTTGAAAAATAATAATTTTGCAATAATAAGTAATATATTGAACCGAAATAAAATGTTGGAAGATGAAATATTAAAGAACAAAGTTTATTTAACATGCGCTAAAAGTTTGCATAAAAAAATTCAATTCATAAATAAAAGTGGTTTATTGAATAATTACAGATTACCCCCTAAAGAAGATCCAGAAGATAGTATATATATAATTGATCAAAATAGTTTATATAGAAAAATTAATTCCTTAAATAACGATGATTTAATAGATAAATGTAAGTTATCGACGAGTGAAGATTATAAGAACAAATTATATATAACATGCAAACATCGTCTATTTAACATTATTCACGCAGAAAAAAAGGAGTTAGAAGAAGTAGATGAAGTTTTACGAAAAAAGGATCCGCCTAAAGAAAAGGAACTTATAAAAGAAGACACATTACCAAAAAAAAAAAAATGTACCATATATATATATATGACCGATAAAAAGAAAGATAAAGATCCTGAAACGTTAGAAAAAGATTGGGTTATATATAAACATATTAAAGATAATAATGTAAAGGTAGAATTATTAAAGGATATAGATACTATGACTAAAATTGATGTAGCAGCAGTAGATTCAGTGTATAGAAAGACCGAAGAAACTCTTGTCAAAAATGTTATAAATCCACCAAAAGTTGCAAACAAACCTAGGAATGTAAAGGAAATTGTAAAAAAAGTGGCCATGCATGGTATCCCCGCAACACTTGCAGTAATAGCAATACCATTTCTTGCCGTGAAGCATATTGAGGTATCTGGTAAAGATATTTTTATGGAAGCTGGAGCAGCAGCACTATCCACTGGAACAAATGCAATGCAATCTTTTGCACCTGAACTTGGAGCATATGCTGGACAGTGTGTAGGTGAAGCTTTTGGTTCTGTACTAGAAGCATTAGAGACCGGTAATATTTGGAGCATGTTTACAAGTTTTAGCCAGAGGGCAGCATTGTGTACAAGCAAAATTGCAATGAAAACTGCATCGGTTGCAATTAAGGCTGCATCCAAAGCTGTAGATACTTCTATAGAAGTTGGTACAGAACATGCATTGATTCAAATCACATTCCCTTTGTTAATTGGTATTTGTGTTATAATAATTATAGAAGTTCTTTACCAAATATTCTTATATCTAGATAATAGAGGTAAACTGGATTTTATTGATGATTGTAAGAGAAAATTCAGGCGTTACGTAATTAAAAAAAAGTACAATCTTAATAGACCAAAAATTAACCTGGAAAATTATAACTACTAAATTTTTTCTTATATATATATTAAGTTTTATCAACACACGGTGACGTGTTTAAATATTTATATTATGGATAATAAAATATTTATTTAATATTTAAATAAAATTTGTTTAATGTTTTAGATATTTCAGAAAATGTATATTTTTTATGTGTTTACATATATTATATATCTATTACAACGTTTATTCTCTTTTATGTGTGTGTTGAGTAATTTTTTGCAAACATAAATTAATGTTACACAGTCTTATATGTGTTACAAATATATGTATATATAAATGCATACACGCATACATACATACATGCATACGTGCAAAAACATATGTATGTAAATTATTTGTGTACAAAAATATTTTGTTAAATGCGTATTGTTTAATTGACATTTCATATTATTTATTTAAATTCTTCTTCTGTGGTAGTTTATACACAAATTAAAATATATGTAATTATACACATGTTGATTATTGTGGTATAATTATTTTGACAAATAATGTCTTAGATTATTTTGTCGAAGTAATGACACCGAATATTCTGATTTGTAAAAAATTGGTCCAATTAATTATTTTATCATATTTCTTAAATATTGCTTAAATATTTATTAAACTTATTACACATATAATAACAGTTAATTACTTCATTAAAATGAAGCACCAACTTGTATTATGTAAACCTTAATGAAAAAAAATTAACGCGTATGTTATATACACATATAATAAAACATTTTTAAGCTCAGCATTTTAACTGAGATGATATTTGAATATGCATATGAGGATCTGAATAAAATAGTGTTTCTTAAAAAGTTGTTAGAAATGTACTTATCTGTATTCTCCTATTGGTTCTTTTGGGTCTATAATATTTTATTAGTTTTTATGCTGTGTTTTATTTAGTTGATGTATATTATTTGTCTTTTTGTTATATTTAAAATACAGTATTCATAACACAAAAACTAAGTTATTATATTTTTTTCGCTCACGCACGTGATTAAACTTGTAAATTAGCAGATATTAATTATATGAATATATTATTATTGTTCCATGCATCATGTGTAAAGGAGTTTAGCTACATGAATCATTACATTTGAATCCTGCATTATGATTGTACTATTATACTTTTTTTTTTTTTTTTTTTTTTTGATAATTTTTACTATCAAGAATAATGATTACACAAATCATACATATTAAAATTTAGTACCAAAATTATTATATATGCCCTTAATAAATGGAATAAAAAATGGTACCATTACTTAATTTATTAATCATAAACTCTTGTGTTAAGAGGAAGAATAAAATTGGTATATTTCCAAAAAAAGAAACAAATAATGTAGTAGACAAATTAAATTAGTTAAAAGAGAGTTTTCAACGTAACATAAATATATAAAAATATTTAAATTAACATGCATGTGTATGTGTCTCATCGTTACAATAAATTGGTAAATAGAAAAATATTTCATGTATTTGACAACAATAAATGTGTAATATGCCATGTTTAAATAATTATCATTATATCTTATAATTTTTTCTAAATTAATTTTGTTTAATTAAATACAAGCACATTAAAATGCAAAAAAATATAACATAAAGCATCTTATTGAAATGATAATTACAGGATGTTATGATTTTCACAATTTGCATGCATTTAATTTTAAAATAACATTAAAGTGTCACACGGAAATCAATATACATAATACTAAAAATAAATAAAACATAGAATTAGATATCACGCTTTTATCAGATAGTGCGTGTATCATTTAATTTTCCATTTTCTCAAATTTAAAAAATAGTTGCTTATTGATTATTCTGTAAAAAAAAAAAAAAATTGCTTAGGGATTTACATTTGTGTTTACATTAATACACTAAAAAAGGAATAGACTTTACTTATTTAAGCCTTTTTAATAATAGTGATAATTTATTTAACAGTGTGTTATCTTAAACGATATTCTTATGTTAATTCAAGATACAGTAATATAATTACCTTGTGTGTATAAATGAAAAAAAAATATTTGAGGAACACGAGTATAATATTAGAATGCACTGAAAAATTTAAAACTGTTTTTTTTATTGTTGTTTTAAACAAAATGTATACGTTGTTCCACTAATATTTTATAGGAATTAGATAAATAAAAAAGCGAAAGGTGCATGTTTTAAAAATATGATAATAGAAATTGTAATAATCTCTATAGGAACCAAAAATATTAGAACAAATGTATTATTTTGTCCTGTATGTTATGTTTTTATGGATCCTGTAAATTCTTACTCTATAAACATTAAAGATATGAAATTAATCTGTAGGGAAAAATAATATATATATATATTTTAAATTATTTTATATATTTCTTTATTTATAAGACTTGTTTTACTATTTTATTTTAGGTAGTATATAAATTAATTCTTAAGGGTGTAGGTGAATAAATCTGTTATTTGCTTTGAACATTATGTACGTTATACTTTTTATTAAAATAATTATGACGAACATAGATTTTGCTTAAAAAAAAAAAAATTCTAAACAAACAATTTTTCTGCGCATAACAAAATTTATCGAATATGTTTTAATAAATTTATTTTAACAATATTATGAAATATAAATATTCAAAATTATAAATATGTTTTAAATTATGAATGACGTATTACGATATTTTTAATTATGTCATCCTAAGATTCTCATTTTAAAGGGACTACTTGAATGCATAAGTTTTTACTTTTCTACTTAATATAGTATAATTCTCTTATATAATTAATATTGGAAAATTTAATGAATTAATATACTTAGTATATTTAAGCCTTATATTCGTCAAAGTTTCTATTTATATTACTAAAGCATGACATTGTTTATTATTTGTCTTATATAAAAAATGTTCTATAAAGAATTCAGGAAATTTTGTTATTTGTGTTTACAGTATTCATACTTACAAATATTTATTTTTCACATAAGTAGTTTACGTCTATCCTTTATGACATAATATTTTGGAAAGGTATTATATTTCAACTTTATGTATTTATTATACATTAAGCAATGTAATGCTTTATGTTATAAGGGTAGTTGTCTGAATTTTCTTTAGACCAACCAGAATTATGTGCTATTGAATTAATTGTTTTATTTCATTCATTCCATATTTTCTATGTCCTTATTAATCGAAGACGCATAGATGAAGCAATTAGCATAAACCAGTATTAAGCAAACGGTACGAATTTTTTTAAAAGGAAAATAAGTATAAAATAAAATTGGCGTGAATATATACATCAAAAATTGTAGTGCAGCATCAACATGTAGATTTAAAAAGAATGTTTTTCGTTTATATAATAAATAAAAAAAAAATAACAAAAATAATAATAACAATAATATTACGGTAAATGTACACATGTTTCTAACTAAAACATGATCGCGATAAGCATACTTGATTATTTATGGGTCATTATTGCATGCTATTTTTAACATAACTTTTTCATAATGCTTTTTAAAATTTTCAGGGTTTAGAGTTCAGGTTTTTCGGGTTTAACAGCATAATATTTTGTAATGAATAGTTATATATTTACAAATATGATTGCGCTAATGAGCTCACTGTTAATTTTACATAGTGATAAATTTTAGTTTTAAAAAAAATTCAACATTATTATATATTTATAGAGATTGTATGATTGAAAATTGCAAGCACAGTGAAATTAGCTTACGTTACCATAGTGTAAGAGAGAATTTGCAAAATTGAAGCAAAAAATTAAAATTCTATAGAATGATCTATATCCAATTTAGTACATGTGACAATTTATAAGTTAATCTAATGAGCGGATAGTAGCAATAGAAATATTTTTAAGGTAAAATATGTACTTGTTGGAATAAATTGTCTTTATCTGTTATCTCATTTTTTTTTTAAGGTAACCTATGAATACTTATAAATTTATACCGAATGTAAATATTTTAAGAATGATAATGTATTATACTAAATATATACACAGTAAAGTTATATTTTTTTAGTTAATAATTTATTTTTATTTTGTTATATTTCTTATTCCAAAAATATGTAAAATATATTTTAAGATATATTCTCTTGTGTACATTAAATATAGGGATAATATGTTTGTCTAATAATATATCATTAAAAGTAAAAATGTGTGGTGTAGTATTTGTATACATATTGTTACTATAAAGATGTGTGAGATAGGTTACATTTGTGTTTCGGTGGCTATTTAGGAGGAATTACATCATGAAGGTTTTTACTATTATATATATAAATATTATAATAATCATCACTTCATTAAATTATTTTCCAGATTGGTACAAATAAATTTTAATTATTGTTGAATATATGCTTACGTTAACCTTGGCAATGCAAACTCTCTATCATACATAACACATGTTAATAATAAATTTAATAGGAATAATAAACATTTGAATCTCATATTTTTTCCTTTATAAGAAAAAATATCATAAAATAAAATGAACAATGGGATCTATAGTAAAATATGAAAATTGAGTAAAAATAATTTTAAAACACGCTAATTATTGCATGTTTATAGAAACATGGGAAATTCTCAAATACTTAAAGCACATAAAAAGACAAATGGAATATAAAGAAAAGTATAATTTATAAAAATCAAGAACAATCGACATATCTAGAGTATTTTTTTTTTCAAAATTACAAGAAAAGAACTTAATTTTCGAAGAAATCATTTTGGCTAAACATTTACATATCTATTTTAAAATTTCACAACTATGTTACTGACTCACTGTGTAAACCTAATTAAGTTTGAATAAAAATTAAGAACAAAGAAATTGTAAAATTAAATTATATATTTTCAGACATAAAAAATTAAATCTATGTAATAATATTAATATCACCTTTTTTACAATCATTTTTAAATAAAATATTATGTTCACGTATTAGTAAAAAAAAATATTCATGTAAAATAACTAA
>NW_021628936.1:0-47843 GCF_002157705.1 Plasmodium gonderi
TTTTTTTGGTTATATTTCTTATTAATTAAACATGTCTGCTTTAATAATTACTATTCATTAAATAAACCTCGAGTAGTACACTAAAAACAAAAACATGTTATAGAAAAGGCATTATTGTAACAGTATTTAATATATATAAAATAAATATAGCTCCGGGAAAATTATTAGTTTTTTATAAACTTTATTAAAATATATATTTTTTTTTTTTTGTAGTATTTTAAATCATTGTTTTTATGCATTACTGATAATCATTAAAATAATTTTTTTGTATTTTTTTTTTTTTTTTTTAAACATTTATTATATATATTTTTTTTGTTGTTCTTAATAATTTTAAACATAATAATTTCCTAATTTTAGGAATGGAACCATGAAATTTTTGTTTTGGGCATTTTCTTATCTACATGCACCACATTTTATTATATTTTTTTTTTCAATTAAAAATTAAAAAAAAAAAATTTTGGCTTTAATTATTTTTATCTAATTTTTTTAAGGTTAAGAATTTAATTTGGTAGTTAACATTTATGAGCAAAAACTTTATTTAAATTTTTTTTAACAGTAATATGTTCCATTTATTACAATATATATTTTATTTATATTATATATGTATATATGTATGCTTTTTTTTTTTTCTTCTTTTTTTTACATTTAATATAAATTTATGGTGTTATGTATATATAATTATCATAAATATAATTTAGTTCAAAAAAAAGGACCGTAAGTAAAAATGTTTTAATACTGTAAAATAAAAAAATATATTTAAAAAAAAGTACGCACAATAAACAAAGGAATATAATTTCTTTTTAGAACGAATATTATATAATCAATTCAAATTGTTAACCATTAACTTTTTACAAAAGGCGTATCAATTTCAAGAAAATTCACCACAAAAAAAGGAAAACATGAATAAATTTTTCGGTTTTATTTCAAAATCATTTGTACTTTCCCTTTTAATATGGAATAATTATGAATATGCCAATGAGGTATGAAAAAATAATTAAATTTTAGAATGCATATATGCTCTTTATTTTACATTACCCATGATAATTAAGTATGAAAATTTTGTGAACTGTGTTTTCTATGTAATCCCTCCATGTGTTTTAAATTTATTCTAATGTTTTTTCTTATTAATTATTATAGAATCATTTGGGGGAAGCAAGGAATAGCAAAGTGAACAGGAAGAATGCATTGGGTACACGTTGCAGTAGAGTATTAAAGGTAGATGGAGAAACACGTGCAGCACGTAACCGTGAATATTTAAGAGACCGAAGTATGGAATATAGGGATGAAGAAGAAGAAAATGGTCATATTGGAGATGCAGTAAAAACAATGTTAGACAATGAGGGATTTCTAAAAAATTTTAATAAATTAATGACTAATGACAAATTTACAAAGCAACTTGACGTACTAATGGATGATGAAAATTTTCAAAAGCAAATTGATGTATTTATGGGTGATGAAAAATTTCAAAAACAGTTTTCTTCTCTAGCACAAGGTACAAATGTAAAGAAAAATTCAGAAAACTTTCCGAGAAATAGGAATCCAGATTATACAGACGACGATACCAATAATTATAGGAAACGTTCAGATTATAGGGATGAAGAAATGCATGATCGTAGATATCGTGATGAGCGCGACGATCGTATGTATCAGAAACATCAAAATAATAAAAAGTACTATAATGAAGATTATGAAGATAATGAAAATTATGATGATTATGAAGACAACCATTATGAAATACGTTCAAATAATAGACCTCCATACGACAGAAATCCAGATAAATCATCAAATAGACCTCCATACGACAGAAATCCAGATAAATCATCAAATAGACCTCCATACGACAGAAAACCAGATAAATCATCAAATAGATATCCAGACCACAACGATTATCAAGGACCATCAAATAAGTATCCAAATGGCATGTATTTTGAAAAATCACAGGACCAAATGAATTTTGGTGGAGATGCAAAAAAATTTAACAATTCATTACAGAACAATGATAATCGTGGAAGAGGAAATGGTCCAAAATATTATGATGATGAAAATGATGAGAGACAATTTCACTCACCAAAACGTGGTGATGATCCTTATGGTAAAAATTTTGATCAACAAAAATTTGATAATCAAGGTAGACATTTTGATAAACAGAAATTTGATAATTACAACAAACAAGGTGGTCCCAACAGAATTAGTAATCAAGGTAAAAAGGAACCCATGGATGAAAAAAAAAATGTAGTTAGCAGTGGTGCTTCAAAGAAACCTAAAGGAAAAGTAGCAAAAATGGCGCACGCATTTAAAAATTTTGTAAAAAAATCAGATGCAATGTATGAAACTGAGTTGTTACATGTATTGATGAAGATCCGTGAAAGTCAGGAAGCAGGTGGAAAGCCTCTTGGATTGAAAGTAAAAGTATCTAACAAGATAACAACTTTCTCACCTGTTCTAGCAATTTCTGTTTTTTTTTTATTATTTGCTATTTTTCAAAACACGGGTGGTCTTATCGTATCCTCAATAACCCTTGTTTTAGCTGGAATATATGTCTATTACAAATACAACAAATGTAAACGTATGTGTAAAGTGTATGGAAAATCGAACGATCTTCATAAATTTTTAGAATATGAAAATCCTGAACTAGTTCCATATAAACCCACAACTCCTCCCCAAAGGAAATAATTTAAGTGAATAAACCAAGTATTTTATATCTAGGAGCAAACTTTTTTATATATTCTAAATATATATATATGTGTGTGTTAAAGTTATCTCTTTCATCTCGTTATATTAAAAAATGCTTTTAAATGTAGTTTTCCTTGTCACCTATTAAAAATAAATTATTTTTATTTTCTTTTTTTTTAATATTTACATAGAGTTTTAATTGTGTGTAAAAGTTTATATATAAACCTATTCTTCCTTTTATTTTTATAATCATTTTTTTTATTTTATTTTTTTAATGTAAATATTATGGCGTATATTTTTCTTCTTATATTTGTTTAGGTACTATAGGTATAATATACAATTTATGATATCTTTTTTATTTTATCTATGAAAGCATAATCATATATTATTATATATAATTTCATTTTTTTATTTAATGTAATTTTTTTATTCATATTTTTGTAAATTACATTTAAGGAAGCATATGCTAGTTATTAAAACATAATATGTATAGATATTATTAGTTTTGTTAATTATAATATAATTAAACAACTATTTTCCCAGTTAAAATTAAATATATGTATTTTTTTTTTTTTTTTTTTTCCTAATTTCGTTTTGATTATACAATAAATTATAAGTTTATAAGAATTAATTAATTTATTTTCTATTTATTTTATTGCTTATATTTTGTTCACTATTAATATAAGAGAAATTCTAAAAAACATTTTTACGCAAAATGCACTATTTTCTTATGTGAAATATCTTTAAGAGCAACCGTAAAATATGTTTTATTTATACTAGTGTTGTAAATGTCCACGTTTTTCTAGGCCCAAATGATAGTTGTTGCATATTTATATGGAAATAATGTATTATACATCATAAAAGCATATTTATATATTTTTTTTTTTTTTTTACTTCAGTGTATTAGAGCATCCATACTAAATGAATTGCACAAACATTGATAGTTTTACAAACTTTCCAGATATTTTACCAAAGGAAAAAAAATACACATATGTGAAAAAAAATTAAGCAAAATATATTTTATAGCAAAGACCATCCATATATACATCCCCTTGTATACTATATGTATAATTTATTTATTAATTTCTAAAGAGTTTCTATAAATTTTTCCCTTATTTTGTATACAAAACATTTATCAGGCTCTTTTTTATGTAGAATTATCTAACAATCATATTTTCAATTTAATACTATAAAAAAAAAAGAAAAAAGAAAAACTAAAAGTCTATACAAATACACATAATATATAACACATACGTTACAATAATAACACTTTATTGTAAGAAGAAAGCAAATTTTCTGCACAATATCCATGTTCTTAGATTAATGCTTTATTTTACATTATTACATAAAAAAAAAGAATGGTAATAAAAAGAAGAAAAGTACCACAATTAGTAGCATTGTTAAAAGTGAATACCATAATCACGAACCAACTTTGATGTATTAGAGAAGAAAAAGAGAAAAAAAAAATTATACTTGGTAATTGTGTAATTTCACTATATAAATATGAGCACAAAATGAGTTAGCAAAGTAATGTGTGCAAATATGATGTGGCAACGTTTTAACCACATAAGTAAATCGTTATTGTAGATCTACGCCAAGGTTAAAAATTATACCTTTCAGTGTGCGTCTACTAAAAATAAGAAAAATCATCATTATATTTTCATAATATCCATTATATATCACCTTTCCATCAACCATAATGCATTGCTTTCCCCTATTCATATAATTATAAACATATCATAAAAGATTAAAATTGCCACACAACATGAAACTATTTTTAAACTGATTATTTTTTATAAAAATGATACAATATATTTCATTTAGACGAAAATGAATTAAATTCTTCTTCTTTTTTTTTTTTTCCCTCCATCCCTTTATTTTAATCATATGCTATACAAAAATATATTATATTCGTTGCATCTCTTTAACTATAATTAATTTTGTACAACATGATAAATTTTTTTTACATTATTACATTATTACGTATTATGCCATAAAATGAAGTTAATACAGTGCTAAGGGGTTATAATACTTATAATATGAAATATTTTAAAACATATAATCATAAAATAAGTGTAGACCTGAATATTATTTGTTATGGTCTTATTTATTTAAGCATTATTAGACTTATACGTTCATGCATGTTTTCTACATAGTTATGTTCTATGTTATATGCCTGTTTGTACCTCTCTACCTCATTAGAACTTAAATTTTATTTTTTAGGGACGATTTAAGAAAATTCAGGATTTATTTTTACATGTTAATAATATAATAAAAATTCCTTACATAATCCCCCCCCCCCTTCTTCCCATCTGTTTTCTGACTCATGAATAATCGTTCTTAATATGAGTTTTTTTCCCCATAGGATATATCCTACTATTTAAATTTATTCAAACGTTTCACTCAACCGCATAAAAAAATATAGATATATGTAAATTATAAACATAAAAAATATTGTAAGAACAAACCTATTATATGTTCTTAATGTAATACTAATTTGAACGGTTGGACGTTTTCTAAAAATCCGTTCTTACAAAAGGAAGACATTAAAATAATATATTTTTCCTTTATTTATTTTATTTTTTTTTTAATTTATGATTTAATTATTTTTAAGGGGATAATTATTAAATAATATAAAAATGATAATATATATTTTTTGACAACGGTATATATAAAAAAAATAAATCAAAGCAAGTCCACTTTTTTTTTTTTCATCATTTTTTTGTTGCCCACAATGATTGACAAATAAATCTTGAATTTCTAATTTTTGCATGCTAATGTACATTCTCCTCTTTAAATTGTTTTTACTTAATTTTGTTATTATTCGTATTTTTTTTTTTTTTTTTTTTTATTAATGCCCCAATATCCTATTGAGAAGATATTTAAAAATTACAAGTTTCTTTTTGTTATTTTAATTATACAACAGAAATAATGTTGTTTAACAATGTCGTCGCAAAAAATACAATAATACAGCAAGTGCATTTATCTCCTTGGGAAATTATATAATAAAATATCATGGAAAAAAAAAAAAAAAGGGATGTACTCCTTTTTTTTGACAAAAATTAAAAATAAAAATGTATAATTATCATACCTAAATAAACAAGGGATGGAATATATTTTCCTATAAAAAGGGCGAAATCCCAGTTATTTTTCAATATTTTTTAATTTTATATATATATATATATATATATATATATATATATATATATATATATATATATATATGTATAATATATATAAATTCGTGCGTAATTATGTTTTAAAAGCTAATTATAATAAATGCATGAAATTCCTAGTTTATTTTTTATTACCCCTAATATTTCATATGTATCATAGCATTTATCATTATTTGTAAGGAAAATTTTGATTTAATAGAATATTAATTATATAATAACGCACTTGTAGATTCTGCCTAAAAATATAATTTGTTATAAAAATATTTATATATATACAATATCTATTTAGAAAGCTTTCTTCATAAATACAAATAATTATCCCACATATTATTAAAAAAAAAATATATGTATTATATACATTTATATAAGGATATAAAATCTTTAATGGTGGTCACTCCAATTATGAAATGTTTCAGATAGAATAAATACAAAAAAGCAACATTTATTCTAAGAAAACTATATCCGTATTATTATATACATTTATATATTTTTTTTAAACTGTTTATTTTTTACGAACAACGCATTATGATTTTTTAAAGTGATTCATTTCATACAATTTATTGAAACAGATATTGTTTGACAAAGGAAAAAAAAAAAAAAAAAAAAAAAAGTTTATACAAATTACCTATATATTTTTTTCAATAGAAAATAATTCCAGCAAAAATATAAAATTATTTTTATCCCATAATTTTATGTTCGAATAAAAGAGAAATGCTACAAGATATAATAATCATGCTAAACATTTAATTATGCCTAATCATTATTTATACAAAACCTATATCTTAGTATAAAATGCTTTTATTCTAATATAATATAAATTTTTATTTAATTTTTTTTCTTCCTTTTTTTTATTAATTATTTATATATATTATCCCACCGTTCTTATATTATTTTAATTTTTTTTTTTTTTTTTACGGCTTACAACAAGGGTAATTATAAATGTGAATAATTTTGGAACTTTACGCTGGTGTTCATTTTATAAGAGTTGTTTTCAAATTTGCACAAGTTAGTAGCACTTTTTTATTTTGAAAAAAAAAAGTGTATTTTTTTATGTTAATGAACCCAAAATATGGACGTAGACAATAGTACATTGGATGGAAGTTTAGCAGATAATAATTTTGGTGATGCTATTCTGGATGAAGCACAAATTGGTAAGGATATTTTTAATGCTGATGCACTAGACGGTGGGGACACAGTACTACAGTTTGATGGACTAGACACAGATGCAGCAGATTTTAATGCTCTAGAAAATGATGCAATGTACAATAATGAATTAGAAAACGGTATATTTGAAGATGTCCCTCTAGATGCAGATGCAGGAATTCTTGATGCACCAGAAACGGAGACATTCTTTAATGATGGATTAGAAAGCGATATGTTAGATAATCCTATGCCGACTGATGATATGGTATTAGATCCAACACTGGAGGAAGGAATTTTATCACAGGAATATGTTGACGATGGCATGATGAACCAAGGCATTGGGGAAGAGGGTATGTTACACGTAGACGAAAATTTTATAGATCGTGAAATACCAAACCAGGATTTTATGAATGAGGAAATCTTAGGTGAAGAAGTCATGGATCATGAAATGCTAGGTGATCAACCCTTAGATGATGGAATGCTAGGCGATCAACCCTTAGATGATGCAATGCTAGGCGATCAACCCTTAGATGATGCAATGCTAGGAGGAGAAATGCAAGTTGATGAAATCCAAGCAAATGAAATGCCAACTGAGGGAACAATAGATGGTGAATATGGGGCTGGTGAAATACCAGAAGACACATACGTAGCTGAACCAATTGAACCTGAAGAAATTGTAGATGCTCATTTGGAAGATATGAATGTGGAGAGTGTGGACCCAGAAACCAGCGACTATGGAGAGAACTATAATTTGGACGATGGTGTGGTAAATACAGAAACCTTAGAAAGTGCTGAAATGGATAACAGCAATGTTGTTGATGACAGTAGTAGTAGTGTACCTAGTACTAGTAGTGCATTAAGTGATAATGTACTAAGCAGAAGTGCATTCAGTAGAGATATACTAGATAGAGATTTTCTTGCTAAATTTGAAGATAACAATTTTTTTCAGAAATTAAAATCAAATTATATGAACATCTTCACACCCAGGGGTCTTATAACATTACTTCTTTCTATTTTAAGTATTGTCTTATTTACCATAACATGCGCACATTTTTTAAAGCAACTTACAACGGTAAGCTTAAATTTATATGCAAAAAATTAGGTTTAAAAAAAAAAAAAAAAATATAACTTTTTTTTTTTTTTCTTTAAATATACATGTTCTGTTCATATAAAGAAATATTTCCATCTTAAGAATTCTTTTATTGTTTTTTATTAATAATTTTTTTATTTCAAATTTTTTAATACATATATTTTTTATATCCTCTTTTTTTTTTTTTTTTTTTATTTTTAGAGCAGACAAAGTGTCGCAGTTAAAGAGGCACCATTTAACAAGGTAACCGATTTTTATAGCAACACTCCAGAGGGAATGGAAAGATGGAAACAAAATGAATGGAAAATATGGAAACAGAAATTAGATATCAACTGGTATGAGTTTAACGAGGCTGTAGAAAATGACAAACAAAAATGGCTCGCAAAAAAAGACAAAGAGTGGGAAGATTGGTTAAAATATATGGAAAAAAAATGGATGCATTATAATGAAAATATGGATACAGAATATAATTCAGATCTTTTTGAAAAATCTGCAGTGTGGGATGACGAACAATGGGAAGATTGGATAAGAACTGAAGGAGAACAATTCATGGAATTAGATTGGAGAAAATGGATGTATGAAAATAAATTCGTTATAGATGATTGGGCTACGAATGAATGGGCCAAATGGAAAAAAGAGAAAATCACATCGTGGCTACTAACGGACTGGAAAATTAATGAACAAAAATATTGGGAAGAGTGGGAAAGTAAGACGTGGCAAAAATGGATATTCTTAGATGACAGAGAAAATTGGAATAAATGGAAAGAAAGAATACAAAGAGAGTGGGAAGAGTGGGTAAACTGGGTGCAGGAGAAGGATGATATATTTTTAAATAATAAACGTAATGACTGGGCAAAATGGAATAATGATAGACGAGAATTGTTTAATGAATGGATGCAAAATTTTATTGAAGACTGGATAAATAAGAAACAATGGAAAGTGTGGAACACAGAACGATATAATTCACGTAAAAAAAACAAATCTTAACAGTAACACATGAAAGCTGGTTCTTAAAATTATTATGAATTAATTTGTGCATTATATATATATATATATATATATATATTTCACATTCAAATTATGAATCCCCTAATATCATTAACCAATGAAACTGTGAAAAAAATAAATAAATGAAATGTATGGTAAAAAAAAAAATAAATAAATAATAAAATGCAAATTTTTCAAAGGCTATATGTCACACAATTTGTAATATTGTTTTAACGAATATCTTAACTTCCATTTCAAATAAGATTTGTATATATTTCATAAGGATCAGACTTATGTAGTCTCAAATTTGTTTACCAGAAAAAAATGTAAATAACATAAATAAAAGTGTGAATTTGTAAAAATTATTAAAAGTGTTGTGTCTTTTAAAAATTAATTAGTTCCCCTCAAAATTGTGTGTATTTACATATGTATGTTATATATATGTGTATATGTATACCAATATAATTTGATATACTGCACTATTTTTTCATATGTTAATTTTTTAATGATGGAAAAGTGGTGTCGTATTTCCTACGTTTTTTAAATAGCAATCCATATATTTGACACTGTGTTCACTATTTAAATATGTGTTATATATATGCATGTATATTTAAATATGTTATATTTCTAATTTGTATTCATAAATAGTTTTTTATTTTATAGTTGTAATATATATGTATAACTATTTACTTAAAAAAATCCTAATGTTTTTTTTCATTGTCCATTTTTGATTTTTATTATTCACTCATTTTTCCCGTTTACTTTTTTTTTTTTTTTTTTTTTTTTTTAACATTTAAAATTTTTGCTATGGAAAGTAATCCAAGTACGATTTTTATTAATAAATATAATTACCTTATAAAAAATAATTTTATGCAATTGTTAGTTATAACAACATGGTTGTTATATAAAGTATCATTTTATAAATACTGTTTTTATTTCATTAGCTCTGCTAATAGCAGCCATATAAAAAAATATCATTGAATTTATAGATACATTAACTAGTTCTTATTCTTTTAATTTATCCCTCAACGGGTCTTAATATTATAACACAAAATATTACCACTATTTTAATACCAATAAATTTTAAAATATAAAAGTAAATTTATTATTCCTTTATATATGAATGTTGTAAAGATATTACCAATTTGTGCATATGTAATAAGTGTATTTATTATACTATTTTACTCCTTTCATCTCAATACCTTTTTTCTTCACCAGTACTGCTTTCTATTACTTTTCCCTTTTTTCTATATCACATATCGTGCTATTTTACCCAAAATGTCTTTGATGTTTATATTTATTATTCACAATTTTGTCTACAGTAAGAAAAATTATGAGAAAAATTGTTCCAATTCATAGATCTTCATATGTTAACAAAATTTTAACTCTTTTTAACAAAAAATTGTGTAAAAAAAAATATCAAAAGGGGAAAGAAAATTCCTTTTCATTTTAAACACGCACATGTATAAGTACAATAGGTTAGTTATATTTGTGCAACTTCACAAAAAGACGCAAACAAAATGTTGGGGAAAGAGACAACAGAAATTAGGAATTTTCCTTATATGTATAAAAATTAAAGAAAAAGAGTGAAAATATAAATATTGACTCGGAAATGTAAAATTATATTTTTTAAAAAAAGTTTAGTGTTAAACACACCCAAAAAAAAAGAATAGATGAAAAAAAAAAAAGGGCAACGAACTAAAAGTTAAGAACTGTAAAAAAAAAAAAAAAAAAAAAAAAAAAAATATATTCTGTTAAGAATAACTCACGACACAATAAAGTATTCAGTGAAAAAATTTCAAGAGGAATAATGCCTACTCAGTAGAAACTTAAAGTTGCATTTACATGAAGCATGTGTAATATATATACCAAGTTAAACAACTATATTTAATAATATTTTTAGAATAATAACTCTATAAAAAAAAAAAAAAAAGCAGATGATAATACTTTAAAATGGATGAATTAATGAAATACAAAAAAAAATGTTTCAATATATCTTTTTCTTCTGATAAATGATAAAAGTAAAAGAGAGATATACACATTTTTTATATAATGAATAAATAACCTCATTTGAATAAATCCTTTTAAAATAAGTGAAGAAATGCGAAATTAGCACGAAAACGAAACAAAAAAGATTAATCTATTTACATCCTATAAACCTTTGATTTGTACTAATATTGTAATTGCACAGTTTTAAGAGAAAATAAAGACCTACGTACAATTACTATGTAAAATACAAAAAGTATATCATTACCCACACATAATCCTCATGCTTAATCTCACTAATTTTATGACGTTTTTATTACTCATATAAATTTTTTCTCATACAAACAGATTATTTATGTAAAAATATAAAAAAAATGAAAAAATACTATTAACACATTTTCTTGCATCAAAAAAAAGGAAAAATTAATATTTATTATATCGATTTATGGGTTTCCAAAAAAAGAAATTTTTATTGTCAATTATTCTGCATCCTAATTGTACATACAAATAGACATTTATTTATTACTTCTTTGTCCTAATATTCATTATAAACATGTGAATATTAAATTGTGTTAAAAAAAAAAAAAAAATAACCACATATAATTTTCTTTGCACTTTATGTAAATTTCCTCTTTTCTTTCTCCTTTTAAAAAAAAATTTTCCAGCTATCATATTATCTTATTCAGAAGAAATACAACATTGCATTATTATTTCATTTTAATATAACAGAAAAAAAGTGCTTATTTTAATCCCTTTATACACTTGGCCAATTCTACAAATGTTGCTCTTTTAGTATTCTCTACCTTTATAGAGTAAAAAGAAAAAAGTTCATTCCATTTTCTAATTTAATGAGAGCTCCAATGATGTCATACATTCTACCATTTAATGCCATTTGTTTGCGCGTATTATTTGAAAACACACTCATTTTTTGAAATGTTAAATCTTAATGATTTTTAAATATGAATTAGTGCCAAATATTTTTTCACCTATAGAATTATTTCGTATCTAAACATAAGTATTAAAGACTTATGCTATATTATTGTAATATTGTAAAACATGTGTTAGTGCATTACTCTTGTAAAAATGGACCTTACACTTTTCTTAAAAACTGTGCACTAATATATGTGTGCTGGTTTTAACATTGATTTTTTTACCACTCATTTAGATTGTATGAAACTATAATTATTCCCTTGTTTTCTCTAAAATTTTAATTGTTGTAATAGCAATATAAATTATTATGTTAAAGAATTGCTTTTCTTAGATGACACGCGTTCTTGTTTTATTTTTGTATTTAATTTGCTTTATTCGTGTTAAACATACATATACATATATATGTAGATGTACGAGTAGATATAGGTGGAAAGGCATAAATGCACGTTTTAAATTTTTTCCATATTAATTTGCTTGTACTGCACTCTTTTTTTATCACATTTGAAGACCTTTGTACATTTATTAATTTCGTTTTAAATGAAAAATTGTGTTCTATATAATTTTTTTTTTTTTTTTTTTTTTTTTGTGTTTCACATAATTATCATTATACATAAATTATCCCCTCTGAACTTCGTAAAAATTTGTTACATAAAAAAATTTTGAAGAAATAGAGGTTTTAATGATAAAATATTTTTCTTTCAACTTTTATTCATTTAACATATTATGACACACATTATATTTTCCTTTTATAATTTTTAATAAATTATCATTCATGTGATTTTTATTGTGTAAGCGAGTATTCTATTTGTGTCTGCATATGTGTATATATGCGTATATTATATATATGTTTGTATATATGTGAAAATGTTACTTTATGTTTTATGTCTCTTCGTGAATTTCATTTCCTTCCATGCAATAATTTATTTTTACACACCTATACGCATGGGGAATATTATTATTACGTGTTACACTTATATCTTTTTTTTTTTTTTTTTTTTGCTAGATTTGTGGATTGTATAAAATTAACACATGTAAAAACATATAAATATATGTACATATTTCTTATAATAAAATTCCTACTATTTTTTTTAGCCACTCCTTGACATTGTAACTATATTATTTTAACCTAAAAAAGAATTAAGTTTGAATCATACTATGCCCTTCGACAATTCTTTTCTAATCTTTTTATTGTTATTTTTTAAATAGATAATAAATTCAATATGTAATCCATATTTTTTTAATATTCTCAGGCTCTTGTATATTTTTATATATATTTGATTTGTATAACACTTTTAAACCATTTTTCATAAATTATAAATCCTGAAATTCCTAAGTTATAACACTTAAAATGCCATTTTATATTTACACATAAGCATTCGTATACTTTAGAATTATTTTTCTTCACCCTACTTTAGTTTATTATTCATAATAATTTAAAAACAATGATAATAAGTTTTCTAACAATGTGATAACAGTTCTTTAATCTATTTTTTTTTTTTTTTTTAATTTTTTCATTTAAAAAGTTATAAAAATAATAAAAGAATTTATTAATTCTAGTACTATTCTTCTCTTTTTGCATTACTCTAGTGTATCTCCCATTCTAACGAATTATAACTCTGTAAAATAAAAATTTTATGATTTTTGATAAAAACATAAAATCCAGTATGATGTATTATTAAGTGTATTTTATTTTATTTTTTCTTTTTTATTGTTATACACTAAAATTTTGATATAGTGTTTTATTTGTACTCTCAAAAATTTTAACTAGGTTTTGCTTGTATTTTAATCAAATTCATTATGATGAATAAAAAATCTAAATTAATTTACAATATGGATAATTCGTTAAACTCTAAAAATAAGAGAAAAAAAAAATATTTAATTACGGAACCTAGGGAAAATACAAAAAGAGACCCAACGAGAACCAGGATAAAGCTGCTGCATACTTATCTAAAAGTTTTCAGCTTTACCCTTTTGATATACCTATTGCATAATTTTAATTGTGTAAGATTGATAATATTTATAATATAAAAAAGAAAAGAAAATGCTTCTTTTTTTTTTTTCTATAACCTTGTAATTTCCATTTGTGAGACAAAAAATATTTCATTAAAAGGTAGAAAATAAATATGGCATATCACGAAAACAAAAACATGTTTATTGCATCTTCCTTTTTCAGGACGTGAATAATAACACTAGAGGTTATCAACACAATTCTGAAACAAGAAAAGATATTACAAATGGAAGACAATTAACTACTCATATTCATAATCATTGTGGTGAAACCCCATTATTAGGTGGTTGTGAATTAAGGAATAGTACTTCTATTAATAAATATAAACGTGAATGTGGGTGGGATTTTCCATTTGATCGATGTAGAAGTAGCTTTGGTAGAATGCACCATCACAACACACTACTTCCGAATGCTACCTGTACAACAACTGTACACACAACAAATACAAATTGTTTAAATGGAGTACCATATGGTATTGCTCCTCCATGTGGAACCCAATATAATTACACTCAAACACACCATCATCATCACACTCCATACATTGCACCACCAGTGTGCGAACCAAATTATTCTATGGCTATGGCAGTAATAGATGATACTATTCATAGTGCATTATCCGTTAACCCTGCACCTTGTGGTAGATTTGGCTTTGGTGGTTGTGGTGGATTCAGGACACGATATATAAACCCACTTTTAACGTCATTTTATAGATTGCCAATATATGCTAGAGGAGGTATATCTCTTTTATTACTCCTGATTCCAATAGCTGTTGCTTTAATCTTTATTTTTATAGTAATGGGTTAATCATACAAATCCTTAACTTTGTTATTGTGTATATAAATGAGAAAAATGAAAAAAAAAAAAAAAAAAAGTGTGTAGTACTTTATGAATCACAAGGTATGCTAAATTAGAATTGAGCATTATACTTAAACAGGATTAATATCATATAATATAATAAAATTCCCAAAAAATGAAAAACACATAAAAAATTTAATTTAAAAAATATAATATTGCATGTACCTACTTATATTTACAGAATTGATTGCTAAAACGTATATGTAATATGTAATGTTTTTAAACTTCTTATAATTTCAGTGTTTTAATCAGATTTTTTCTTAACATATGAATATTTTTGAACTTTATTTTTTTTTTTTTTTTTTTTTTTCATATGATGATATATTTTTAATTTGTTTTCTTAAGAAGTATATATTTATTTGAACATTAATCACAAATATAAAAAAAGTAAAATTAAATGTGTAAAAGTTTCACATTATTTTCTTCATATCTTATAAAATTATTCATATTACAAAAATTAGAACATTGTTATGAGAATAAATACAAAGAGGTGTGTATAAATGATTCATTTTTATCTTATTTGTATTCAATCATATGTTCATTAGGAAAAAAAAATAAAACAAACATAATCAAAAAAAATATGTAGAAGGACCCAATTAAGCATAAATGTATATGTTTTTTATCAGGACAAAATGATTCCTAGAGGAGAAGCTAAAAAATAATAATTTTTGTGTTATTTGTTAATTGAAATTTCAATATATCTATATATTTTTAAAGAATTTCTTATTTTCATTATATGGAAGGAGGGAGTAATTTCATTGATGCAATTCTATTTTTCTTCACTTGATCTACGTAGTTAAAAAAAGAAAATTTGGGGAAAGTAAAATATTTAAATACAGAATTTACAAACAAATAGGAAAATTATTTCAAAATATGAGTGTTCTTTATTTACTAAAATGTAATTTATAAAAATATTTTTATTCATACGTCTAAGGAAGAATAAATTGTGTACACTAAGGCACACTTTATATATATATATATATATATATATTAAAAAATGTAAGAACTATTAACAAAGAATAATTTATATATTTTTACTTTATTTTTTCTGAACAGGAATGTCATTTTTACAAAAATACATATATATAGAAATATGTACACCCCTTATCAATGATTAACTATAATCTTCGTGCAGAATTTTTTGTATCAATGTACTAAAAATGCTGTAATAAATTTCTTAAATGGATCTGAAACGTTACTATGATATATATTATGTCTTAATTTATCAAAAAAATAGAAATGTACGAATTAATAGAACCAATACTGAAATATGAATGAGAAAAAAATACATACGTAAATATTTTGTTACGATGCGAAATGTTTCATTACTAACTCCACATGCTATAAATATTCCTTTTACATTTTAAAATAAACTCATAAATTACTGTACCTAACCGTACACTTTTTAGTAACATTTTATTTTAAAATGTTTAAATAATAAACTAGGACATGTATTTTAATGGAACAACAAAATAAAAACTGCAAATTTAAAGTCGGGTCATCTTTTATTCTTATGCAACGGTAATATATATATATGCTTCTATGTATAAATGTATCTATGAATGAGAACAGTTTGGGGAACCTAGTATATATGACAAATACCACATAAGTATACCTTCAGTAGTAACAGCATTACATCATAGGAGCTGTCTCTTTTTCAAAAAAAAGAGTTGCAAGCATTAAGCAGCTTAATATATTTAGGGAGGCATAAATGTTTAATTTAAAAATCATTACTACGTATCACTGTATTGTATGTTTCGAATTTAAGTATTCTTATATGCTTATCTAACCATTGTAATAGTGTTATAACACAGTCGTCACTTTTGTTAATTATGCATAACTACATCAGTTGTGATAAGGATATAATAACACAAATATATATGAAATACAAAAAGTTGTAAAGCATAAAATTTTTAAAACCTAAGACATTGTACGTAAATAATTATTTATACTTATATTTATTTACCCATTAAGTAATAGTTCATACATAGTCCTAAGTATTAGTGTTATGGAAGACATACATTATGAAACAATTATGGAAAAAATTATATCTGCTTTTGTAATATCTAGTTAATTTTATGTACTATAATATAGTCCCAAAAATCACGTTTCCAGTGAAACATAAGAAAAAAAAAAAACATTAAAGTGCATATAAATTTACTCATTTTTTTTTTTTCTTTTTTTGTTAAATAATAATAAATTAATCTACTATAAATCAAGACTCAAAACGAAGCTATGTATTGTAGAACTCAAAACATTAGTATGATAGCGCATTGTTTTTGCTACGTCTCTAAACACCTATGCATGTATATTCATGCACATACAAATGAGACAACTAAAATAGTGTTTACTCCTTCCTCCCTGTAACAAAAATATATTATGATGCTTATGTATCATTTTATGTGTAATTACATTCAAGCTATAGATATAACATAGTTTATCAAAAGTTTTGTGAATATAATGCATAAAAAAAATCATAACAGACACATTTGTTATATGAATCATAAAAAAAAAAAAAAAAAAAAAAGAACAAAAATGTTAGCAAAATCTTTTGCTTCTATATGTGCAAAGGATAGCTGCAACAAATACTTCCACATTTTCCTGTAATACAGAAAGCAGGTTATTACTACTTTTGTTACGTCTCATTATTCATTAATAAGAAAAAAATAAAATTATGTGTCCTCCATAAAAGTATAAATTTTCAAAAGAAATAAACCATAAAAATGTAAGTTCTTGTGGAGGCTTTTATTTAAATCTTTATTTTAGTAGTAGTTCCTCACATATATGCCTATATAAAGAATAACAACAGGAAACTTTTTTTTCCACTTCACTAGGAAAAAAACAACATATATTTCATTCCAATGCAAAAATTAACATTTAAATAATTTTGTTCATTAATATGTCTTAGTTTATGCTTTACCAAAATAATATTGTAACCTGTCTAAATTATTAAAAATCACTGATGTGTTTTTTTTCAAACTAATTTCCTTTTATCATGACTCAAAATAAATACATTGGAATGTTCAGAATGTTAGTAAGAATGTTTTTTCAATACATTTCCGGGTTTCATTATAAATTTTATTATTAGCACATTTTACAATGGCTTATAATGTGCATCCATAAATAGTAAATTTTTTTTTTTTTTTTTTTTTTCTGGTGCGTTAAAAAAAAACGCATAACTTCTTTGGGCTCTCCACAGAATAAATAAAATAAAAGCGTTTGTATATCCACATATGGAATAGCAGAAAAAATTTCGACACTATTTTAATTTTAACTTCCATCATATGTAACTTTTTCACAAAAAAAAAGAAGAAAAAAAAATTTCTGTGCATGCTTGGAATCTCATACTTTGGTAATAAAAAGTAAGAAGAGAAAAGAAGCTCTAAAAATTAAGACTTATATATTTTTTTTCATCTTGTTTTGCTCTATTAATAATTGATTTCCCTTTTTTTACAATAAATTTAAATGATAGCCTTACGTTCTATAATCATTAAAAAGCATTTTAACTAATCTCTTTTTGTGATTTAGTTTATGTTACAAAAATGCAATTGAAAATTTTAAAATAATAAATAAAAAACATCTTTAAAATAAACAAAAAAAAAAACGATATTATTGATACAGAATTTTGAAGCATGTGAAAAAATCACATCAAAGAACAAAATAAAATGTATTTTCGAAAACCTATATATAGAAGTTAACTAATTACGATAATTTTAATGTACAAAAATTGGCTTTTACCATTTTTTTACATGGATTATAACAAAATAAAATATAGAATAACTTTTTTAAAAGAAAGAACTGCATAAATATTACCTCATTATATTTTACTTTTTAGATATAAGACAAGACAAAAAATAGTTTTAAAATTGTTCTAAAAAAGGCGTAAAAATATATAAAAACATTAAAAACATATACAATACAACTGTTTAGATTTCTTTCATCCGTTTTTGTATATCCTTTTTCATATTTTTTTTTTCTCATTTCAAAATTATAAAATGGTGTCTGCTAATTCATGTTCTTTGCAAGGAGAGCTTTCCACATAAACATAGAATCAATCATACATTATCACCTTTCGGTAAAATGTGATTAATTTATAAATGCATATGGTTCAAGAAAAAAAAAATTCAACTTTGAGAAATTGACTTGATATATATTTTAATTTGTTAAATTTTTATATTTGTATTCCTAACAATTAACTTGGAAAAAATGTAAAAAAAAAAAAAAAAGAGTAAAAAAGAATAAGAAGGTTAATAAATATTGACGTAATATTCTGAAAAACATTCTTTTTATACAACCACGATTATTACTTATTATAATGTATTTTTATTTATATGCATTTACGCGTGTTATGTGTTACTTATTTACATACAAAATAAAGTTGAAAATATAATAATTCACGTCTTAATCTTACATTTTCTACGAAATAATTTTAATAAGTTTCAAAAAGTATTACCACAATCTGTGTTTTCACCCTCTTCATAATATTACTAATAATACTTTCTTTCTTTTTTTTCAATTTGATTTAATTTTTTAATTATAAAATGTAATGGATTGGTACTTTTTTACAATTTAATTATATGACAGACTAGTCTTTTTTTTTTTCTTTTTTTTAATAGCAATTTTTAGAACAAAAAAAAAAATATATGTATTTAATTGAAACCATTCATTTTGATCATATTTACAATTTATAAATTGTATATTCTTTTTCTGACGACAGCAAAAGGTTACATATATATATAGTGAGATATATCTATATATTTATTCCAAATAAACCCGAAATAATATATTGCTCTAGTGCAACTAATTAGAATTAATTAAAATGCATAGCTTTATATACTTAACTAAATACCAAATAAAATTCTCGATATCACATATACACTGTCAGAAAAATAGAATAAAAAATTCGAATATGAGCGACTTGTTACAATATTCTAAACTTGGATTGTAAAGGCAGGAATTAAACTAATGGAATGAAAAAAAAAAAAAAAAAAAAAAAAGTTTTCATAAATTTTAGTATGCTTCTCAATAGTGAATTTTTATTGTAGTAAAAGCCGCAAGTATGAGGAGAGTTTTCGTTTTTATGAATATTGTGCTCCTGTCCCATATATTCTTGCATGATCATTCTTTCATCTGGTAAGTGATGTATAATTATTATTATTTTTTTCCTCTTTCTTATATATGGTCTCCCCATGTTCATATATATGTTTACATCATATAAATATAAATACATGTTTTTAGAATTGTTATTTTATTTTTTAATTAGTAAATGGTTAAAGACACATAATAATTACAAAATAATGTTATATAACTCACCCTTTTAATTTACAGGAGCAATAGGAAATATGATAACAATGCAAATTCAGTCCCAAATGAATTAATTCTAAGGACCGAAAGGATAATAGCTGAAAATGAGACACCAAATTTACTGGGAGATGATTTTTTTACATTTGAACATGAAAAGGATGAAAAACTCCAAAAAGATGATTCACCATACTTGAAAGTTTATAATGATATAAATGAACTAAATAAATTAAGTGTAAGTTCAACCAAATTGTGGAGAAACTTAATTCAAAATATGAAAGAAGATTATGATAAGAGAACAAATAAAATGGATGATAAATGGAAAAATTTTATGTGGAATATGATATGGGAAAAGCATTATTTACAAAATGTACATCGTCTCATTAACAAAGCTCTGCAAGACTTAAATAACCCTGTAACTAAAAAAGAAGAAATAATTAATCAGTGGTTCCAATGGACGGAAGAAGGTTTAGAAATTTACCTCAAATGTATTAACGATCTATGGAATAATGTAGTTTCAAATAAACTTGCAAAAAATATGAACAATCAACAAGCCATAAGTGACATTACAGAAGTATTAAAAAAACAGTTGCATTCTAAAGAAAATGAAAACGAAACATGAAGACAATAAATCTCCATCAAATGAATAAATTAGAATTATATAAATAATTCTCAAGAGATCAAATATAATTCACGAATCCGAAAATGTGTTATCGTTAATAATGCAAAAAAAAAAAAAAAGTAAAAATAATAAAAGACATATAAGTAACATTGCAGAGAATATATTTTTGTTTTCCCCATACATGTAACAATTTATGTATTTATTTATCTTGAAACCTTTATCATATGCTCTTGCCTGCAAAAGGTGTAATTGATCCATTTTTAAGTAGTAGATGTGAATAAATCTTACAAAATAAACAAACCATGTGCGAAGAAAAAATTAGACAATAAACAAAATACGAATAGGGATATAATTGTACACCTGTTTTAAAAAAAAAAAAAAAAAAAAAATCATATACAATCATTTATCTAAATTCATTAAAAGTTTTTTAAAGCTGCTTCAAGCATCTTTGCTCATATTTTCCATATATGTACAAGCGAAAAAGTGCAAAACTGGATAAGTAAATACATACTAATCATTTTTGATATATTTGCATTCCCCTTTATTTTCTGATAAGAAGCAAAATTCGAAAAAATGTACAAGTCTGTGATTAGACAAAAGTCCACATTAAAGAAAAAATAAAAATAATAATAAGTGTTATAATTTGTCCTAAATAAACTACGTACAACCAAAACACACGTGTTTTCGAAGTAAAATAGATATAAATAAACAGAGTGGATGAAATCCAGATAAATTTAATGTATGGAATTTTTTTTTTTATAGAATAAATTTGAAATGTTAAAAGCGTTGGTGGATAGTCTGAAAAAAAGTAACAGAAAATGCTTAGTGAAACAAAATAGTTATTACTAATCTTTTTATTAAATAATTTATATATATATATATTTTTTTTTTTTGTTATTTTTATACCCTTTTATTTATTATTGAATAATATGATTAAAATATAAATAACACTACAAGCACGTTGTGTGGAATTAACTATGCTACACCCAGCACACAATTTTACCCATATACCTATTATTGTAATTTCATATGAAGTGAATTTTTCGATTTTTTTTTTTTCGTAATTTATATTTATACAAAGCGCAATTTTTGTGTTTGTAATTCGTCTCTATATTATGTGATTTTTTCTCATGTAAAATATGACATGTGCATGTGGTGACCACATTTTATGACTTTATTGATTATTCACAAAAACATAATAATCAGATATAACTCATTTTTTTGTGAAAATTTATATACCTCTGTTATATTTTTTTCAAATATTATGAGGAATATATATATGTAGAACACAGTTACTTTTGCACCCCACTCTTACTAGCAATTTTTGCATTTGTCATTCCTTTTTTATCATATTATTTTTCATTAGAAGATATGAACTTTTCCCATGAATACTTGTTCAAAAAAAAGAAACTTAATCCTTCTAAAGAATTTACATTTTTGTCGATTTATATATCTGCCCATTTTAGTCAAAAGTTCGTACACTTATAAATGACACAACATGTATATTTATGTGCGTTTTAAAAAGTGATAAGTTTTTCTTATTCTCTTTTAATTTTTAAGACTTTAAGAATTAAGCATGCCCTCCTTAAGAACAATGCAAATTTAATTTGTGAAACAAGGTGTAACAATGATAGACCGCTTTTACAGTAAAATCAAATGGAAAATAAAATTTCAAAAAGCATATCCATATAAATAGTGCTGGATAATGTACAATTAAAATATATTCAATCATTAATATGCTTATGATCATACGTAATGAAATTATCAATTAAACTTTTTTTAAAATAAATACTTCAATTATATTTCTCTTTTTCTTTTTTTTTTTTTTTTTTTTCATGATTTGCTACATATACTTTTTGCGCTCGACCTCATATCTCCTTACACACAATTCTAAAAGAATAAAAATATTGCTCATGTATTTTGTACAAAAATTATGCAGTTCAATAGTCAACAACAAATTATTGCTAGATCCATAATTATTTTTAATTCAATTATAAGAACAAAAATTTATAACTCTACTTATTAATTTTGAAAGAAACCCCAAAAAATAACCACAAATAGAGAGGATATATATAAAATTATATTAAATGTGTAACAAATTATAATATCTTAGCATTAATCCATGGGAGACAATCCCCACTTCCATTTTACTAAGCAAGTAGGGCGGTACTTTATTTATTTTCATAAGATAAACTCCAAAACATGCATTGTTACTTAATCTGGAAAAAGAAAAATCCAAATTCTTTATAGTAATAAAAACTAAACCTTTTTGTTTAGAGACATATATAAAATTCAAATTTGGGGTTTCTTTTTTTATACTCATATTTGTAAGGAAAAAAAAAAAGGCCCCTTCGTCTGGTTTTTATATATTATAGGACAAGCTGACGAATTCGCAAATATAACTGTGTCTATATATATATGTTATATATATATTTTTATGTATGTGTGCACAACCCGGGTAATATATGCATATTAACAAATTCAAAAAATAAAAAAATAAAGTTTTCTTTTTCTATGTAAAATGGAAGAAGTGCATAGATATTTATACTACCAATTATTAAACACGTCTTGCAGTTTGCATAACCAAAATGTATCATATATACCTTCTTTTCTTTGCCTTATACTAGATACTTTTCATAAATTATATATTAACCATAAAATTCTTTAAAAATCTATTATGTACTATAGCTTAATTAATATATATAAAATAGGTCAAAGAAAAAAAGCAGGCACCACCTTTATTTTTCAAATATAATGAAAACTTTTATACGCTATATTTTGAAGTATTTTTATAAAAAAAAAAAAAAAACTTATATATAATCTTTTTTTTTTTTTTTTTTTTGGAAAAATTTATATATATTTTCAAATCACAAATATTTTTCTTTAATTATTTCTCCTTTAACACACTTAAAAGTTCTATTTCTCATAACTAATTGGTTAAGAAATGTCTCTGTTGAAAAAAAACTCGGTAAAATTGTTTCGTAATTATTACAATACATCAGAAAAAAAAAAAAAAAAGAAAAAAGTATATAATATAATATAATATAAAACAGTAACAGCATGCATCATTATACGGATAAGTAAATATTTAAAGAATTTTTTTTTCCATTTGTGATTATTCATAAACTTAAAAGGAAAAACGACCATTTTATATATATATATATTGTACACATGTTTAATGGTGCCTATATATTTATATCATAAAATCAATATAGCTTACATTTTCTGTGAAACATAAATATTATAATCTATTTTTCAGGAAAAACGTTTGTTTAAAAAAATAATTTCAAGTCATTCCTTTCTCTAATATATATCTCAGATAATTTCAAAATAAAAAATACGTTGTGAAATATTTCAAATTATATATGCTGCTTCAAGCAAATAACAAAAACGGGAAAGGACAAACAAACATTAACATGAAAATTCAAAGGCGGTTGTGGTTGTGTGGGTATCAAAAACTAGCATAAATGCACATAAAATTACTCTGCATAAAACACCCATTCATAGTGGGGTAAATTCAAAAACATAAAAATATGGGCATGTCTAATATTTGAAAATTTTTCACAACTTTAATCTATGGTTTATTTCTTTTAATTAATCAAAATCTGCAGATATAAAAATTGATAATCTTTACTCGTTTTTTATGGAACCTTTTTTCTTCCCCTAGTATTTTTTCCAATTTTATGTTATGTATCTCGTAGACATCAAAAAGATCTATAATTCTGCAATCATATGTTTTCTAAAATTCATTTAATGATCATGTACATCTTCTACTGCTTCTGCTGCTGCTTCGGCTGCCTTTGCTGCTTCTTCTGCTAATCTTTTAGCTCTTTGACATGGGCATTCACCTGTATTTGCTGTGGCATTACCAACAGCATGATGTGCACCTTTGTTCTTGCAAGTGCATCCTGCATGGCCATGGTGGTGGTCGTGTCCTTCTCCAGTTAAATAGTGTACTGGAATCATTCTTACCTACAATAAAAAAAGAAAGAAAAAAAAAAAAAAAAAAGGGAAATATATTAATATATATGGATTGTCTCATATAAATATACATTCCGTGTGTCATAAGAAATGCATATTCAAATAATAATGAGCAGTTGAACAACTTTTCTCCCCCTTATTATTAAAGCACAAAATGAATGCTTTTCTCTCATCTGAACAGATGTATAAAAAAAAGGAACGCATAATTTTTATTAAATACTAAGAAAAAACATACCAAGTTCGTTAGGTTTCCACTCAAGTACAAGTATATTAAGAATCCAATGAAAAGTGTTAAGAGTAAAATGACTAAACCATTTTTGTCAAATGCGTTAGCAGCAGAATCTTTCAATGATTCTAAGAATGATTTTTCCTCTTCTTCTTCTTCATCCTCTTTTTTTTCACATTCGCCACTTATACTTTCTTCCTCATCACTACTGGATGCACCCATAAAACCGTTAAAAAATCCTTTAACAGATTTTGCCCCTTTACTAGCCAAGGATTCTAATGAGCTTCCTACTGATGACTCATCATCTTCAATTAATGGAATAACTTCATCCATGCTTTTGGTTGGATTTTTAAAGTTAACATCGAAAGAATTATAATGATCTCCCATTTTTAATTAATTTGGAAATATATATATATATATAAATATATAGTTCAGGTTATTATAAAAATGTTAGTAAATCAGAAAATAACTTCACTATAAAGATATATATAGTTTCGTTTCTTCTCTATCCGTGTTTATTTATACAGTACAATTATGATTATTTCTTTTTTTAATAATGAATGAAAGTCCCTTTTTTTCTTTTTTTTTTTTAATTTCTTAAAAAAATTTGTATCAAAAAATTAATTATTTTTTTAAAAAATAAATATTTAAATTCAACAATATGTATAAATTAGCAGTATCTCTCGCATGGGATAATGAATAGTAAAATCCTCTTAATAATTAAATAATAAACTTTTAATATAAAATTATTTAAATTATGAAAAGTGTTTTCAAAAAAAAAAAAAAATAAAATAAATATAAAGGAATTTTAATTAAAAAAAATAAACTTTTTAAAAATATAAAATAACGGTGTATTTTTTTTTTTTATAAAAAAGTAACAAGATTCTATAATTATAAAACTTTTAATTAAATTGCAACATTTTAGAATACTGTTTTTTTTTTTTTTTTTTTAATATTAAAAAAAAATATTTCGTGATTTTTTCAAATAATATTTTTCGGAGTTACTTATTTTTTTTTAATTCAAATTGTGCTTTTTTATAAAAATGATAAAAAAATAAAAATATTGGTTTTAACTATTTTTACATATGAAATTAATTAAATACTTTTAAATTTATTTTATTTTGTTATTAAAAAACGGAAAAATGAAAGTGCATGTAAAATAAGAATAAAATAATTCATGCAAAATAGATTAGTATGCAGAGGAAAAGAAAGGGGGAGAGGATACTCTTTTTTTTAAAAAAAAAAAAAAAAAAAAGATATATACTTCTAAGAATGCCTGTTGTTTAATTTTATTTTTAAATTATAATATACTAGTATCCGTAGTTTTAGAATATAGAAGTGCGCATCACAAGATAAATGAATATATATATCTATTCTTTTTTTCTCACCTATATTTTTACCTTTTCGTAAATGTTCTTGATAAAATAATTCTACCAAAGGGCTCATTAACCTTACGATATTAACGTTCTACGTACAATTAAAGCGCATATAAAAATATTATAGATTCTTCAAAAAAAAAAAAAAAAAAAAAAGCAATAAAGGATGTAGTAATATAAATTCGGTTGGGTGGGAAAGGTTATAATGAATAATTCCTTCAACCTTTTGAATCACTGTGCCGTGTATTATTTATGCACCTAAATATGAAATTTTTTCATCCCATGTGAGCATATATATATATATATATAGATATCCATTTAATAATTATTTATTACTTTTTATTTCATCTCTTTTTCCATTTTCTTGAATAAAAAAGGAATGGCCTGTAATAAATTTTTGCTTCTTTATAAAAAAAAAAATATATAAATTAAATTATCACGTTGCATATATAATTATTATTTTTACTTTTCAGCCCTTTTATTATGTACTGCAAAATAAATAAATGGTATTATCTCTCTCACTTTTGTAGTATAATTTGATAATTTTATTAAATATCAGTAGAATATGAATTATACAACTTAATGAACTGCTTGCCTATTTTTTATTACTCCCTCGTGGAGCCCCATAAAAAAATGTTTATAAAAGTAGTTTTTCTAAAATTATATATACATATATATATACTCTTTTTTTGTCTTTTTTTCTTTCCTTTTTTGTTTTTTTTTTTTTTTGTCATTGAGAGGAATTTTTTTGTTTCTCCAGTAGAAATTATGCAATAATAAATAAAAAGATACTTTTTAAAGATCTGGCACAGAACACCATTATTATGCATTTGCCAATATATTTAAAAATAATAATAAATTGTGATTTAAGAAAAATACAATGAAATTCTAAAAATCAATAAATTATTCAATTAAACGCATTATCCTTAGATCAATAAGTCATCATGCGTGCTTAATTTTTAGCTACCCATGTGGAATTAGCAAATGGTTATAAACGTATGAACCACATACATGTATGTGAAAGTTCGTTTTCATTTTGTAATGTCTAAATATTTATATATAATGGATAAATATATAAGGAATAAAAATTATTAAGCAAAAAGAAATTAATTAAAAAAAGTATCAATAATACGGTAGTTAATTAGCATAAATTTTCTCATAGATATGTTTTTGCCAATTAGGAATTTATATGTTCGTAGTTTAATCATTTGAAAGATCTAATTTTTCTATTTTTTATTTATTTATTTGTTCGCCATTACTGCTCTATCGTTATGTTAAACGTTCGTAAATCCCAATCTCTATCTCTATCATATTGTCTTTATTTCCATTTTTGTTCCTTCTTTTTTATTTTTGCCTTTTTTTTTTTTTTTTTGGTATTGTATGTATCTTTATAGACGATGTAAATTAATTATGTGTAATACTTTGAGATTACATATGATGTTTACATTTGTATGCATAATATGATTTAGTGTATATATTTTTTTTATTTCTTCGTTACAAAACTTTTAAAAAATAACATTCATAGCCGAATTACTCTGTTTTACAAATAAATTTTAATTAAAAAAAAATGGGTTCCTTCAATTTAATGGTGTATATAATGATGATATATATTTTTTTATTTTCCAATTATTATTTTCATTTGTAATGTGTTCAGCTGACTTATGTAAAAATCAATAGACATTTTATTTTTATAAAATTGTGGGGCTGCTCTCCATGGATACACAACTTTTGAAAAATATGTCAATGTGACAACACTGTAATTTTGGGTGTCCAATTGTCTTATTATTCTGTCTTAGGGTTGTTGTATACTCATTTAGCATATTTAAATAGATTATCAATTTTTTTAATTGTTTTTAATAATTTTCCATTTGTGGCTATTAATTAATTCTTGCATTTATTAACATATGAACCACGGCAATAAATATCAACCGTTAGTAGTAGCTTCTTATATAATGAAATAATTTTGTATGAAAAAAATTTTTTTTTTTTTTAATTTTTATTGTTTGAAGTATTTTGTTTTCCTCATTCACAAATTAGAAGTAAATGTGTGTATCATTTGTGGCATTATGGGGGTGCTAGGATGTTTTTTAAAAATTCCTATTTTTTAAATATTCCTATTTTTTAAATATTCCTATTCTTTAAATATTCCTACTTTTTAAATATACCTATTTTTTTAAATATACCTATTTTTTAAATATTCCTACTTTTTAAATATACCTATTTTTTTAAATAAATCTTTACAAAGTGAGTCACGGAACTTTCAAGTCGTTACAACCATCACACCTCTTTAGTTTGCAGCACGTTATACGTACACATATGTGTGAAAATTGCCACATTATGAATTACTAAGAAACAGCAAAAGAATAAATCAATCTAGTAAATATATTTTGCATGTTTTTATTACTAATCCTATGAAAATTTTTAAGCAAAACTATGCATACCTGTTTTATAAAAATTTAATTTCCCTCATCTATTGCGAACTATTAACATCCTAGGCAAAACTGCATGATTTTTCGTTATTCACTTGATTTTCAATTTTAGCAGATTAAAGCAAGAAGGCGAAGAACTTATTGCATACATGCAATCATTTTTATTTTTTTTACCATTAGAACCTCTTTTCACAAAGATATACTATTTAAATAAAACATTTCATCATTTACTGGTTTCAAAGAATGCATTAAAAAAAATATCACCACAATGTATTAAACATTTTACACTATTATGTTTCTTAGTGGAAAGTTTAAATACTAAATCTTTCAATAGGAGTATTTTTTTTAAGACTATACATATATAGGTTAAACTAATTTAGAGTTTTCTCTCCTCTCCGGTTTCCTTTTTTTATCATGTACAAAAATTATGAACATAATTTTATTTATCCTTATTCAGTACAAAATGGTCATATGTATTATACATGCATTTGTGAATTATTTACTCCCCAAGCATATTTCATTATTATCATATATATTCCAACCGTTCCTTCTTTTTCTCATAAATGATTGTATCTACAATAACCTAATTGTGCTACACACATATACATTTATCATAAGACTTAAGCAAACTACAACATTAATTAAGAAAACACTAAAAAATGTTGAATGTGTTTGAAATTGTTTTCTTTTAAAAAATAACTAGGAACACATAGAAAAGTGAAATTCCCGATTTTGTGTAAATAATCACATCTCTCTACTATGCCAAAAAAAAAAAAAAAAAAGTAGCCTAAATATATATTGACAAAATGTTCAGTAACCCACTTATCACTATAGTTGAACTAATGTGAGTTCAAAAAAAAATAAATACTAATGTGCAGGAAATTTAACTGCCTTTATAAAAAAAGTGCTCATTTTATATTTTTAGATTATTTGGTGAAAAATACATGCAAAAAGACAGCAGCATACAAGTAGCGTTGCTAAAATATGTACTCTTGTTCATACATTGTTTAGTTTAAAATGCAATAAGAAAAATTCATTAAATGGGGAAATAATATATTCCCATTTAACAAAATCGCTCAATGTTGAAAATTTTCGTTCTTTTCAGATCATTCATCCAAAAAGAAAATGGAAAAAAAAATATGTTTTGTGTACAAAGGAGTGCATAAACAACTATGCGCTTAAATATTTGCAAATTTGTAACCCTTAAGACATGAAAAAATTAACTGAAATATTACTAAAAATTGATATCCTTTACATATATATATATATGTCAATAATTAAAAAGCACAACTTCAATTTTCGTTTGAAATAAACTTTACGCAGAAAACAAAATTGTAAACTGCCAAAGTATTTCACGTAAATTTATTCAAACTCCAAATCAATTAAAAAAAAAAAAAAAAAAAACACATTTTTTAAAAAAGTGGAACAAAAATAAAAGTTGTTCTCTTCCTATATTTTAATTTTACAATTCTTATTAGGCATAACAAAATGGTAGCTGTATAAAATGGATGCTCATAAATTTTTACATATTTTATTTCTGTCATATAACAGTATAGCGTTCATATCCTTACGATAAAGAATATTTGGGTGGTGGAAATATGTTTCCTCATATGTTTCGATATATATATATCATGTCAAAAGTTACCTTACAAAAAAACAGTTACAATTAAAAGAAGCAAAGTAGTAGTAGAAGAATTAAATAGAAAACGAAAAAAAAATGCTCAAAAATTAAGAGCCATCTGCGAAGAAAAAAAGAAGCATAAAAGATTTAAAAAGCAAAAATTTTTTTTTTTATATATATAAAAAATATACAGTATTACTATATAACAATTAATTTGCATCTGCCGGGAATCGAACCCGGGTCACTTCGATGGCAACGAAGTATTCTACCACTAGACCACAGATGCTCTCATTTTTAAAAAATAGCCTTACGACTAATACATAAATTCAAGGATATACCTATAAATTTCATTAAAAACCAACAACATTATAACAAGGATGCATATGCATGTGAGCAAGTACAAAATAACATAAATGTAAGTTTTTTTCAAATTTCCCATAATCAGATCTACAAAAAAGCAATCATTAAAAAAATTATAGTGCTATGAAAAAAAAATTAATAGGAGCACGTGATTCCTTTTATTGTATATTCAATTTTTCCTCTTCTTAAAGCATTGAAAAAAATGTTGTTATAAATGCATGAATATCATTTTAATTTAAAATAACATATATATTTCCAAAGTGTTATTTTTAATTTCTATATTACAATTTTTTTTTTATACATATTTTTATTTTCAGTGAATAAATAAACATTAATCTCTTTACAATTTTTCCGCAAATATTTGCTTTGAGTTATGTTTTATTTTTATTTTTTCAATCATGTAAATAAAAAATAATGCATGCAATTAATTTAATGGGCGTGTAGCTCAGCGGTAGAGCAGCTGACTGCAGATCAGCGGGTCCATGGTTCAAATCCGTGCGCGCCCTTTTAATTTTAATTTTTTTTTAACTTTTTCATTCATGCTTTTTCCTTTTTTACATTATTTTTAAGAATAATTTCCTTGCAATGGTTCCAAATATTATATACTAAAACTTAAACAACCTTTGTGTCATGTTATATTAAAAGTTTCGCTAAATATATGTAGTATTACACATGCGTGTGAATTTAAATGCTTTAATAAATTAGCATTATAAATTTCACATTGTAAGGTCCCGCTTTTATGTTGATTAGTTCATAGTGTGTTAAGTATTCTATACTGTGATAGAATTAATAGGGAAACATAGAAATTATATATTCTACATATTTTCATATTCCTTACCATATTGCTCATTTTTGCTGCACCTTGCATGTGCATGCTTAACATTAGCCAAGTATTATACATAACTGTATTATATCTAACTGTTAAGAATAAAACTTAGAGGTGTAAAATATAACACCCTTATAAATACAAACATATGCATTCATATTAAGACTTATAAACCAGATATATATATTATACTCATATAATAATTGTAAAGTTTACAATTATGTTATAAATTCAGAAATGTCCTGGAGGAATTTTCATTTTTGAAATGTGACATACATTTGTATTTTAAAAAGTAAATGTTCTAATCAATGTTGTTTTGTTAATGATAAATGTATAGTTTTGTCTCTTTAAAACAAAAAAAAAAAGAAAAAGCTCATGCATTTTTGTTATACTCCTTATTTTCATCCTAATATACAAAATAAAATTTAGACACATTCAGATCAGTTTATGTATTGTATATTATAACTTGTTGTGTTCTTTGAAGTAAATGTATATATGTGTTGAACGCGAATACAAATTTAACTATTTTATTCGATACATGGTTTTTATTCATGAACTGTTATTCCTAGTAGAATGCAAAAAAAATGTCTTCACAAAACTTTTACACATGCAATTTTTAAACAAATATTGTATATTTTACATAATAAAGCGTTTATAATTTTGCGCATCACAAATAATTGTATACTTCGTATTTCGTTTTTTTTTTTTTTTTTTTTTGAAAGCATAAAAAATTGGATTATCCTTAAAAAAATGTAAAGACGTAAGTAATGGAATAATTGACGTGTTCACTTGCAATTCATTCTTATGTTAGTTTTGACCTGATAAAAAATGCATTTGGTTTTCGGGTAGGAAAATTTTTCTTATTTTTTGAGATTTAAAATGAATTTTTCCATTTACTAGACCTAAATTTAAAATTTATGGCATCCTTTCAATTCTTTTACATAAAAATATGTACATATATATATTTATTTTATTGGGGTAAAATGAGTTAGAAAAATATGAGATAAAATAAATAAGTCTCAATGTTTCCCTATACATAAACATTTAAAAAAAAAAAAAAAAAAAATTGATCCTTATTTACATTTTCAAAAAGGTTAAATGAGAAGCATATGGCACAAATAAATTATGCTAACATGAGAATATGATTAATTTTTCTAATATATTGTATTTAATGTATAGCATGCTGAATTTTAAAAAAAATTTCAAAACAAGAATAATTTAACCATTTTTAAATTTTTATAAAACCATGATCAGTGCAAATTACTTAAAAATAAAATAAAACATAATTTCTTATAACTTAATTAAAATGAAGATCACTCTCTATATTTATAAAATATACACCAGATGGGACTCGAACCCATAACCTTTGCCTTAGGAAGGCATTGCGCTATCCAATTACGCCACTGGTGCATACCAACACTATGTTGCAAAATTAAAGTTTATTCATAAATATATTATACAGGAAAATAATAATCTATTCGTCAATTTTCAGCGTATATAATATGTAGAAAATATAAAAACCTAACTAATATTTATAAATAAAGCCAAATTTTACCTCATACGCCCTTTTAATGTTACTTATACACCTTTTATATATGTACTTGTTTGCTTTGATAAGAGACATAAGTATTGTGTTAAGAAACAAATAAATAAAAGTATAAAATTAGCACTGGGCTAAGTGTAATTTTTTTCTTTACTTTTTTTAATTATTTTTTTTATCCATAAAATTATTTGTATATTCCGGTACCCCTTTATTTTTAAACGTGTACTAATAATCGTCGTTTTTTCACAAATAAAATTCCCAATTTTCGAAATGCACTTAGTACCACTGCTTCTTCAACATAAATCTTATGAACTTTTAAAAGTGTCACATTTTATACACCTTTTCAAAAGAAGTTTTTTAAATTCTACGAAAACCTGGATTAAAATTGAATATTTTTATGCTTTGTGTGTGTGTGAACTTCCAAAAAAAGTAATATATGCTTCTCAAAAGTATATACATACTAATTTAAGAAAAAAGTCTGTGCAGAAGCTTAATAAAAATTAAAAATATGTTGGTAATTAGATAAACAAATTCCTTTGCATAAATTAAAAAAATGTATATGTACAAATTAAATAAAAAAAAATATACAAACAGTTGTAATAAAAATATGTACAATAAAAAGTTAAAAATATTTATTATATATATATATCTATATAATATATACACTTATTCATATATGTATAATAAAAATAAACACATTCAGAAGTTTCCAAAATGTGTGTATGTTATTTGCAAGTTATAAATAAAATATAATACGTAAATTAAGTGTAAAAGTGCATATTTTAATATGAACTTAATAATTATGTACATGCACATTTACACTAATATGTACAACCTTCCATATGTTCATTTATACGTACTGGAACTCCCTGTAATAGTAAACAAATTTATATTCATAATAAATGCGATTAAAATTTTAATATAATATTATACAAAAGTTAATATTGGGCCTATGGCGCAACGGTAGCGCGTCTGACTCCAGATCAGAAGGCTGGGGGTTCGAATCCCTCTGGGCTCAAAATTTTTTCTTTTTTGAAATACCATTAATATTTGCGTACTTTCATTTTTTTTATTAACTAAAATTACCACAGAAGAAAAATTTTATCCGTTAACATAAAATTAGTTATTTTAAGCTGGGGAAATAAGACCCATCACCGTTTTAAAAATTTAATTTCTTTTATTAAATGTTTGCACTTTTTCAACTCATATACGAAAATTTACTGTCTTGTAAATGTGATTGCAACCACTAAATGCACCTCATGTTTTGGAAAAGAAAAAAAAAAAAAAAAAGTTAAATAAACATAATCTGCAATTGTGCACTACGCTACTCTAAAATGTTAAAGCTTTATTGCATTTCTTTCATATTTAAAAACGCAGCATTTTTTTTCTTTTTTCTGTAAATTTGGTGAACCAAGGTTTTAATGCTTATTCCTGTAAATCTACAATATATCAATATATATATACTGCATTAATGAAATAAATATTTTACGTAAATAAAATCATATATTTTAATTGGTTAATTACATTCATGCCAAAATAAATGAATGAATATATTTATCTGAATCCACACGCAAACCGTTTTTAATGTATTTCAATTTATTTATTATTTTTTTTTTTAATGTGTATTCAATCTAATTTTCCTCCTTGTTACTACTTATATTTTAATTTCTGCTTTTTTACAGTTCCACAAAAAAAATAAAAATGGCAACCCAAAAGAAATATACCAACATTTAAAACTATTGACCATGTGAGGATATTTCTTTTATTTCAGTTGTGTGCTATAAATGCATACTTTTTCACAATAAAGGTTCATAATGTTAGCATTTTTTTAAATTATGGAGTAGAAAAAGTATAAAAAAATATATATTAATAACATATGACATGTCGTTAATATATCTCGATTACTTAATAATTAATAAATATGTAAAAATAAATTTTAAAATAAGAAATTTCTTTTAAAAGAAATTAGGCCGGGCAGGAGTCGAACCCACGACCTCCCGATCCGTAGTCGGGCATTCTATCCAACTGAACTACCGGCCCATGTTGTTAATATTTTTTAATTATATTACTAACATAAATTCTTCGCCATTGTTTTGCATTATTCTAGCTTCTTATTTATTTTGAATAAATATATGCCAAAAAAAAAAAAAAAAAAATAAAAATTAATTTTTTAATCATCCATAAATTAAAATTTCCTATATACAAAAATGTACGGATTCTTTTATTATGCTCATGTAATTCATTTTCATATAAATAAATGACGCAACACCTTTTGCGTTGCTTCCTATATTTATGCTATATTGCAATAATTATCTAGGTAAAATGTTGTGAAATATACATATATATATAAAACATTGATAACAAATGAATGCTACTAAATAATCTGTTTTTAATTTCTCTCATGTTTGGATAGTCAACATGTTACATTGATTTATTCTCAATTTGTGTAACATCAATTTAGAAAAATGGTTGTAGCAATGTATATAATTTTATAGGCATATAACCGTTAACTGTTAATATAGAATATATATATATATATATATACTTGTATTTTTTCAAATAATTTGCTTTTTCTATATGAAATTCCGTTGCCCAGATGGTTACTCTTCTTCATCGCGAACGCGTAGTTAATAGAAAAAAGAAAGAACTTTTACCAATTTACAATTCTTGTTCCTTTTTGACCACATTCATTCAATTACATTTTATGTATAGCTTAAAAATTGGTAGTTATAAACATTTCAAATGTAACAGAACAAAATACATCTTTTCTAAATGAAACAAAGTTCATAATTTGCATATCTGTTTCAATAAAGTATACTCATGTATTAACAGTTCCTTATTCATATGCATGCAAGAAAACATTTATATTTCGTTTTCTAACACACCTATTCATTCAAAATATACATGTTATACATATTATTGCAATCCATTTTAACACAAGCAAACTCCTTTTAAACCATAAGGGATACTTCATTTCCATGTGTGCAAATGGTGAAGAAAATGAAAAAAAAAAAAAAATAAATAATTCAAAAAAAATAAATGTTGCACAAAAGGGGCGGACTTACATATCAGTATTGCACATTATAACTCAGGGTTGTAAAACGGAAAAAAATAATCTACTTTATAACATTTTATGTCATTACAAAAATTTCATTTTTTCCCAGTTTTTTAATTCAAAAAGGATATATGTCATCACTACCAGCATAATGTATTGTCGCACGTACAAATATATACGTACACATAATAATACAAACTTGCGTTTATACAATATTTGTAAAAATAAATGAACACCAACTGGGGACAATATTGCAACAAATCTTTATTATATATATATGAAGCACTTAATAAGTTATGCAAAAAGAATAATAATATGCTTTCTTAAATTGTGAAAAATTTGTAAATGTTTGAAAAATATTGACGATTTATGTATTTAAACATGTCTGTGAATAAATACTGTGTGGCACTGTGTTATATATTTATATACATAAAAGAATAAAAAACAAAAAAAAAAAAAAAGTACAAAATTGTGTATAACTTTATAACTTCACGTTATTTTTCTAGAAAAATTAGTAATTCACAATTTTTATATGTATAAGATATATAAAAGTGTAAAGATTTAAACGGGGTTTTAATTTTCTGTTTTTTTTTTTTTTTTTTTTTTTTTTTTTTTTAAAACAATTATATTGTGCTTTCTTCTCTTTCTCTTCATGTATACCGAAGTAGAAATTAAGTGAAAAACGTTTACATCATTCAGGAAAAAACCTATCCGCAACATTTATTTAATTGTAAAATAAGCTTAACACGGGATTTTTATAATTAAAAAAAGATTCGAAAAATTAAAATAAAACAAAATTAATCTTTTAACACTTTTGTGAACAATTTGTAAGGAAAAGTATTTCAAATTATGTAAAAACAAAACACGAAATTTTTTTATTCATCCAAATAATACATTCTTCACATTTTTAGCAAAAGTCAAAAAAAAATTTTTATACCGAACGGGTAAACAAAATGAGAATAACTGTCGATATGATAAATGATGCATATCAAACAAAAAATCCAGCTAACGAAAACACTATATCGTTAAGAGGTAGGAAGGAAAAAAAAAAAAAAAAAAAAAGATATAAGGATAATAGATAAACTTAAGAGTAAAATAAGATAAAAACTAAATAACACGTTCACATGGACTCTTGTATACTTGTATAAAATATGTAATTGTTCGTAAAGTTTCCTACAAGGAGCATTCAAACTATATACATTATTGGAATTTTATGATAAATAAGCTTATGAAGACATATGTACACCTATATATACATACACACATGTCTAACATTGTGCCATCTACTAAGGCAATAAGTTGTTAAAGGCTCCAAATATAAATGACAAAAAAAAAAAAAAAAAAAAAAAACCTAGCAAGCATTTCGTTATAATTTTGTTACATATTCTATTTTGAATTACCTTTCCCATTTTTCTCCCATTTTAGGAAATAAAATAACGGTTATTGAAAATTTAGGGGTCACGAAAGACTATTTCGAATGCATAGACCTTAGTGATAATGAAATAATTAAATTAAATAACATCCCATATTTACAAAGATTAAAAACGTTAATATTATGTAACAACAAAATAGCCAGGATTGATAATGATGTGTTTGAAAATATACCAAATTTGAATTCTCTAGTTTTAACAAATAATAAGGTAATACACAAATAATCGATAAGTATACTTCTAAAAATAGAACATAAATAAATTTTATAATGATGCAAAAAAAAAAACTTATTTTTTTAAATTTCCATTCATTATACACACATGCATAAAAATAGAATGAAAAAAATACAGGATTTTTTTTTTTTTTTTTTTTTTTTTTTTTGCAGATAGAAAAATTAGCAGATCTCAATTCTCTCTTTAAGGCCAAAAACTTAACAAGACTTAGTTTGTTAGAAAATGCCGTATGCAAGTAATTATGCCTGAATATGCTTAAATATGATTAAATATCCATACAAGTACCTATGTACACACAAAAGTGCTCATCAGTTATTGACACACCCGATTATTTATAAGCCATTCCCATTAATGTTCTAATTTTTATCCCTAACTCTTTTTTTTTTTTTGTTTTTTTTTCTCAACAGATTAGAAAGTTATCGTGAGTACGTAATATACAATTTACCATCCTTGAGGTACTTAGATTTTAAAAAAATAAAAACGAAAGATCGAGAAGCTGCAGCAGAAGCGATGAAGAATTTCAACCAAGATAACAAAGGTCCTATATAGGTGAAATTAATTCTTCATACATGCCATACATAATTGTGTGTACCTAATTTTGTGCATATTTTTATAAAACATATTTTTTCGTGTAAATCAATGTAAAGAGATTTTTATTATTTTTTCCCTTCCAGAATTTTGTGACTTCCACATTTAATAATATATATTTTTTTATTGTTTTTGTTTTTTTACAGAATATATTCAGTCTACCTAAGGACCTTAGCTGCTCATCGAACATGCCTTTTTTTTTACTTTTTTTTTTTTTTTTTGTTCACACATAAAGGTTTACCCAATTTTTAAAATGTAAATGTAGCATAAAATTAGAATATCCATTAATTCCCCATTTTTTTTTTTTTTTTAACCTCCTTATCTTTTCCTTATATATAATTAAGCGGAAAAAGAGAGGTACAAAGTTTTCATGTTTAAATTTTGTGTATTTAATTTTTTTCACACTATCTTACTCACCATTTTAACAATTGTCAATTCTTTTGACCTCGATTAAAAAGGAAAGAGTTAAAATGTTATATGTATATATCTATGCACAAATAAGGCTTCACCTTTTTCGTAGATTTATTATTTTTTTTTTTTTTTAAGTACCTCCACAAACTTTATACATAATATCACAAAATTTGTTATATTTTAAAGCTATCAATTCATGTTGTATTTTTTAGTACAGCAAAATTTTTTGTAAAAACGAAGAATTATATATATTTCCATTTGTTTGCACCATATTTTTTATTTCCTTCACATTTAAAAAACTCACATGGAAATGCTTTATTTTAAAGAGTTAAAACAAAGTATTAAATGAAAAATGCAGATGAAAGCTTAACTCGCCTTTTTTCTTTTTCTTCTGTTTTTTTTTTTTTTTTTTTTTTTGGTACAAATATAGCAATATTTATGATATATATTTACTCTTTTGAAACGAGCTTGTAAGAGGGTGCATATCTATAAATGCGTACAAGTTCAAGCATCTTCACACACCTATTTTTTTATTATATGTATATACTTTTATATGTATGTAAAAATTTTTGTATATGCGCCTCGTAAGCGTGAATAATTGATCTCTGACTCAGGATAAGGAACCGATTTACAAAACAACTGATGAGGAAGTTGAAAGAAAATTGCAACACTACAAATAAGTCAAAGGAAACAACGACATAAAATTAAACACATATGTATGAGAATTCAGATTAGATAAAATGGAATAACGCCTTTTGTATACATGCTTCAAAAATTGTTTAATAAAGTTTGAAGCATAGAAAAACAAGAAGAATAAAAGAGGGCACAATTTTTTTTTTTTTAAGCATAGTCAGTGAACCTTTGAAATAAGAAGCCGGGAGGGGGAGGGGAAACAGGCGACATAATTTAACATTGTACAAATATATGAAATATATTATACACACACATATATATATACACACACGTATGCACACATGCATTCACATATACCTGTACCGATGCGAATATGCATTCATTGTACTTACGTCGTGCAGAACTTGAAAAGATGACATAAAACATGAAAATAATTTTACAGTTTGTTTTCTGGCACGCACTCATTTTTATTTGCACATGCTTTAATGTAGACAAAATTTACAAGACGAACAAAACGAACTTGTTCCTTTACAACAAAAAAAACACCACCCATAAAAAATATAAACCCAGATCAGTAACCATATTTAATAGTGATCGAAATAGTACTACCATATCTCCCCAGTTGAATTATGAACAAAATGAAGAAAACGAAGCTGAAATTCGAAAAAAGATAGAAGCTGAAAGAGAAAGAAGGGAACAAATTAAAAAGGAAAATATTTTGTTTATTAAAAAAAATTTTCAATATGTATGTAATAACCTCCCGATTAATGTAGAAAAAAAATATAGTTACGAAACTTTTAAATATAGTGATGAAATACTTGCATATATTTTTTTTGTAATAAATTTGTTTAAACATGAACAATTTAAAAATAAAATATACAAAGAGCACCTACAAAATGAGGCTTCACATGGAAAAACAAACTGGGACAGCATACAGATGAATGAACCTTTTCCCCACCCCTTCAATTCCAATGTTAATAACAATTTGTCTAAAAGAAATCAAAAATTAGTATCAGATTTTATAAACAAATTTGGAGATAAATTCAAATTTTTTAATTCTCCAGAAAAAATTCAAAGGGAAGATTGGGATAATATGTTTAAACTAGAACAAGATGATAAAAAAAAATTTTTTAAAAATATAAAAATTAAAAATGATAAAGTCAAAGAATACTATTTTGTCATATATTACTGTAATTGGCAGTATGAGTGCATGGCACTTTACAATTCCATTCATAACATTTTCAATAATGAATATAACAATATTAATTTTTACAACATTGCAAATAATGTTGATGAAAAACAAGCACAACTTGGAGAAGACGATGAGCAAGACGCAAACCATTCTAGTAAAAAATCAAAAGAAGAACAGGAAGAAATAATAACTAAGGAAGATATTGAAAAAATAAAAGAAATGTACATTAGAGATATGCAAAATAACGAAATAACAGATATAGACAGTTTGCTTAGTAAAGAGGAAGATATTCAAGGCAATGAAGGGGACAATTCATCACAGGAAAATTCCAATGACAGTAACCAATCACCCAATGAGAACAAACAAAACGATAAAAATGACAACAAACCAAAAAATGGTGATTCTTCAGAATCGAAACAAGTTCCAGAAGAAAACAAAAAAAAAACATTCCAAGAGCTAATGGAAGAAGAAAAAAAAAAATTAGATGAAGAATTCTTTCTATATGGTTATTCAAAATATGAAGACATCGAACAGATAAAGAAAGAGGAAGAAATGATAAAAGAAACCAAAAAAATAATTAAGGAAGAAAAATCCTCCCAAGGAAAATTGAACAATGAAAGAGAGTTCAAAAATGTTCTAAATGATTTCTCATTTCATATTAAAAATTATAAAGATTTATATAACTACGACACAGATAAGGGAGAGAAAAAGGAATTATTAGAAAATTCGGATGTAATTTCTACCCACACTACAACGAATGATTTACCAGAATCGCTAATCAGAACAAATTCTACCATTTCTCAAATAGTTAAAGAAATGGACGACAAAACAAAGGACAGCAAAAAAGAAGTAAACATAAATGTTATTTTTGTTCGTTTAAGCAACAGTACAGTTATAGGGAAGACCAAAAATATAAAACAAAAAATTAAAAAAAAATGGATTTATTCACATGAAAAAGAAATTAAATTTTATGAATTAATTTTATCTGTTATGCTGAATGAAAATATTTACTATAAGGATATACCACATATGGAAATATTCTCATTGGCATATGAAAAGAAGAAATTATACGACTTTTTTAATGAAGTAAACACAAATTTAAAGCATAGTTTTATTCATAAAAATAATGTGTATGATATACATAATAACGTTATTAATCAGAACATGGATATCTACAATTTTGACATATACGATAAAAACACAAATTCGAAAAGCGATATTTCACCAGAAAATAAAAGCAACACTTCCCAAGATGAAGCTGAAAATACAAATACTGACAATATAGAATATGTACAAAATGATGATGTCATTTTTGAAGAACTAAATTTAGATGATGAAATAGAAGACACAGAAAATTATAAAGTCATATATGATGGAAATGCAAATGAAATGAACCAAAATGATGAACCACTAAAAAATAACACAACAGAAGTAAGTAGTAACGAAGAAGGTGAAGAAAATAATAATTCCCAATCTCCACTTTCGAAGAAGAAAAAAAAAAAAAAAAAAAATCAAATTCAATACAAACTTATTAAAAAAAAACATAATAAAAAAAAAATAAGTAAATATGAAGCATTATTTAAAAATAGATATAATAATATATTTTCTAACACTATTAAAAGTAAATTATCCATTCAAAAAATTAGCTCCATATCAAATGTGAATGAATATGCAAATTATACCATCGATACATTTAAAAATTTTTCTTTAAGTGATATTTTTCAAAACATGTCATCAAGTCAAAATTTTAAAATTGATAAAAATTACGTGCACTATTTAAATTTTAAAATACCCAAAGAAATCTTCCCTTTTATTCTGCAATTGTCTCTAGCCTTCAAGTATGAACACACCACTCTTTTGATGAATGCTCCCAAAAAAATAGAATTCGAGTTTAGAAATGTTTAAGTAAAATTGCTCATCCTTTACACATGAACAATTTAAGTATAATACACATCCTGTTGTGTATGACATTTATATATATCAAGTTTACACATATGTTTCAACAAGCAAAAATCCAATTTTCCTATCTTTTTTCAACATTTTACAAGGGTTTTATTTTTGAAGGCCAAGCAAAATTATAACTATATAGAGTTAAAAAAGGTGTGTAACCCATATGTACACACCATTATCATGTTATAATAAAATACACCCACCCACCCATCCCTCAAACGCACTACATTTATATTCACTAACCTTTCCTTTATCTTCAAGTTTAACTTAAACTGATGATATTGAAATCGTTTTAAAATATTCAAACCATGTAATATGCGTGGGATATATATACAGAACCATTTGAATTATAAAAAAAAAAATAGATCTTTAGGAATAGATAATGAGCTGCTATAAGAAAGCACCCCCTTTTTGCTTAAAACAATTTACATAGTTAAAAAAGATACCAAAAGGTAAAAAAAAAAAAAAAAAAACGCAACAAATAGGAACTTGCATATTGAGGATTTGAGGATTTTGAGGATTCAAACATGTGCACACGTTAACATAAGACGAATTTGGATTATAATAGATTATTTTATTCTATTTTATTTTGTTTCACTTTTTTTTTTTTTTTTTTTTTTTTTTTTTCGCGGCGCTGATTTGAGTTTCACCATTATGAATTTGTGTGTTACCATAAAATGCGTCATATATTTTTTTTCCCTTTTTTTCCCTTTTTTTACATTTCGAAATTTACTAATTTGGTGAAATTTTGCTTATCTGATGAAAATAGCAAAATGGCTAGCAGGGGTCATATGTCTACCATCATCTTTTTCAGGACTGTAGTCCCTTTTTTTAATAGCTTTTTTTACATCCTCCCCCCTTTATATATCTTCTCCTAAGATTTTTTTTTTTTTTTTTTTTCCCCAATGCAATGTCCAAAAAGATAAAAACATTTTTAACTTACTATTCAACAAAATTTATAATTATTTTGTTTTTAGTTACATATAAGTTGTGTTCTATGTACATTAGTACATATTTTAAAAAAAAAAAAATTTTCTTTTTGTAATCACCAAAAAATACAAGCAATTTAAGAAGACTCTGATTGGTGAGAGAAAAAAAAAAAAAAAAAAAATACACAAAAAGAAATAACACATTTTTGCAGCAACATTTTGTGTAATTGTAGGTTTTCATATTGACAACTACATGTTATTGCTACATATGAGTATTTTTCACTAAATACAAATAGATCCACATGTGAACAGGTCAGAATAGTTATATTTTATTCGTCTCATTTTATTCCTCTCATTTTATTTGTCTCATTTTATTTGTCTCATTTTATTTGTCTCATTTTATTTGTCCCACTTTATTTGCCTCATTTTATTTGTCCCACTTTATTTGCCTCATTTTATTTGTTTTTGCTTTTTCTGCAGAATATGACAAATAATTTACTAATTTAAGAACTGTACACGAAGAGAACACTAACTATATTCACCGTTCCTTTTTTAAACTAACATATTTAAAAATAGTCGCTAGCTCCATCAATTCTGATGCAAAATTATTTTCCTGACACAGCTGCAAAAATTGATCAGCGTCTATGTACTCAACATATGTTCTTAAAAATACTAATAATTCTTTTAATAACTCTTTACTCATATAAGCGTTATTTTCATTCTTTAATTTCATCATTTTGTTACTTAGCATAAAAAGTATCTTATTTGTCAAATGAAAAACCTTTTGTATTGTTTCATTTTTTTTACCTTCTAATTCTTTTATTAACATTTCGCTTTCACTTTTCGTTTGTTTTCTCTTCAGTTTATTCTTTTCCATTTCGTGCCATTCCTTCCTTATGATTAAGTTGTCAATACATTCATATATAAGCCTTGTCACATAATATTCATCTACGAAATGTGAGGGAAAAATAAAAGGTAAATGAATCGGAATCCTTTTCCCGTTAAACAAACGAGTCGTTGAAAAGGAGAACAACCATTTTCAATTGCACATACATCTACCAGTATATGCATATATATATGCATATGCATGTGTGTACATATCTGTGTACGTGCCCATATTAGCGGACTTACCTAAGTTGGCCTGATCCAACTTGCTGAAAATAAAGTGCATGACAGATAACTCATCCACGATGTCATTTTCAAGCAAAATGGCCACAAGTGCGTTCAGCATAATAGAGTTGTTAAAATGGGCATATACAATTGATAGAATTTCCATATCGAACTGAAGCTTTTCCTCCTCTGATGGAAGTGCATCCGAATTTTTGTAATTCAAAAATATAATTGCATGATTTCTGAATATTTTTTTCAAGGATGAAACATTTGATGAATCAAAAAATAGGAGAGCCTTAAAAAAGAGAATTAAAATGCTATAACTATTCCAATATTCTGTATTGGAAGTAAAATCGTTTGGAAAAATATAATTCACAAAAAAAGCTCCATCCAAATTGGCACTTGAAATATTCTCCACTTGTTGGATATTTTTTTCTACGTTTTCAAAAAAATGTGGAACCTTATTCAGTTGCATTTTTCCGTTTAGGTAATTAAAAAAACTTTGAATGAATGAATTAATGGAATCTTTAAATTTGTTTAAAGCCTTCTGTTCAACATCGTTATTATACTCGTCTTCTCTACTCATATCATAAAATTGATCTTCTATGTTGTTAATCTCATCAAGGGAATATTTTAAAATGAAATTAAATATGGCATATTCATGAAATCTTTCATGTTGATTATCTACAGCACATTTAAAACTGTTGCAATATGTAATAACAGACTTAGGAATTAAATTCTCTAACTCATTTTTATATATCAATGAACAAGATTTAAAATAAAAATTTCTTATCCATTTTCGACAATATTTCTTTTTCACACTATACATTAAATTGGTAAACTTTCTTAAGTTTTCTCCCATATCTAGTTTTTCCAATTCTTCCTTAAAACTCTCAAAATCGAAATTATTTTTGCTGCTATCAATTTCGTTATTTTCTGCAGCATAAGCATCAGCATCCTCATCCTCGTCACTTTCTTCTTCCTCGTTCTCCCCATTTTCACCATTTTCATCATTTTCTTCTTTTCCTCCCTTGTCTTCTCCTTCGTTGCATTCTTCTTCTTCTTCATCAGAGCTATACTTCACGTCTAGTTCAATGCACACTGGCATTTTGCATTCTAAGCTTTTCATAGCGTTCAATGTGTTTTCATTTTTTTTCAGAATGACTTGCTTTCTTTTTACATTTGTTGTGCTGTGTGGAAGATTTTCACTGCCGTTAACTTGTTCCTTTGGTTCCTCCTCATCTGATTCCCCATTTGTCTTCTCACTTGGATGTACACTTAACTGTTCTCTTTCTTCCACCTCGTCCCTCTTTCTTTTTTTTTTATTTTCATCAGGGTCTTCTTCACCCTCTTTTGAGGGTACCTGTTCTATGTTCAACTTGTGCTTGTTCTCCTCCTCTTGCACTTTTAAAATTTTGTTCATGTCATTATATTTTCTTTTAAAAAAGTTTTCTTTACTCTTCAGAACCTTGTTTTCATAAGTAAAGTAGGATAGCATATAAAGGCACAATTCCATGAAGAGATAAAAGGATTCATTATCCAATTTTCCAATTTGCTTTATAACAAATTTAATGCATCTGATGATTACACTTCCCAAATTTTTATTTATTAATAATAGTCTATGAATCAGGGATATGTAAAAATAGTAGTGCTTCTTGTTAAAAGAAGACAATAATTTATTAACAATACATTCAATTAATACATTATTATATAATTTACTTTGTAACTGAACATATACACCTAATACTTTAGAACTAAATTCAACACTGTTTCTGTACAATTCTATAATATGTAAAACATGCTCTTGCATTAACCATACATCATGCATATTTTTCTTATTTGCGTGTTTGGTCTTAAATTTAATTTGCAAACTAGGTATACATTCAGCACATTCATAATTTTCAAAATATTCTGCATTCACACATTTTTCAATTGCCATTTGAAGATTTATTTCTTTCTTCCTAGAACTATGTAATAATGTTCCGCTACTCTTATCCTGGTTACTGTTGTTTATCTCATTATGAGAAATATTATTTGGATCCCCATGGGATGAAAATTCCAACATGTTATCATCTTCTCCATTATCAAGGTGAATAATTCTGGGAAGGGTAGATCCATTTTCATCATTTAATAAACCATCTTCTACATTTTCCTCATTTAAAAATATTTTTTGAAATATTTCCTTCTGATAAAATCTATGCGTTGCTACACTTTTTAAATTATTCTGTACATAACTGTATAAAGCATTTTTTAAATAAAATAATCTATCATAAAAATTATCACTATGTATAATACTGTTAATATATATATATATATATTCAATGGTTGATATATCATTATTGTCTATATCTATATTATCAATATGTTCTTGTCTTTTTTCAATCAAGTCGAAACAATTGGTTAACATGTTATCTAAATTCTCCTTATTTTCATCATATATCTGTTTCGATATGTAAAAGAAATTACTTAAAAATATATACAAAATGTTATCTCCCTTTATAAACTTTTTTTCTTTATATAATTCAATACATAATTCGTATAAATTCTTAAATAATTTCATACAATGTGCAAATTCTAACACATGACAACAGCTTAAGCCAATTATACATCTAATCCATAGTAAACAATGTAATGGGTTATCTTTTATAAACACTTCAATATTATGATTCAATTTTAAGAACAATTGTAATCTTAATTTTTCATTATCTTTTGTTATTATTCCTAGTATAGTTGCATATATTCCAATCTTTACTGGCATGTAAAAAATACATTCTAAAATTTTGTCAATACATTGTGCTGTTCTACTTCTTTGTATTCTTTTACACAAATTAAAGATATCATCACTATCTATTAACTTATCCCCAATTTTAATTATTTCATTTTTAATAATATGTAGCTCTATCTCTTCCATTATTCTTTAACTACATTCCAAAACAGCACCCCAAACATACCTTCCAGGATTTATCCTGTATTGTTTTTCTCTATACAGACTCAGCCGTAATCAGCTGCAAAACTGTTGTAGAACTTGTGGTGGGGAATGGCTAAATTTGTAAAAAAAAAAAAAAAAAAAAAAAAAAAAAAAAAAAAAAAAAAAAAAAAAAAAAAAAAAAAAAAAAAAAAAAAAAAAAAAAAAAAAAAAAAAAAAAAAAAAAAAAAAAAAAAAAAAAAAAAACAAAAA
>NW_021628936.1:47859-81732 GCF_002157705.1 Plasmodium gonderi
TAGAAAGAAATTACCTTAAAAAATGTACATCGGCTTCGTTTAAAAACAAAGAGTTGAAAAAAAAAAAAAAAAAAATTTTTTTACAAAAATGTGTTGTACTACATTAAAAGAACATTTCGAATTCAAAGTGATAAAATTGAGGGATATACTTCATATTCATCAAAATTGTTCAAAAATAATGATATAATAAAATTGTTCATTTTTAGTAGCACGAAATATAAAATAAACCAGAACGTGATTATTTTTATGAAACGAAATTTGGAGGGAAGTGGAAAAAAGAAAAAAAAAAAAAAAAAAAAAAAAGCCTGCTCCATTTAACGCATTTAAAATATGAATTAAAAATATATGTATAAAAACCCACTATGGGGATAAGAAAAATACACAGAAAGAAAATACATATTTTATTGACTCACAAAATTGACTATTTAATGAAAGGTTCGTTAAAAAAGGAAAAAAAAAATACACAACATGAAAAAATGCAAATAAAAAAAACATAAAACATAGGAAAAAATAACTTTTTATTTAAAAAAATAAATAACAGAACAATGGGTTAAAATAAAAGTGGACTAAGTGACAAACACAAAAATCTAACCAAAATAGGTTAAAAAAAAATTATTCTTAAATAACATAATATTCCAAAATATAGAACTCACAAATGGTCAAAGTAATAGAATACCACAAGTTCCTCACCACTTCTAATTTAAATGGATCACACAAATGAAAACCTTATTTAGGACAATGAGGGAATGACAGCAGTTATATGTAATGTATGCAAAACTTAGGTCATCATTGAGATATAGCGATTTATAAAAAAAAGAAAAAAAAAGCACATTTGACAATTTTCCTTTTCCTCCAAAAGGGAAAAACTACAACTTCTGTACTCTTTCTTAAATATCCATCTTTGTACTTAAAAAAAAAAAAAAAAACTACAATAACATGAAAGGTATACCATTCCTTATCCAACACCAGAGGCCAAAAAAAATGTCTCTTTTTTTTTTTTTTTTGAAAAACACATAACACAATTCAAATGACAGAAAAAGCTACGATATATGAAAAAACTTGCACTAGGGACTGATTTCTGTTGTTGCCCTTTTTTCCACTAGAAATAAAAACAACATTGAACAAATTAAGATACATAGTACCAATTCAAACAAACCGATCTGTCCAAACACACAAAAAAGAGGAATATCTTAAAATTTTGTTATAGAGGATGATGCAGCATACAAATATGGTATTGTGGAACTAGTGTGTAAATTTCATAATAAACAGATTTAATAATCGTTTAAAACGTGTACTCTGTTAATCAAATATGTACAACACAACAACTATACCAAGAATATATATTTTTAAACAAAGTCTATTCATGCACACTCCCAATAAAATAAACACATTTTTTCTAGAATTATAAATAACTTCCCTTTTTTATGAGTCCCTCCCCTTAATCTCATAACCATTTTATTTTCCTACTCCCAAAAAAAAATATGCACGAAAATGAAGCATCAATTTACACCTCTCCCCTTTATTTTTTTTTTTTTTTTTTTTTTTTTTCATCTAAAAAATTAATGGTATAACATCACCTTTAAAGAAAAATAAACAGCTGTTTATATATACTTTCTTTACAATTAAAATTCTTTATGACAAAATGGGGTGAAAACATTACTTATTGATATGTGGAGTTTAAGACTGAATTGCTTAACCCCTACCTCACAGCAGGATTATACTATGTAAAAAAAAAAAAAAAAAAAATTGTACATATACGGTTCTTAATTTAAACAGAACAATGCTTCATTACAACAAATATTTTTTTTTTTTTTTTTTTTTTACATAGTATAATCCTGCTATGCGTAAGAAACAGGGACAGTGTTAAAAATAATGAAATTAGAAATCCATAAAATATGTTAAACATAATGTGTATATAATATATTGTAACAAACACACTAACAAGGACGAAGTAACATATATACTTACAATGAAAAAATGAGTTGAAAAAAAAAAAAAAAAAATTATTATTTATGGGGAGAGATATTTCATGAGGAAAAGATGGCCAATTTTTAAAAACTCCAAAATTGGTGAATAAAAAACACATGAGGAAGAAAAAAAACTTCCCTAACCTTACAAAAAATAGTGCGGATAATTCAACATAATGGAATATCGCAAATTCTGAGTAACATAATCGGGAAATACAAATAATTTCGATTTTTCGCGTATCTTAAAAAAGATGATAAACAAAAAGGTAGGACTACTTGTATTCATATTACTATTCGTAGACTCTTCAAAAAGAGTACGATAATTTTCGTTAATTTTTATTTCTAAAAATATTTTTTTATCTTGCACATTTTGATAAGCATAAGAATTATACATACATAATAATATATTTAACATATCCATTAAATGGTCAAACACTTTTTTTGCTTTATTCTTAATAATACCTAGGTAAATATAATTATAAATCTTTTCCCATAAACTTTTATCTCCTATTTGATAAAAACATATTTTATTATAAAATATAAATTGAAAAAATGTTTTTATTACACTCAAAATGTTGACATTTTCTTTGCTCATCTCAAATAAAAGACATAAAAATTTCCCCAAGTTTTTAAAAAATCCATTTTCATCAGCATTAGAAAATAACACTTGTTCATTAATTTCCAACCCGTTTAACCCTCTTAACACGTTCCTTCTCTTTCCTTCACATCCATCCTTTGATGTTATATGGTTATATACTTCTCCTTTGGAGATTTTCCCTTCACGCTCTTCTATCCTCGTTATCAAACATGTCTTAGACATCATATCATCATCATCATTTTCATCCACCACGTCTATCCTTTGCTTCTCAAAAAGAAGAGTAATATTTGTTTCGAAATGCATACACTTAATGATATCCTCCTGATGATACTCTTTATTCATTTCAAACTGAAAGTTGTGTAAGTTCTCGATTTTTATCAATTTATTTAAATATTGGTAATTGAAAAAGTGCAACCACGAACTCATATCATCTTTGATCAAAAAATAACAAAATAGACATATCCCCAAATTACTGAAATAGACACAGAAATTGCTATCATAATTAGCTATATCTTCTAGACAGTTATGAAAATATTTGTTTTTAAAAAAAACAATGCACCTGTATAATTTTGCAAAATTAAAATTTCTTATAAAAATAAAAGGAATATTAAAAACAAATGTATATAAGTGTTGAAATATTTCAAATTCTCGTACATCCACAAGAACATCTAAAATGTCATTAAAAAGGGCATACATTTCATTATCATCTATTACAGCATAATTTTCAGTCACGTGAAGTTTACATGAATTATTTGTTAATTTTTCTTCATTTTCATTTCTTTTTAACATAACGAATAACATGAAATTAAAACATTTTAATAATGTCAAAATGGTAAAGTAGTAATCAGCACGGTTCTTCTCCTTTTTCGAACTCTTAAACAAGTCTCTTACCTTACAATATAAAATTAAAAATTTATGTAAATTTTCTGTTTCTAATTCATCATAATTCTCACATTTATAAATGTCAATGAAGGAGTCAATAAATTTCCCTATCGATATAAAACATGCCTCTTTATCTTTTACAAACTTAGAACCCAAAAAAATATGAAATTCTTCTACATACGCATTAAAAAATTTATAAAAGTGAAATATATTTCTTTTTTGTAAAATCTGATAAATATCCTTATAATAATTATTTTCACAAGTTTTCACATTTTTAATAATAAAACTTGTAGCAATTAATTTGGATTCCATTTTTTTTAACATTATTTTATTTTCCTCATCGAATAATCTTTTCTTCTCCATTTCCCTTTCGCACATAGACACTATTTCTGTTGTCAGAATTTTTGTCATCTTCTCATACATGCGTGCTGAGTTCCCCATTTTTTCGTTCAGTGAAAAAGACGTTAATAATTTTTCAACACGTTTTTTTATTATTTCTTCTAAATGAGAATTAGAAACACCTGAATTGTTCCTAAGATGTAAAATAATTTCCTGATCTACTAAATTTGAGTCTCCTATAACATCACTGATACGGGCTAAAAAATTATCAAATTTATCAGCATTCTCTGTAATATCACCATTCAAAGTTATACCATAAATTTCCTCCTTCATTTTCCCCTTGAAATTACCTCCTTCCACAAATTCTCTTACACATCCGTTTATATTATGAACCACATTTAAATCTTCAAACAGTGCTATATTATCTACTCTCTTTTTGTCTCTAAAAATATTTTCATCATCCAAATCAACCAAATATTTTTTTTTTAACAAATATAAAATTACCTCACTAGAATAATTTCTAATCTGTTTAATATCTCTAAAATTATAAGACCATTCAGAATGATCACTTAATAAAGAGTTATTAACAAATTTTATGTAGCAGTAGAACGGAACTCTATGTACCAAATAGTACAACAACTCGTTCATATGAAACAAGTAACAATTACATATATGTTTAGAAATAAAATCCGAAATAGAAGAAAAAACAGTTATACATAAATTCACATTTGAATATATATTATCCATTAATAAATTTTCATATCTTTCTAGTAATTTTATAATTACAAAAGAAACGATACCCATAATGTATTTTCCCAAATTATTTTCCTTTAATAAAATTGAAAGGATATACCTTATGCACTTTTCAATACCTTCAACCTGCTTATAATTACTGATTACTTTTTCTATAATTTCTTTTTCCTTCTCTAAATTATTGTACTTGACTAATTTTCCAAAAAATATTTCCTTCTCTGTGTAATTCTCATTTTCACATTTCCCCTCATTCATTAATCTCATATCGACATAACTTGTTTCTATTTTTTCACTGTTTAGAATGTAAAATTGTAGGATTTTTCTTAAGTCCAAACTGAGTTTATCTGATGACAATAAGCAGCTATTTATGCAATCAGTGAGATATAGTTCTACTTTTATATTTCCTTCAAATTTTCTGTGAAACAACAACAAATTTTCTAAAATTTCATTCCTTTCGTAACATTCATGTGAATGAAACTTATATGAGGTTACTTCTACTCCCTTATCACATATCACCATTGTGTCTACTCCATCATTTAATTTGTGATCTCCTTCTAGTTCTGTTTTATTCACATTTCTCTGTTGTTGTGGAAATCCATTTGTGCTTTTCTTCCTGTCACTTTCTCCTTCTTCTTCTCTATTAAAAATATCTAATTCTGCAGAAAACTTAAGACATGCACTTTTAAATGTATTCAAAAAAGTAATGCATATTTTCATATTCATCAGAGATGATTCAATTACTGTGCAAATGAATTCTAAAAATGGAATCATTTTTAACGAAAATGTTTTTAAATCTATCTCTTTAAGAACTTCAATTAAAAAAGTCACTATGGAAGAATCAATTAAATCATTCTTTGCAACGATATAATTCGTTAATTCTGAGTTAAGTGCATCTAACATACAATCAGATTCATCAATTTTCAAATTCATTTGTAAGAAATCATTTTCAATCCTTTTCATAGTTTCACTTACTTCCTTTAATGATATATACTGATAAATTTTCAATTTTATTATATCATTTCGTGATTTCATAGTACTTATTAAAAGTTCCTTATAAATACACTTCATCATCCAATAGAATCTTTTTTTCACTTTCTTAAAATCGATTACACTGTATAGAACTTCTCTCGATTCAGAATCAAAAGCTAAATGAGGAGCATCCACATTGTTCCTATTCGTAAAATTTTTTACATTTCTGTTTGAACGCTTTTCATTAAACAAGAAAGATTTTCCATAAGTACACAAATCGGTATCATACTTCTCATTATTAAGAGAGAAAAAGTTTCCAATTTTTTTGTCAAAACTGTATAGCGACAAATCAGAATATTGCATAAACAAAAAGAGATATACATAGCTCAAGCAATGTCTACTCAAGCATATATAACACTGAATTAATTCCATATTTCTTTCCCCACTGACAGATTCATAAACATTGTTCAATACATAATCTTTTCTACTTTCGAATTTTTTTATTTCTTTTATAAAATTATTATCTATTTCTTTTTTCTTCTTCCTAAAATATGTTTTATATAACGAATCATCATATAAATTGCTAAACTTGTTATATACCTCTTCAGCAAATTTTTCTACATCCCTTTTATCTGGCACTTTTATATGTAAATTGTTAAATCCATTCATTTTCCAATCTAACACTGTCTCGTCTTTCCATTCCTCATGGTTAAATATTCCCATATTGGACTCTCTAACACAGAATATATTTCTCAAATGAATTTCTATATGTTCCAAAATGTCACAACTCATATTTCTTACCTCCTTTTCAATCGATTTTTTCATTTTAATGCATTTTTCAATATCTGAGTTAGTTGATATGTCCTTCGTGGATGTAAATTCTTCTCTATCATCAATAAAGAAAGTTTTCCCTCCCAAATCATCCTCATTTTTTATCTCTTTTGTCTTTTTTGCCATCCAAAAGATTCCTTCTCCTTTTTCTCTTCCCTCCTTAATCTCCTTCATCAGTAAAAAAGTCTTTTCCAATGTAGTTACATCATTAATGTTGATGTTAGATTGAACTGAGAGGACGAAAAACAAAATGCTTAATCCCCAAAATCCATATTCAGAATATATATCATTCTTTAATTTTATATGATCCATGAAAAATTCTGCTATAGTTGCGACATTCTTGTTTATATATTCCAAAAATGGATTGTAATGTAAAATATAGCACATAATTATGCATAGGAAATTATTTACATTTTTTGATGTATTATGTAAAGGATCAAAAATGGAATGTAACAAATCATATGATAACTTATTGGAATACAATTTATCTAATCGTAGAAACATGTAAGATATGTAATGTCCATACAACTGTTGAATTTTCAAATTTTCCACATTTAATGTGTTCCTTATATCTTCCTTCAACATATCATTAATTGAATCATCTTTCAGCGTAGGTAAACAACTAATGAATTTTAACAAACTTTTAATTAAAGAAATGTTTGCACAATTTAAATCCATTTTTGCATATTTCAACACATTTAGAAGTACATCCACTATGTGATGAATTAAAAAATGAGATTCTTCTCTCCCTTCAACCAATACAGTGTAGTTACTTTCTTTTATTATTTTAACCCATGTCTGTATAAAATATTTGCAAAAAAATATTAAATAGAAGAACTTAAAGCAGTATCTTAACAATTCATTATGTTCAATTGTTTTCTCCTTCTTTATGCAGTTAAAGTATGTATATAACAAATAATTCGTGATTCTTTCAACAATTGTGTAATACCTTTCATCAATTTTATTTTCCTTTTTTATTATATATCCAAAAAGGTATATATAAAAACATAAAGTTCGATTTCTTCCCTTTGACGTTTCATTGATTTTTTCGAAATTTTCTGAAATGAGAGAATTCTCAAGCTTGTCATATAAGTCCTCATGTATTTCTTTACCTACCATATATACATTCCCAAACAGTTTTGTTGTTTTTTTTATCAGCTTACTATGATTATTTATGTCTAACATGTTACTTAAAATTAATTCCATTCTTGTCTTCAACAAAACGGTGAAATATGTGTATATATCCATTTCCTTACTTTTTAGAATGTCCAGAGTTGATTTTCTAGAATATCCATATATTTTTTCATTTTTTATCTTCTTCAAAAAGGAACTTAATTTCCTTACAACCAATGTAAAAACAGAGCAGTATAGAATTAAATAACTGTCTTTCAAGTAGCTATCTTTCAAGGAGCTATCTTTCAAGGAGCTATCTTTTGAATTATTTTCACAATTTATGATCCCCATGAAAAAAAGGTCTAATATCAAAAGTACATAATAAATACTTTCAACGTGGGAAAATGTGCAAAAATTTATCATCTCATAATACTTGATCAAATTGTGCAACCTGTGTATATTAAAATATGCATAATTTACATTTCCATATTCGATAGCATTATCTGCATTCTGTATAAAAGTTACATTAGGATGCATTATTTCGGTATAATTTATTAATTCCATCTCTTCACAATTTTCTTCTTCTTTTACATTTTCAATGTACACATCAGTGTCTGTATTACTAAACAAGCGAATCACAAACGTGTCATTTTTTTGAAACAATTTTTTTGAGATAAAAAACGTGTATTCATCAAATGATATTTTCTTTTCCTTCTTCTGTAGATTCAAATAATCCCTTGCTAAATCTGACAAAACAGCATCACTGCAATTTTGATACAACAAAGAATAGTATACATATTCACAACTACCAGAAGAAAATATATTAGCAGACCACTTTAACAATGCACTGATTAATAATGTGTTATCTGAAAAGGTTATGAAATGATCTAACAAATGTGTAACATTTTGAACTATTATTTTTTGTACATTTTTTTCATTTTCATAATTATTCCTTTTATTTTCCATCTTTTCACATTTCAATTCTTTCTCCTTGAATAAAAATGAATTATCCACATTTACAAACTCTTCTATATTTACCTCTTCAGTAGTTACATACCTCCCTAACGAGTGCACCGATATATTTGCATCCTCTGATGTAACTACCAAAGAAATTTCATTTATTTTTATGCAATTTTTGAAGTATTTCTCTAAGGATGACAAAACTTTCGTTATGCTATTATACAGAATGTAGGACTCTTTTTTCCTCTTCTTAAAATTTTTCAATTTATCAAAAAAGGAATAAGCCAATATGTATGACCTATTCAATACTGTCATGTTAATCCATCCCGAATTCAGATGTAATTCATAAAATTTTTCTATCATAGTTGATATGTCTACAAGACCACAGTCGTGATTATCATCCCATCCTCCCTCATTATTCTTTCCTCCTCCTACTACTCCTGCTTCTTCTACTTCAATCAGTTTTAGATAACAAAATATGAGGTGAAAAATGCATTCGATATATTCATTCAAAAGATCTTTTTTTGTATTTTCCAAAATAAACAGCATTAAGTTAAAGAGACATTTTTTCAAATCGTCGTTTTTCAATTTAAACTTATATCCATTTTTATTTAAAAATTTCACAAACATTTTTTTGTCACTAAATAAAATTTGAAAATTTGCATACTCTGTCCAAAAGTTGATATTTCTTATATCATTACAAAAAAAGAAAAAAAAAAAATACATATAGCTAAGTAACATATCCAAGTAAGTTTTATCATTTGGTACCCTAGTACTCTTAAGAAACAAATTCAAAATTTTTATCACATAATGAACTGGGTACACATTATTGTCAAAATATTTTAGTATATCAAAGTTTGTACATATAAAAAGGTTGTCGTTAAAATTTAGAAATCTCTTCTTTCCTAGTAACAATGAATTTGCAAACTCTTTTATCTCATCAAATTTTTCATTGAAACATATGATATAGGAAGAATATGTTAAATTGTTGTTATGTAAAAAATTGCTAAAAAAATATAGTGTATTCTTTTTCATTTTTATATGATTTTGTACAGAATAATTTTTGCTGTTCAGAAATTTCTCCTTATATATTTTAATTACATCTTCTGGAAGAAATTTGACTTCAGTCACATTTATACAATAAATTGGAATAGCTAAAAATTCATTCATAAATTTTACAAAATGGACAATTTCATTATTCAACTCACCCCCATTCTTACTGATATCCCTTGAAAAATACTCTTCCATCATTTTCTTATTCTTCTCGTCATTTAAAATTTCTAAACATTCTATAAATTTTATAATCATAAATATACACATTTCCCTATTACAACCCAACTTGGAACTATTTTCAATTACAGTCTTTTGAAATTTTAGTTTCTCTTCATCACTTACATTTTTAAAGCCTATATCTAAAAATATAGACAAAGTACTATTATACAGAATCTTGTTCTTACATTCCTTCTCGGCAGTTTGAAAATAATTCAATACTATTTCTGATAGTGGAATATCAACACTTTCAAACGACTTACATCTTAAAATGCAATGACTCACAATTTCTATTAACGTTCTTTCGGGCCTCCCTTCGCTAGCAAAAATTTCGTTCAGAAGAACGGGGATGATCTGAAAAGAAGAAAAAAAAAAAAAAAAAAAAAAAAATGCGCTCACAATAATGACACACCAGTGCTGAAACAATAATGACACACCAGAGCTGAAACAATAATGACACACCAATGTGTAACCAACAGTGCAAACAAAAATAGTGAAATAAAAAAAAAAACCATAGCAAAAAAACAATATTAAAGGCAAAGGGTTCGAAGTCTTACTTTATACAAGACAGCCTTAATTTTATCATCCTTCGTCAGACACAAATTTAATAAAATATCGTCATAGTTTTTTTTCTTCGTTTCCTGCACAGACATTTTTTTTTCTTTCTTTTTTACAGCAAACTGTAGCAACAGAACGAGAGAAAATGCATCAGTTCACTCAGGTGATATACAAAAAAATGCATCACTACATTTACGACACTTTGTTATAAACCCTTTTATCTGTAAATTAACTTGAGAAAAAAAAAAACGAAGAAATGAGGGAAATGAGGAAAATGAAGAAAACGAAGAAAACAAAGAAATGAGGAAAATGAAGAAAATAGAACAAAAAGGAGAGTATAAATTGAACCCTTAGCTTTTTATTCATGCCATCTTCACGTTTTTAAATCTGCAGCAAGTCAACATTATAGGGCTTGCAGTAATGCTCTTTCATTTCTTTTCTTTTTTTTTTTCTATATTTTGTTTCTTTTTTTTCTCGATGTGTTATATCGTTATGGCTTTAAAAGCCGTTTAACCGTGCTACAACAGGTGAAGAAATAAAAAAAAAAAATATAAAATAAAATAAAAAGTGGAAAAGTTCATTCAAATAAAAAAATTTTAAATAAAGCGATCGTAATGGTAGCCTGTGCAATAAGTTGTAACATTCAAGTTTGCAAAAAAAAAAAAAATAAATTAAAAATAAAATAAAGCTGACAAAATGGTAAAACTAACAAAATGATATAAAACGGTATAACAACAAAGTGATAAAGTAAAAAAAAATAGAAGACTCCTCAACCGGAATTATACCCACTAATAAATTATGCCATTTAAAATTTGAAAGTTTGTTCAACCTTTTTCCCATTTTTTCAAATAATTATCCTTTCAACTTTTCCATTTGTGATTAGTCGTAAATGTAATTTTCAAAATGTCAAGCATTAAGTAAAACCAAATAAATAAAAAAAAAAAAAAAAAAAAAAAACTCTTATATTGGATCCATTCCAGCAGTATTCCTCTTGTTTATATGTGAATTTTCCAATTTTAAAAACATTTCCCCATATGTGTAAGACTTTTACTGTGTTATATCCCTAGATGATAAATCTGGTAAAATAAAAAAAAAAAAAAAAATTATTCCCTAACCTAATAACATCTTATTCATATTTCAAGGACAAATGTGTGTAAATACCCCTTTGAAATATTCCTTCTCCACACGAATGGCATAACCTAAAAAAAAAAAAAAAAAAAACTACTACACATTTTTGATTACAATACAAAGTAGTAACGGCGCATAAAAGACAAAATTAGAGCACTGTCCTCTACACATTTGCCGACTATTCAGAATAAAAATAGTTTATAAATGTGGAAAAAAAAAAAAAAAAAAAAAAAAAAAAAAAAAAAAAAAAAAAACGCATTTAATTTTACTTTTTATGAAAATATAAACTTTGAAATTGTGGCATAAACAATTATTCACATAAAACTGTTCAAGGAATTTATCGAATTATCTATATTTTACACCGTCCAGAAAAAAAAAAAAAAAAACAAACAAACTATTTTTATTACTCAAAAAAAAATATATGTATCTCATGACTATCACGTTTTGTCTCATTTGTCCAAGATGTATACAAAGTAATATTTCAACACATATAGAAAAATTTATTTACCGTTATTACAATTGTTTTCAATTTTGTTAATTTTTCACAATTTCTGGGAATATTTGTCTCCTACTAAGGACTTAAAGGGAAAAATATACACAAAGATAATTCATTAAGGGAAAGAAAAAAAAAATAATAAAATAATAAAATAATAAAATAATAAAATAATAAAATAAAAAAATAAAAAAATAAAAAAATAAAAAAATAAAAAAATAAAAAAATAAAAAACATATCACGTCAAATTTTCTTCATTCAGTTCCCCCTTTTAATAAATCTATTATAAAAATATTTTATCACTCTGAGGTGTCTACTAACGAATATATAACTATTTTCCCTCCTACTATAAGCTTCTTTTGTTCTTAAATCTTTAAATATTTTGTTCTAATTGTTTAATGCCTCTTCTTAACATTAAAGTTGTTTTTCCACATTTTTTTTTTTTTTTTCTTTTTCATTTAACACTATTAAAATACTTTTTTTTCTACTGTTCACTCTACATAAGCATTCTATTGTATAAAAGAACATCAAAGAAAACGAAATAACAAATAAAAAAAAAAAAAAAAAAAAAAGCAAAGCAAAGTAAAAAAAATGAAATGCCTCCTATTTTCATGCAACAGTAACTATTACTATGATGACATTTCGAATTCACTTCCATCTGAGGATGAGGAATTCGAAGAAATAATCAATAAAACAAGCAGACAAAAAGATTTACATTACAAGTTAGAGAAAACCATCAACAAAATAATATATGATGCGAAAAAAACATGTGCTGTCAATTCTGATTTTGAACAAGTAGAGAAAATTCCAAACCAACAATGTGAATACATCTATTCAGATGATTCTTTAGATGACATAGATATAATTTTAAAAAAAAACAAAACTAAAAATATGTTTCTCAAGTCAAAGGAAAAGGACAATCAAGGTGATATATTACTACTACCTTCTCAAAATGTAAAACAGAGAATTTATTCATTAGGTGAAGATAACCAAGACACAAAAAATATAAGATCCATAAATAGCATAAAAAATAACAATCAACAAATAGACCTTCAAAATGATGAAATCATTGAAAATTTCAAACATGTGCTATGCAATGGTTTAAATCAATATATTCAAGAAATGCTCGAAAAAATAAAAAAAAACACGACAATGCAAATGACAATTGAATCGACCGAACTTGTAGATATGAATAACTCGTGCTACAAAACTTCTGAAAAAAAAAGTGACATTTTAGACGATGTGATTTCCAATTGGTGTGATATACCCTATGAACACATTACTACCGACACAAATGATGAAAACATCAACTACCTTAAAGGGAAAGAATTATTAAAAGATGCATCCTGCAAATTTGAAAACCAAATAAATGAAAACACAAGTGGGAAAAATATATACCACGTTAAATCACTAATTGATGCTAACGCACAAAGGGACGATACAAGGTCGAGAAACACTAATCCTGAAACGTTCATTGAAAATGTTAAGCAAAATAAGGAGTTTACAAAAAAAATGTACAAACATAAAAGGAATAATTTAAGCAAGCGTAAATATAAACATAATACTTATTCTGCAAAAAGGAAAAAATGGACAAAAGAAAATCCACGCACCTTATCTGAAAAGAAAAAAGTTCATTGGAGCGATACTCTAGAAACATGTGAAAAGCGAAGCAATGTCCCAAGGAAATACATACTCAATTATTTAAATAAATCATCAGTAGGAGTTAGCAATATCTCTGGTAAAGTTTTATGCTAGGAGCACAAACAAAAAAAAAAAAAAAAAAAAAAATTTCCAAATTCAAAAAAAAAGAACATAAAGAAGGAGAAAAAAAAAGAAAAAGGAAAAGATTAAAAGTTATGGATATGCCAATATTACTAATACATATGTGCATTATAAGCCCTGATCAATTTTTATTCCTCTAATAAGACAAACATGTAAACACAACTGTTTTTTTATTTTCCCCCTCCCCTTTTCCTTAGCAAAATATACAGGGTTGAAAGGTCAGCAAAGATATAATGAATCAGAAATTAGCTATATAACAGATTCAAGTGAAGATTTTACCTTTAAACATTTTCAGAAAAATGAGAATAATGACATTTTAAATAAGTTTGATTTTTAGGTATCATTTTTAAAGATCTTTTTATTAAGATTCTTTTTCTAAGCGGAATCCTTTTTTTTTTTGTGTTTTTTTTTTAAGGTTAATCATATTTTAAAATATTTTTATCTTCAATCAAATCTTCCTACTATTCATCCATCTGCTCCTTTGTTATGTCTTCCAAAAGCTATCTTATTTTAATGCAAAAATGTACAGAATTTTAGAAAATTTCATTTCTTATTCATGCATGTGTATACTCATGTAAGGTTAATTAAAACAGGTATGTTGTGACAAAAGGGGAAAAAAACGTACAAACGGTAAGTGGCCTAAGGGAGATGTGACAAAGTGAAGATGTGGTCAAACAAAAAAGTAAGGAATCATGAAATGATGTGACAAAATGGGGAAGCAAACATCTCTAACACAAGACTTTGCCAAATTCCTCAAGTTGAAAAAAATTAGAAAAAAAAGGGGACTTTTGAGGTTCTTTAAAATAATACATAATCGGCACATATTGGAATTTTACACAAATTCAAGCACAAAGTTGTGGAGAAATTACTTCCTTTCTTACAAAAAAGAAAACAAAACAGAAAACGAAACAGTACAAAGAAGGACTTGTATGATTAAACGTAGACCAGTAGCACATATTTCAAAAAAACAAAAACAAAAGCGTCAAACAGGGTGTTTCCACCCAATAGATAAATGGATGCGCATATGTATATACATGCATATATACATGCATATATACATGCATATATACATGCATATATACATGCATATATAAATGTATATCTTCTTTTTATTCTTTTCCAACCTCATCACCTGTATGGGTGCACGTATATATGCTTGGCTGGGGCTAGGGGAAAAAAGTAAAATGTTTCATTCTTAAAGTGATAATAGCAAAAATTCACCTTGCATTTGACAGGTAAAGTAGAGGAGTAATCAAAATTAATTTCCACATTTTTTTTAAATTCAATATTTATAATTCTTTTAAAAGGTGTGGTAACATCACGCCGGCTATCACCTACACAGGTATAGCCTTTTATGTTCCATTCACTAATGTCTATTTTGTGATAATTCGATTTATTTATTTTTTGGGATAGACTAGTACACTTCTCCATTGTATTATTACTAATATTATTATTATTTTTCTCCCTCTCTATGTAAAAATTGTGTACTTTTAAATATTTGTCCTCTAGCTCGAAGTCGGAGGCATTTTTCACGTTTTGGATTTCCACTTTTGCTTTCTTTCGCTTCGCAAATAAAGAATTCTTTGTTTCCTTTTTGTTTGTTTTGTTCATATTTTTTAAATGTTTCAAGGAATGATCTTCAGACAGCACACTTTCAACCATGAAATTGTATGTTGTCAAATTGTTGCTACAATCCATGTTTCTACATTTCGTACTAGTGCCATGTAGAAAATTCTCCTCCATTCTGTATTTCTTTTTCTTGTAGTTACTTACTTCCTTATGTTCTATCTTATTCATTATGAGAATGTCTTCATATTCTATATACAAAAATAAACTGTTAAAAAAATGCTGTACATGGTCAGGCAAATTTAGAAGAATTTTTTTAAAATTTCCCTCGTCATACTCTTCCAAAAATCCAAAATATTCCATTTCAAACGATAGCTTAATTTTTACAAAAAAGAAGGATAAAAAGAGATAAGGAAAATTTAAACACTTGTTGTAATTTATAAAATCCTTAATTTTCAAATGATTTAAAATAATTTTTAATATTTTATTGATCAAAACATTTACAGAATATGTATCATCCTTATTTACGTTCTCTTCCTTAAGTAACAATTTGTCTATACCTACTAAGAGGTGACTAAACTGTTCTGTGGAATTAACAATTTTGACACGTCTTCTTCTTCTCCATCTTCTTCTTTTCACTTTGTGAAAAATGTCGTATATTTTTTTTTTTTCTTCTTTATTCTCAAAATTATGAAATACATTCTGATCATTTGCACAAAAATTGCCAAAACAGTGCTTTAACGCCTTAAATAATAAATAATTCTCATCATAAATTTTGTTTATGATCGTGTAAAGTATGTGAGATATGTTTACAGAGTAAAAATAATTCATACTAAATAAGTAAGAAATTTTAATTAGCTTTTTATTTATTTTATGATTTATGTTAATAACTTTTTTATGATAAAAATATTCAGGAAATTTCTTTTTAAAATCTATTATCTTTTCTCCATTTTTCATTTCATGATGCTTCTCCTTGTACTTAATTTTTATTTTAGATTTCAAAAATGTAAATTTTTCATAATTCCGTTCTCGTAAAATATATCTTCCTTCAGATACTTTTTTGTCTGTTCCTTCTTCACTCATTTGGAAAACCTTTCTGTAAAATTTGTTTGTATGATTAAACATATCATGTGCAAAAATTTTTTTTTTTCTTTTATGCTCTTCCCAATTGTAATTCTTCGCACGCATGTCCTTCTGTCCCGCCTCTTCCTCTTCTTCTTCTTCTTCTTCTTCTTCCTCCTGCTCCTCCTCATCATAACTCTGTTTTATGTCAGATCCATGTCGTGGTTCCTCCTTCAATTCGTCACAGTGTTTCTTATGAATCTCACTCATTTGGATATTCCTCTTAATAATAGCATCCATTAGTTTACATTCTTCATTAACCATATTTGACGAATCAACACTTTTATCTATTCCAAAGGGAATCAAATTTCTTTGGTGTACTACAAACCCTTTAGACATTCCTCTCCATGCACTACTCCCCAAGAGGTCCAATTTTTTCACATTCCTACGATGCACAGATAAAATTTTTCCAAAAGATTCTGTTTCTTCAAAGTAACTATCATCAAATGAAAGGAATTTATTCAACAAATTTCCATCGGCCGGAAAACAACACAACTGACTGAAAATTGTCTCATGCTGTAACAAACGAGATTCGACAAATTCGAAACTCATTTTTCTTAAAAAGTGTTCATAATATACAAAATAATTTTTATTATGCTCAAAATTATCTCTCAGCAAAATTTGAAAAAAAATTTTAGTAGCCATATTTTCGTTTATCAAATCGTTTACATGAGGTGCATATTTCATATAAGACTGTTTGAAATATATTAAGCTTCTCTCATTCTCATTTTTTGTTTTTCCTCTCCTTTTTCTTACACTTTTTTCATTTCTTGTATTATTTTCACCCGACATCATATCTGTACTTTTCCTCAATCGCTTCCATCTGACCATTAGACTTTTTCCAATTGAAGTTCCTTCATAAACATACTCAGATTTCAGCTTCAATTTAGCACATTCCTCATGAGAATTACTTATCCTGTGTAGAATTTCTGTCAATTCATTACTATTATTCATGTAGGTAAAATTGGAATTCTTAAAAATTTCTAAATATTCCAAAAAATTATGCGTCTTCATATTTGTTTGATCATGCAATATTTGCCATAAACTTTTTTTAAAAAAAAAACAATTTTCTCCAAAAAAGGAAATTTTTTTGTTAAAAAAAAAATTCAAAATACTCAAAATGTAAACGTAACAGAAACCCCTTTCTTTATCACTTATGCTTAATTTAATACAATGTGGATATTCTAAAAAGGAATAACTCTGATGAAGTAGTAATTCCAATGACACTTCTTCCTTACATGGAAAGTTCTCCTTCTTAACCTCTTTTTCGTAGGTCTCCATTGAATCTGTATCATAACATGTGTCACTAATTTTCCAATTTCTTCCCAAATTGTTCATTTTATTCAATTCCTTTTCTTTTTCCTCCCTGTTGCCCATGAGTTTATTATCTGTACACTTTTCTCTCCCCTGATGGATACCCAAACTTTTGCATACGCGATTTCTACTGTAGCCTTTATCATCTTCCACTTCATCCTCTTCCACTTCTGCATCTTCCACTTCTTCTTCATCGACTTCTTCCCTCCCTAGCACGGCGAACAAATCTGCGTTAATTTGAGTTCCATTTTCCAAAGCCTCATTCAAAAGCGTGTTAGAAATATAGTAACCGAATTTGTGAGACCATTCAAACAAATTAAAATGAGGAACATAATTGTCAGAATTTTGTATGTAATTCCTTCTAAAGTTGTTAAAAAAGAAAGAATATACAAAACTTGGATATTTAAAAGATAGTATAATTAAAACAGAATACACACAACACCATTCTTCATTGTTGTGTATCATATCATCCACTAAGTATACTTCATGTTCGTTAATACTGTCATAATCTTTTGCTTCTCCAAAACACTCTACATTATTTGGATTAAGAGATGGGTGCATGTTATATTCATCAATGTTACTCTTTCCTGTATTGCCATAGCTAGGGTTATTATTCCGGTTAGTACTTCCTCGACCAACAGTTCTATTGTTTAAACTATGATTGCATTCGTTTTCTTCACCCAAATTTAATCTCAAAGATTCATCAGAAAATTTTTCAAAATCCATTAAATGGACATTTGTTTTGTAATTAAAATTATAAAGACACAAATTATTCAACAAATTTAAAACTACATTTATTCCATTTTGTTCATATTGACTATAAGACAACATAATAAAAATATATTTCCGTCTTTCCTTATTTAAATTTTTCAAAAGAACTGACATATATTTATTGAAAAATTGCTTATTTATTGGAATTATATGAGAAATTTTTGTAATCAAATATGTTACATAACTAAATATATGTATGTCTATGTGATTAAAAAAAAACACAATATTCTTTTGTATTATTTCAATTATCTCCTTATCATGATACATGTCAATAAATAAATCGAATATTTTTAAAATGAAAACTAAAATATGTTCTTCATCCTCATCGTCTATTTTATTAGTTAACCAACCATTACAAGGATCACTATTAAAAACTGTTTCAAAATTTGTTAATAAAAGTGAATTCTTTATTTTATATTCATTTTCTTCTCCATTTCGGCTAGTAATACCTTGTCTATTTCCTAAATTCATATATTCATCCATAGTATTCTCGTTCCAATTATTTTTAAAGGAGTGAACATTTCGTATACTATTCCCTTTGGATATATATAAATTACTGTTTTCATTTTTCATTACTAAATTTTTACTCACATTATTGTATTCAAAATTTAACTTTTCTTGGCCATTTCCTTTGTTCATAATATTTTTTCTGCATGTTTCATTACTACTTTTTATCAAATAACTTGTGTACATATAATTATTTTTTAAAAAATCCAAATTATGTTTCTGCAAATTTACCATTTTACTTGTCGTATGTCCTCTGAACATAGTTCCCTTTTTTCCCACAAGGCTTCCAATGATTAGAGATTTGTGGAATAAGAAAAATGTCGTGGAATTTGACAATTCGTCTACCTCTCCCTGGTAATGAGTTTGAACCTTCCTATGGTAAGCTTCACAGTTGGCCATACATTTGGCCATACATTTGGCCTTACATTTTGCTTTACATTTTGCTTTACATTTGCCCTTACATTTTGCCTTACATTTTGCCATACATTTGGCTATACATTTGGCTATACATTTCTCCTTTACATATGTATCCCCTTTTGACATTCGGATTTCCTTCTCATCCATTTCTTTTCCTGTGCAGTGAACACCTCCTTTGTATCTGTTCTCGTTTAGTGCACATAAAACTGCGACAAAAGATTTAAGGGATTCTACGCGAACCATGATATTCTGAATTTCAGCACAATAAGCAAATAAAGTTATAAAAGAATTTAACATTTTTGAAAATATCTTTTCATCATTATTTACAACTCTGGCATTGTACTTGAGGTTATTTTTTGCTAATATATCCAGCCCATCAATGTTTCGCTTCAAATAATTTACAAATAAAAAAAATGCATATGATAAATTAAAGGAATCTCTTTTTAACTTGATTAAAATTTCGAACATGCACACAAGGCATTTCAAATTCATCACTTTTAAAATGTCGTCTTCTGCAAACATCTTAACACATATATATGAGTAAATATTTAATATGATGCCAAATATCTTAAAATGGAAACGACAATTTTCTGAAAAATTAATAATTTTCTTAATACATTTCAATAATTCTATAACAGATTTTATTAAATAAATGCATTGCTTATCTGTCACTGTTAACATATATTTTAACTTTTCTGATATAAGTTTTATTATTTTTTCTAAATAATTTTGTGCAAATCTTTCTTTTGCTAACTTTCTCTCCATAAACAATTGTCGATCCTTTTCTTCCACCTTATTTATGTCTAACGACTCTACATTAGAACCTAATATAAAATTTCCATTCTTCTTTTTTTCTCTCTTCAAGGAACCCTTCAGAGTGCTAATATTATTCTGATTGCACTTATCACATCTACCACAATTCCCACAATCATTCCCTTTTTTTTTTGTAACATTTCTATACAGTGTGTAAAGTCCTCCCTTCTGTCCAATATTATTATTCTTATCTAAAACATGAGGGGCATCAATCGTACACATATCGATGAGGCTATTGAAATAGTCTTTGCACTTCTCACCTTCATTCATCACATTTTCTACAAACTGAAAATTGTTATTATCCTCCATGTTACCTACTACCTTTCGAGAGTCGTTAGTACCCATCAATGATTCATTGATTAACTTGTTTTCAATATTTATGCTATAATTATGCACACGATTGTAGTTGTTCATATTTACCTGATCCGTCATATTATTTTTACTATTGTTATTCTCGCTACTATTATTATTACTAACCATTTTGTTATTATTAACCATTTTGTTATTAACAATTTTGTCATTTTTGACATATTTCTTGTTATACAAACCACTCTTATTTTTGTAAATTTTATGGGTATAGGTCAGATTTACCTTGCTAGAGGAGTTCGTAAAACACCTGCTGTTATTGCGTCTGTAACAATTCCTTTGCATGTTATTATTCTCACTATTTCTGAGATTTCCTGTCGGATTAACAGTTCTGTTATCTTGAAAATTGTTATTCTTGTTATTTCTGACATCTCTTGCCAAATTATGCACGCTGTTGTCTATTCTTCCCACGGTTTCAAAGTTACTCCCGCTCATCATGAACTTGTCACATCCCTTCTTTCCTTCTTCATCTATTGAAAAGGTATTTCCTTCCCTTCTAGATAAGGAGTTATTAGGATTCATAACATTCTTATTAATATTCTGTTTGAACAAACCTTTGTAAAGATTCTTATTCGCTGTCATACCATAACTACTATTCTTATTTTCATTATTATTTTTCATATCAAAACAAGTAGGGCCTCTGTCTACATCTGACATGAAATAATGATTGCTTATGTTGCTGCTATCCCTTTGGGGTGCCTTAACATTTTGAAAAAGAGGTTTTCTTGATTTATTTGATGTGTTACTTACTTCTATTCCTTTATTGTGTCTGTATAATAACCCACCACCACCTCCTCCTTTTACAACTGTGTCATGTCTTAAATTCTGTTGTAATTCATTTTCACGCCCTTTGCAAATTGCAAAATTTAATTTGTTCATACTTTTATTCCCTTCATAGTTCTGATTCGACAATATATTTGTAGCCTTGTTATGATGTGACTTTTTTTTTTTTTTAATTTTTCTCTTTTCTTCTTTTATATTGTTATTTCTAACACACTTGTTAATATTGCCTTTTGGTTTTTTCCCTTTCAATTCTTTTTTCATTATATGTCTATATATCTTTTATATAATATGTATAACAAAAAAAAAAAAAAAAAAAAAAAAAAACTTTTTTTTACTATTTAATTGTTTTTCTCTACATGACAATCTCATGATTATGCTATTAAGAACTTTTGTGTGTCTGTCGAGAGTAAACTAGGGGAATGCGTAAAGTAGTCTTCTTTTTTAAGAGACCATATCATATTTGTGCGATCTACTTTTGCTGTAGACAAAATAGATTTTTTTTTTTTTTTTTTTTTTTTTCTCTCTCTCTCTCTCTCTCTCTTTTGCCGAAGAGTCTTTTAAAGTAACCCAAACAAGATAGTGCAATGGGGGTATATGAAACATATACGTTATATATATATGTATATGCATATATATATGTACATATGTAAGCGCACTTAATATCATATATGCATATATCCACTCATATGTAAGTAGTGTACTGACGTACATTTCTCCATCGTAAGAATCTTATATATTTCTGTAACCATATCACCAACATAAAATGACTTATATATGAACATATGTAATAACCCTTCTGCTACCTCTTCCCTTTTAAGATGATGATTAAAAAAAAACCTTTCGTTTTTGGAACTTTTTCAGAGCGAACCAATCTGTTCCTGAGATCCACTCGGTTAAGTTATATATTCATATAATATTATTATCATATACATACACTGCTACTATCATATGGATTTACCGCTACTATCATATGGATTTACCGCTACTATCATATGGATTTACCTCTAGTAGCATATGCATGTACTGCCATATTGTATGCATATAAATAAGTGTACCCCAAAGGTTACACAAAAAAAAAAAAAAAAAAAAGTACAAGGTAAATTTAACCCATAAAAAAAAAAAAATTACATTCCTGCTAAACTATGTTAAACGTTTTAACCATTTCAAATTTAATTTAATTAAGTTCAAAATTTTACATCCTTCAAGGTTTGGATGTATACAAAGATTATAGAAAGTAAAAAAAAAAAAAAAAAAAAAAAGAAAATGTTTATACCTCCTCGTCCAGTTAGGAATAATATTAATTAGCAATAATTTCTTTAATTTTTATTCTTTTCTTCATAAACAAAAGTGTATGTATAATTATTATGTTACACATACATAATTTGGTATTGTACCTTATAAATAACTTTTTTCTTCTTTTATTATTAATAATTAATCTGTAATTTTTTTGGGGAAAGGGCGGTTGAGGGCTACATTTTTTTTTTTTTTTTTTTTTTTTACACCATCCTATTTTTTTTTTCACTTATGATTTTACATACACGACATATTATGTATAACTACTCCTTTTTCTTTGTTGTTTGTTTAAAATGAACCATGTGTGTTATTATACAAGTAATATTATCACTTAATATATGAAATTCTACACATATTTTAATGCCATCCAAATTAGTAGTTCAACAATAAAGGGAAAAAAAAAAAAGTGTAACATATAAAACACATATATACTAAACTGCTTACACACAGGAATGTATAATTTTCCTAATTAAATGCAACAGGAAGGTGAATATTTTTGAACTAAAATGCGGACTAATTATGCAATGCAATTACGTGACTAAATTGTGCAATGGAATTTCCTACTTTTTTTTTTTTTTTTTTTTTTTTTTTCAAAAAAAAATTTGCTATTTTCTTAACAAATAGAGAAGATAATTTATTGTGTACAATTCATTTTCTCAATATCGAATTTGCAAAGGAGTAGTTTCAAAATCACATCAAGGGAAAATATTTAGCTAGCACCTTTTCTCACCCGACCCTCTACATATATCCCGTTATAGAAAATGAAACAACTTGGGAACACTACTTTTCACTAGCAGTTTTTATTCCAAACAAATAGACCACATTCCTATCCTTCTATTTCAAAAACTGTCTTTGAAATTTTGTGTGTATCCTCTGCTAGCCAAATAACAGACAAGGAGAAATATTATCGCATAACCAAAGGTGGCAAAAGGAAACAAGAAAAATAATTAGCAGTATCAGAAGTGGTAGAAGTGGTAGAAGTGTTAGAAGTGTTGGAAGTGTTGGAAGGAATTGCAGCCCAGAGCGTAACAAGGCGAAAGGCAAATGAAAGAATCGAGAGAAGGGCGAGCTGAAGACGATTGAAATTCTTAATCATGAATGAAGAAGAAAAAGTGTTCTTCAAATTTACTGAAAGTAAAATACTACTAAAGGAGTTTTGCGAAGAATATGTAAAAGTAAAGAAGAACGAAGAATTACTTACACAGCAAATGAATAAAATCCAACTAAAAAATTACGAGCTGGAAAATGAAATTGAAAAATATAAAGAACTGATAAAAAATATAGAAAGGAAAAAAGACAAAGAAATGGAAAATTACAATTTTGAATATGACATTAAAATTAAAAAATTAGCAAAAGAAATGGACTTTTTAAATTCTTGCTTAAATAAGGAAAAAGAAAATAACAATTTGAAAGCAACAGAACTTATAGGGCTAAAGTTAGAAAATGAAAAATACAAAATAAAATTATGTAATAAAAAAGAAAATAATATTCAAGAAAAAGATAATACTAAACTACTTACACAAAGCAACATTAATGTGCTAAATAAAATATATACAGATATAAATCAAAAAGTAGAAAATATAATGAAACATTTAAATGAAACGAAAAATAATAGACACGATATAGAACAGAAAATAAAAAATTACCAATCAGTTCTTAACGAATATTTAAAAAAAATTACTGAGATAAATTTAAAATATGAAAAATTTTATAAATTATATAAAGAGGCTCATTTTAAAAACATTCTAAATAAATCAAAAAATAAACTTCTCAAATGTCAGATAGAAGAATTAAAAAGTGAAAATAAACTCCTATCAAATCAAATTCTTACATTAAAAAAAAGTATTAACAGTATCGATGTAGAGAAAACGCAATATTATCTATTGCTAAAAAAAGCAGAAAAAAAAAACTTGTTCTTTTATCATAAATTTGACGTAAATAAAATGTCACAGGAAAGTGAAAAGGAAGCAAAGCATGCTCAACATGATGTCAACCAAGTTACCCACATTTCATCTGATACACCACAAAAGATATCGCACCATTCTAACATGTTAGATAAACAGGTACAAGATAATACAATTCATAAAAGTCCAAAAGAATTCAACAAAAACACATCCATTTATAAATACAGACAAATGAACACAAATAAATCATACCGATCAGATGAATTTAATATAAAAAAAGAGAGGAAAAGGAAAAAAATCCTCTTCTTTTCAGATAATGATTATGATAAAAGGAAAAAAAGGAAAAATCAAATGTCGAATGCAGAAACTAGTGTGCACACCACATTAATTTAATAGGTAACTCTATATATCTAGTTGACAAAAAAAGTAGCGACTTATACAAAATTTCTCATGCAATGACATTAGATTTACAATAACCAGAATTCATATATGATGCACACGTGTGCCCATGTTTCTTCCCTACGCACTTAACACACCTCGTCCGTACCAATCTGAACATATTCGAATTATTACCACCACACCACCACCTCTTTCTGTGTGTCCCTTTATTCATGCTGACTATAATAAACATGATGTCTCTTCATTTTCATTTTACTGCTTTATATATATATATTTTTTTTTCAAGTGTGCATAACTGTTCCCTTTTTTACGTTTCAAGTGTGCATAACTTCTCCCTTTTTTTTGTTTCAAGTATCCATAATTAACTTCTTTTTTTTTTTTGTTTCAAGTGTGCATAACTGACTTGCCACTTTTTATTATTTTTTTCTGTCGAATGGATTTCCAAATGGCCCTTTTTTCTTAATAGCCACATTATACCTCTTGTCTTGTTACAATAGAGGAATGATTGATCCCTAGTACACATAAACATGTGTGTACATATATGCACACATGTACATATACATATCGTAAAAAAAAAAAGAAAAACATTGTAGAGTAATCAAATATGTTTTTATTCATAATGGGTGCCAGCACACGTGCTGATGTGTCCCAGTAAGAATAATAAAGTCTGTTCATGTTATAGTTACACCATCACAGTTCATCGAGACAAATCGTTGGGAGACATAATGAATACAATCCTATGCATCATATTAATGTGAATATATATACAGACGCAAAAATAACAAAATAATGTAGTACAATATTTATGGAGGACAGAAGGGGCTAGTACTTTTTTTTTTCTATTACTTAAAAAAAAAATTATAAATTTGAAAAAAAAAAAAACTTTTAGTGGCTAACAAAAAAATATATATACTATAAAAAAAAAAATTGGAAAAAAAGTAAAACATATAAGAGAATAAACTTGAGAACCAATACAATAATGATTTCTAGCTATACTATACAAATTTATTAAGACATCATTCTTAATATCGTGGCTATAATTAAATTTAATATCTTTATTACTTAAATAATATTTGTTTAAATATAAAGGTTGAAATATTTTGTTAGAACAAAGGAAATCCAAAATTTCAGGAAAGTACTTGCTATCTTTTAACTTTGATTTCGTCAAGTATTTCTGACACTTCGCAAGATTGCTAACTATCTGATTCGTTATTTTATTTCTCGTAACCTGTGGGATAAAAAAAGAGATGGGTAAATTGGTGTCCAAAAACAAAATGGAAAAATCGTTCACAATTTGAGAAGCAACTGTGTAGAAAAAAACACACATAAAAAAAAAAAAAAAAAATTTATTACAATTCTGTTTTTATTTTTATTTTTTTTTTTCTACACAGGTGTTTTTCCTAAGCATGTGACGATTTCTAAATTTACCAGAATAAAACCTTCGTAGGGATACACATAAATTAACATCAAAATAATAAATGTCAGAATAAAAACTTTCTGGATGATTTTCTTGCGCTTTGTTTTTATGTTATGTAAGAATGATACAGGTATAACGAACAACACGCTGAAAAGAGCTGCGTAGGACCAGTTGTATAGCTGAAACAAGGAGAATAGTAAAAAAAAAAGAAAAAAAAAAATGAAAGAGCTGAAATAGAAAGTTAAAGTGATCACAATAGCAATACATGTCATGACATATAAAAGAAAAAAAAAAAAAAAAAAAAAAAAAAGCCACAAGCACGTGACATTCCCGTTTTGATGCAAATTCACAGGTTACTCCTCGAACGTACAACCAAGGGACGAATAAAAAAAATTTATTTTTCCTCTTTTTGGCATTTTCACTCATCCATCCATACTCACTAACTCATTTATTGCTATTTTTTTTTTTTTTTTTTTTTTTTCTCCATCGCTCTTACTGAGGACAGGAGGACAACGAAAATGAAATAAAACAAGTTCATCTGATTCATTATGGATGAGTAGGGTGCTACAGAGGTGTTGAAAATGTATACAACATTTGCACTACCCAGGAATTCCAACTTTTTTTCTGCATCATCTAATTCTTCTTGCAATGCATTAATCAAAATTCTGTTTTTCTTTTCCCGCAGAAAATCCTCGTCGTCACTATGTACAATTTTTGGTTTTGTTAATTTTGAAAGGTCTCCTGAATTTGTTATAATTTTTTCAGTATCAATGGTTTCATAAATTGGAGTTATTCCAATGATACTTTTTATTTTATGATGCAAATTTTTTATTTTGTCTAATATTACAATTTTCTCAAATTTCTTTACCTTTTGATATTTCTTCACTTTACAGAATTTTTTAACAATACTGGAAATTACATAATTAAAAATAAAGGCCACTATTATTGATAGGATAAGAATGTCTAACCAATAGTTGGCTATTTTTGCATAATCCTTGAAATGATCTGGGTGCCATTCTTCACACAATGGTAATTTCTTTTCTAAATTTAATAATTCATATATTTTATCATTTGTTGAAAATAAATAAAAAGGCAAAGATATAATTAAAACCGTCTTAATGTACCCATATAACCCTATTACAAAATTTATGTAATTTCGAAAAATAGAACTTTTTAATAATTTCAAAATAGCATAACCACATATTAAGTACACACCATAACAGTATATACTAATTGGAATCCTTCTTCTTATTGTATCAAAAAAATAAAAATTTGAAGAATGGCAAAATCCTTCTGGACTATTACTCTGGCTTCTTATAAAACTTTCCATAGATTTCGTAAAATTGAATAAATTTAGCATTTTATTTTTCAACGGAATTTTGCTCACACCTGTGGCGGTAAAGGCTGGGATGTTTTCCCTTTAAAAGGAGAAAGAAAGAAAAAAAAAAAAAAAAAAAAGAATAGAAAAAAAAAAAAAGTAGTTACAAAAGAATGGATGATACATATTTTTTTTTTTTTTTTTTTTTTTTTTTTTTTTTTTTTTTTTACTATACACTTACACAAAAACTAGCATGCACAAGTGTATCAATAACGAACTGTTCATAAACTGGACGAGCATACACGAAATTCCATCGGTACACTTTTTTTCTATCCATCTTTTTACACGTAAGAAGAACTACCTTAAAAAGTAAATATGGCCCTTTTCATAGTTCCTCTCTAATCCTGTATCAAAAATGACATGATGAGGAGATTCCACTTTTATAGGTATGTTGTAATAGTTTAACTCATTCGTCAACAGTAATATAAAGTCCAAATTTGGTAAGAGTCCATTTAGACCTTCATAATTTATATGTATATGTGAAGGAAATATGGATTCAAATTCTATTATAATTGCTGATCTGGAAAGGTATTTTCTATTATTATTTACATTATTACTATACAGAAAATATTCAATAAATTTCTGTATTCCTAATGAATATAATAATTCCTTATTCGTAAATAAAAATACAATATCCTTACTCATATAATTACAATTTACAAAGTAGTTAATCAATGTTAAACCAACTGAAATTGAGTGAAAATTTTTCCTTTCTTTGTAATCAAAATTTATTACTACTATTAAATTTTCCATATTATTGCAAAATTTACAAGGTACAGTACTTATTAATACGTTATTATTGATCTCATCATTTTCATTAATTCTAATCTTTACAGTTTCCACAAACGGTGAAATGTCTTTTATGTATTTATTTATTATGTCTATTATATTCTCTTCTTTAAATTCATAATTCGAAAAGTACCTACTCGTGTTATTTAAAAATTCCTCATCTTTTTTGTTTAAATTGGAATTTCCCGGGAACTGAGAAAAAATTAGCGCATCTAAATCTGCCTTTTTATTAATTTTGTTGAAGGCACAAAGGTATGCGAAGCCAGCCACAGACAGGCTAATTCTGCAAGAAAAGAAAAAAATGAAAAAAAAAAGAAAATAATATAATAAAAAAAAAAAAAAAAAAAAAAAATAATATAATAAAAAAAAAATAAAAAAATAATATAATAAAAAAAAAAAAAAAAAATAATATAATAAAAATAAGCAGACAAAATGGAAAACACCCAAGAGTGCAAACACACAAACATGATGAGAGAAAAACTGCCCTAACAGACAAAACATGTAGGCATGGATGCATACAGGCTCATGCACAACTAGTTTATAAAAGAAAGATCATCGTGACATGAATGTTAGTCCTCGAGTGAGACCCCTCATAAATCCACAATTCCTTCTTTTGAACTATATAGTTTACTCCTTTTTATATACCCTATGAATTTCCACTTTTTAAGGATTTTTTTGACAAGCAAAAAAAATTTAGGGTTCTCAGAAAACCCCATTATAAAATAAAAGAGAATGGAATAAAATAAACACTTGTGTTCAAAAAAAAAGGAACGTGGCAAAGCAGAGGAATTTCTAAACAATTTGAAATCGAAAGTGGGAAGATAAACGAGAATGTTAACTCAAACGTTCTCTACTAAAGATGGACTATGCAGTGAAGTTGCTGTGAATCTAAATACGTAGATTTTATCGTGAGAAGATATGTTCGAAAAATTATTCCATAATTCCTCCGCTGGGATACATTTACTTTCAAATTCTTCCCTCAGTATAAAAACTGCTCTGTAAAAATATATGTGAAATGTAATATATCATATTCTCGCTTTGCTTTGCTTTGTTTTGTATTATTTTGTTTTTCCCTCCCACCCTTTCATGTGCCAATCCATACATTTAAGATTATGTGCAATATTTGCACAATCAACAAAAAGATCTATGGAAAGGAAAACTAAAAAAAAAAAAAAAAAAAAAAAAATTTTTTAACTTATTTTGCAATCAACTTATGTCATATGTTTTGTAGGGTAAGTTCTGTAGGAAAATGGAAATGTTGGGGTGTGAGGATACTGGGGAACTACATAGGAATAGGAACATAAAATTTCCATTGTATCACACTTTTTAATTATGAACGTATATTTTGATAAAATTCGTGTTTTCTTTTTTTTTTTTTTTTAAACGCAGCAATTATTAAAAAGTATAGTACAAAAAAGAAAAAAAAAAAAAAAAAAAAAAACCCTTTAAACTACCTAAATTTTTAATTTAAAAAAAACTTTTATTATATAAAATTTTTATATATATTTTGTTGTTTCTATTTTTTTTTTTTCTTTTTTTTTTTTATTTATATGTTATTCTTTTTTTTTTATTTTTTTTTTTACATATTATTTTTTTTTTTTTTTTTTTTTTTTTCCTTTTTTTTTTTTTTTCTCTTTTTTGGTTTTTTTTTTTTTTTTTTTTTTTTTTTTTTTTTTTTGTTTTTTTATTTAAAAAATAAAAAAACAAATTTTTAAAAAAAAAAAAAAAAAAAATTATAAATGTGGAAAACATATCTGTGAATATATACATAAATATGAATGTCACAAATTCGTTAAGAAGGAAAAAAAAAAAAAAAGTAAAAATTGCTAATATAATTAAAGTGTCTATTTTTTTTTTTTTATAACACGAATGCTATTAAAAGTATATTGCAAAAAAAAAAAAAAAAAAAAAAAAGAAAAGCCCTGTGAACTACCTATAATTCTTACTTCACACACACCTTGATCCTACGTAATGTTTGCATATATATTCTGAAGTATCATTTTTTTATTTTCATTTTTCTCAATTTACAGGCTATGGTTCAGATAAGTGTCCCATTTGAACATTTTAATTTTTTTTTCTTTTTTTCTTTTTTTTTTTTTTTTTTTGGTTTTTTACTTTACAGAATAACAACACCGATTTTTACAAAAAAAAAAAAAAAAAATTATAAATGTGGAAAACATATCTGTGAATATATACATACATATGCATGTCACAAATTCGTTAAGAAGGAAAAAAAAAAAAAAAGTAAAAATTGCTAATATAATTAAAGTGTCTATCATTAAATCTATATAACATGAATGCCCTTCTCCTTTTATTGCAAAAAAAAAAAAAAAAAAAAACAAGCGTTTTTCATAAACATCACCATAGAAAAATAGATATATAGTAATTATAAGAAGTTACATGAGATTTATATGCAACTCCTTTTTATTAACTACACATGAGTGCAAATGAATAAATTGTATGATATATAAACTAATCACTTAACATTTATTTATACATCACACTAGAGATGGAAAATGTGGGGCGAGAGTGTAACATAGCATATGTGCACATTACAAAACGTGGAAATTAAGTTCAATAGAAATGTATGATAAAATTCTATGCATCCAGTTTGTCGTCTTGCAAAACTGATTTAATTTATATCATTGCATTCCTTCTCATTTTAATTTAAAATTTATGTGCTTTTTTTTTTTTTTTTTTCTTTCTTCCCTAATTTCTTTTTCCTCCACTTATATGATTTATAATAATGGATGTTACTATAATTGTAACTGTAACTACAATAAGTGGTAACATTTAACTAATTATTTTGATTGTCCATTTTGATTACCATTATATTCACCATTCTTCTGATTCAACTGATATGTCGTTTGCTCAGTGTAAGATGGGATAGTGTTGTTCTGATTATGTATATTATTAAATTGTTCATTATAAGCAGGATTGAACTGTTGATTATTTGGCTGATTATGTAAAGGTTGTTGTGTTCGTTGATTATAAGATATCGCATTGCCATTTTGATGGTCATGCATATTTCTGTTATTTATTTGATCATAATTTATAAAATTACTGTGCTGATTATAGTGAGACATGGTATTTTCCTGATTCGCATATGTGGACCTGTTATCTTGATAGTTATAGTGCTGTGATATGTCACTATTTGGGCTGCAATAATTTTGACTACCGTAATTTGGGCTGCAGTAATTTTGACTGCCGTAATTTTGACTGCCGCAATTTTGACTACCACAATTCTGACTACCACAATTTGGGCTCGCCTGACTCGCGTTAGCACCACTTGGTGGATATGGTTGGTGACTAAAGGACCCTCTACTGCTAGCAGAATCGTAGTTTCCCATATAATTCTGCTGATTATATGATGGTATATTATTCACACTATTACTATTATTATGTTGAGGCACATATGGCCTTTTATATACTGGTACATCTTCGTTTTTTTGGTTATTCTGAGGAATGTAATGATTTTGTGTCGTGCCTTGAGCATTATATAAACTTTCAGGGTTAGGTTCGTTTATATATAAAAAGGTTGGGTCACTAGGATCCACATATGCATTGCTATTTGAGAAAAATTGTTCATTAAATTCACTTAAGGTTCCTAAAGGTCTATTTTTTTTTGCTGCTTCATATACTTTAAAGAAATAGTTAAGGAAACTACTACATTGTCCATTCAGAAAAACTATATTCCATTTGCATGGACTTTTCAAACTATTGGGGTTATCAACTGATGGCTTTACAATACCAGAGAGATAATTCAAACCAAATACTGGTTGTTCAAATTTAGGTTTCTCAATTAGATTTAATGGTAATTCTACAGATATGAAATTTGCGTTCGTTCTACTTCGTTCACTCTTAATAAATACCAAACGTATGCTCGTTAGAAATATCATCCCATCTTCCTTTATCGTTCTGTAAAATGGGCAATTGTGAAACGGGAGTTCATAAAACATAAAGTGGGGTTCCTTCTCAGAGCGGTTCCATTGTTCTGTACATTCGTGTACAGGCCATTCTATATGTACACACATGTGCACAAATATATATATGTATATGTATGTATGCATATATATGTATGCATATGTATGTGCGTGACTCAAATGATGCACTTACTGATGGAGCAAAAAATACACGCAACCATCAGAGGAAATAAGGATGCTGGTAGTGGTTGTGGGGGGAACAAACCCTGAACCCTGCCACAGCACAACAATCTCTCCCTGTTGCAACACATGTACACGTTTCTACGTAATATCCCAATTTGCAATCTTTTTTAATTACCTATCTGGTAAGTATAGTTTCATTTTAACATCTTCCCTTCTTAAATACGTGAATTCAGATCCCTTGTTCGCTGGGAATAAAAATTCTGCGCAAAGAAAAATTAGACACGAGCGGTGGGGGAGTATGAAAATGTCAAGGGGGAAAAATTGTTAAAGGGGCCAAAATGTTCGTGCCTAACATGCAGGTGAAATATGCTCGCGGACTTCCAGCATAAATAAACAAGTTCAAGTTCCGCTATTTAGCAGTGCCATTATTCGACTCATTTGATCTATGTGGAAAAAGCCTCATTTTCTCAAGTGGACAATAATGAAAATATATTTCCATTTTATGTGTTATTTTCCATATTTCCCTTTTCACCTCTTCTTAGTTTGCCCTTTTTTCAGAACTTACCTTGCCCTTGAATTAGCGTTGGATTTAGAGCCATTTTCTTTATACATATGTATGCTTGTATATATATTTTTTTTTGGCTCCGACTTTGAGACCCCAGGTTGAATGGGCTTTAAAATGGGTTGCTAAAATGTGCCCTTTTTATGAGCTCCAGTGTTTACAATCAATTAATGTAGGAGGGAGATCTATAAAAAAAAATAAGCACTTGTTTGTGTATGTACATGTAACACATATTTATGTTCCTATTTTATTTTTTATATTTTTATTTTTTTATATTGAAACATATACTCCAGTTTTTCTGTTTTGCGCAGTTTCGTGCTTCTCAAAATTTCACACTTAAAGTAAATAAAGAGAAAAAAAATGAAGCAAAATGAAAAAAAACCATCACAAAAATGTATATACACTCTTGTCATTACATACGAATGTTTTTTTTTGCTTCAATTTTTTTTGCTTCATTTTTTTTTTTGCTTCTTTTTTTTTTCCTTTTTTACAAATTCGGAAGTTTTATTTTTACTTATTTAAAAAAAGTCTGAAAAAGGGAAAAAAAATAAATGCATAAACAAACAAATGAGTATAAACGGATATATAAGAAACATGCATAAAGTAAATATTAAGGTTGAAAATGCGTTAAAATGCGGTTTTCCTTATGCTTTTATTTGCCCTTTTTTACATGTAATAGAGTCCTATACATTTTGGGGGGGGGGGGGGGGGGAAAAAATTTGCC
>NW_021628936.1:81737-106809 GCF_002157705.1 Plasmodium gonderi
TCCAGTTCTTTTTTGAGGAGAAGAAACTTGCCCTTATATGCACTTGCGTCTGTGGATTTATATGCATTTACTTGTATTCACTGTAATTACATGTATTTATATGTATTTTCATACCCCCATATTTTTTAAAGTTAAAACTCGAATTTTTTTTTTTTTTTTTTTATGAGAGAATTTTTCCCACCAAACACACACCATGCATCAAATTCAGTTGTTTACACATTTAAATAAAAAGTGATGAAAAGGTTTGAACATTATGAAGAAGGGGTGATAAACATGGAAGAAAAAATTGAATAAGTACCTAAAAATGAGAACAAATTAAAAAATCTGAATTTGAAATGTTTTCATGTTCATCTCGCACCCCCCCCAATGTCCATAATTGTATAAACAACCCATGGTGTAATTCCTTGTTGTTCCCATAATTTGGTTCATTATTCAGGATACCCTTTCCATAATACTTTAAAAAAAATCCCATTTTATACCGCCTAAACTATATTCTTATTTTTACATTTTTTTGAAAAAAGCTAATTAACAATTTTTTTTTCAAAATCAACAGTGTGTGTAGGAAAAAAAAAAAAAAAAATATGTACATACATGTGAATATTAATTATACATGTACGCAAAGTCGTAAGAAGAAATAAAAAAGACTCTTGAAGATGTTTTTCTAAAACTATTGAAAACTATTTTTCATATGAAATTTGTCAAAAATATAAAAAAAAAAAAAAAAAAACATTAGAAGAAAAAAAAAAAGAAAAGAAATTAATTTACCCTGTTGGTAATTATTCAAGAAGGAGACATACAAATGTTGTATACTGACTTTAAGACATTATCCTCTTTTTCAAAATAAAAAAGGATTTTTTGTGTGCAATTTAGATTGGTAATATTTGCTCAAGTGAAATATAAATAAAGAAAATAGAATATAACATACTATATACACAGTATGATATTTAATCTTTTATATCAACTGGGTAAGAAATCTTCAAACAGTTTCATGTTTTGAATACCCATGTCTATATATTCACTTTTTTTTTCTTTTTTTATCCACTGGAAAATCTACATACCCATATATATTCCTTTTCTACGCTTTAAGAAAATATTAATTCGCATTAACATTTTTACAAAGCACATTTGTGAAAATGTTAAAAAGAACAAATGGATATATTTCTTAACATATTCCAACCTATAGTTTTAATCTTAAAACTTAATGAAAGAACAATTGGATTTTCGTTTAAATTAGAAGCTTACATTCATGTATAATCTTCTATTTTAACATTCAAATTGTGTTAAAAAAAAAAAAAAAAAAAAAAATGTGCTATGGAATATTTAATTATAAAAATAATTTGTAAAGAAATTAATACTATTAAACACCTCCTTAGTCCTTTTTTCCTGCATTATTATTATCCATCGCACAAAAATATCGTATTTTCCTTTTGTACATAAAAAAATAATATGGAAAAAAAAACGAAAAGACAAACATAATGATTGCATGTTCACTATATTTTATTTCATAAAATAAAAAATTATGGACAGTAAAATTTGAAAAGTTCAACTTTGCAGGAAATATAGCATTGCGATATATATACACACTCTTCATATTTATGCCTACATACGTGAAATACATTCATAGGTACTAACATACATATATATATATATATATATTGCACTTTATCAATCACAGGCTCTATTTAATCAAACATATTTCCATTCCTTTGCCTTCACAAAATATAAGGATCCTGAAAATAAACAGGTCGTATCCTGTGAAAATTATTCTCTCAACTTTATAGACATTCTTCTCGTTTAAATTTTTTTTTTTGTTTTTTTCTCCTTTTTTGACGTAAACAGACCAGCTAAGGTATAGAAATATAAGGTATAGAAATAATTTCCCTTTTTACTTATATCCCATCACTTTTGTTAGAACTTTTTTATTATGGTAAAGGTGTAAATTTTAACATGCTCTCTTAAGATTAACTTTTTCACGTTTTAATACGTTTTGTACCTCGTTATTTCTATGGAAAAAAAAAAAAAAAAAAACCTTCACTGAAGTTAGAGGAAATGTATCCATACATCCTTCCCTATTTCTTCAGTTAGTCCCTAGTTTTATCAACACCTATACAGGGATAGTGAAACGTATCATGTAGAATTATTGAAATGGATCAAGCTACCTGACAATGTACCAAATTTCGATGGTGAAGATTTTTTTTTTATTTATACCTGCAAACAATCCCATTATGCTGAAAAAAATAAAAAAAAAAATCGAATTTGCTTGATATAATTGTTCCTTTCATAGCTTTAATTCTTCTATTTTTTTTTTTTTTTTTTTTTTTTTTTTGTTTCCCTCTTTCTCCTACTTTTATTATGTCAAAGGTTGTCCGTTAGCCTATCAAGTTCACCTAAATAATCGAATCGCATGAAACAAATTCGTACATTAGATTTTGTGCAATGGCAAGAGCTTTCTTAAAAATGTTAATCCGTTTTTTGCAACATTTCTCTCTTTACTAAGAAAAATCACCCTACATGTTTAATACAATAATGTATCCACTGTTCTATGAAAAAAAAATAGTGAAAAAACTCATACAACACGATTCCCTAATTCTGTTAGCAGACGGATTTAATGAGCTCAACATCCTCGCAATATTCATTTTCTATTACCAAAATAACTGCCTATGGTATGAAGAATGCACCCAGGATGAAAATGTCTTCTTCGAGTTGTTCAAACTTGATATAGGAAAACCGGTGAATGATGAGCAAGCTAAGGAGACGGGGAAACATGAAGACAGAAAAGAGGAGAAAGAGAAACAGGAGCAGCAGGAAGAAAGACAAAGCAGTGGAAGTCATGAATATAGAGAACTTAATCATGGAGAAGCAACACCTGTGAACCCTAGCCAAGTGGGAGGAAAAAATTCGAAAAACGAGACAGATACTTCATTAAGGAAAAGAAAAATTGACAACCTTCTTGACTCCTTTAGGTATGATTCCTCTAGGGGGGGAAATAACATGAGGGAAAATACCCTTAGGAAGGAGAATATGATTAATGAGATGATCAGAACGAGCATAGCGGGTACACATAACACGACCACCACGGAAAGAATGAAAACTATGGAAAGCATGGCCACCACTGAAATGGCTAGCACCACTGAAATGGTTGGCACCACTGAAATGGTTGGCACCACTGAAATGGTTGGCACCACTGAAATGGCTAGCACCACTGAAAAGGTTGGCACCACTGAAATGGTTGGCACCACTGAAATGGCTAGCACCACTGAAATGGCTAGCGCCACACCAAAAGGGGACCACGTGGGAGGAAACAGAAACAAACTCATATTCATCTTAAACGTATCCCCCAAGGAATATAACATGTTCCTGAAATATCAAGTTGATCTGTATGATGAAATAAGCAAAATTGACAAAGAATTTAACAAGAGTGTGAAAATAAACTACTTGAAGACAGAATATATACGAAGCCAGAAATCCAATGAAAGGATAGAAATGTACATAAAAAGAGGAGTGTATTTTATTTCATCCAATATTCTCCTAATTGACCTTTTAACATTTAAAATAATTCCAGAAATAATTGATGGAATTTTCATATGCAAAAATCATAAACTTATATATAATATGAAAGAGATATTTATTATAGAATTGTATAGAAAAAGAAATAGATTTGGTTTCATAAAAGGCATAAGTAACAACAAAAGAATAATAAATAATCAGCATATATTAAATCTAAGTCAAAAATTGAATATAAAAAAAGTATATTGTTATCCGAGATTTCATAAAAATATACACATTTCTCTTAATAATAAATTTATACAACCAACAATTTATGAAATAAACATGGAATTACCACCTATAATCAACAAAATGGAAGAAAACCTCCTCAATTTAATCCATTATTTAAATTTAGAAATTAAGAAATTTCACACCTTTACAGATTTTGATATTAACGCCCTAATATATTCTGATAGTGCAGAAAATTACACTATGAATTATATTAAGAGCAAGAATCTTACCTATAATACCAAAAAATTATTAAAAGAAATTATTACACTTGTTCATATATTAAACAATTTATACATTTATGATCATGTTGTATTTGATAACTACTTGAATAATGTAAAAGAAGCTGATAAAGAATCCATATGGATGTATTGTAATGAAGCCAATGATATTTTCTTCTTATCCAGAGAAAGGAAAAATAATTTCTTAAAAGCCATTAACATAAATTGTGAAGTGGATATCGACCATCAAGATAACTTACAAACCATCTTGTACAAATTACAATATGAAAATAAATATTTCCATAAATCATATGAAGTTAAAAAAGAACAAAATCAAATGTACAATTGGATCTATCAGTTTGTCTATAAACGAGATATTCAATTTAATCAATTTAAAAAAATTCTTTTAAAAGAGAAATCCTCTGAAATAATTTATGCCGACAAAACCAAGAGAAAAAAAGGGAATTCGAACATAAACCTACCTTCCACCAATGACCCTTCGAAAAAGACAAAAAGGATTGAAAGTCAAGAGGATACAAAAAGAGGAAATTCTCAAAAGGAAAAAATAACTTTACAAAAAGAGAAAAACGAAATTATCCCACCTCAAGAGGATCAACAAATTAGTGCACCACACACACAGGGATTCACCAAAATCAATGTAAAAATTGAACAAAAAACTCCAGAAAAATATGACACACGTGCACATAACGAAGGAAAACAATTCAGAAAAGATAATGAGAGCGTACTAGATAAAGGAAACCCACTTGATGTTTATTTAAAAAGTAGGAACATGGAAAAAGATGAACTAAAAATAAAGAGAGAAAGGAAATTCCTCACGGGAAAAGAAGAACACATAAAAGATGGACAAAATAGAGATAACGAACGAGGAGTAACAATAGAAATAAATAATCATACATATAATGATGAAATGAAAGGGAGCTCTGAAAATCTGGATCATATTGAAGCAGATAAAATAGACTACCCAATTGCAATAATAGTAGATAATTTCTATACACAAAAAGAAATTTATAATTTGTTACTTCACAAGAATGATAATAACATAAATATAAATCATCTTTTTCAAAAATCAGAAGATCAAATTGGAGAATATTATATTTCAGATAATTCACAAAAATCATCGTCCACTAGTTCAGAGGATTTGTTTCAAAGTAAAAACAATTTTCGACACACTCATAACAACAATTATTATATACCTTACAAATTAATTAAAAACAAAACGGAGAATCTTAAATTTATAAAACCACATGTGTATATTCTGTGCATAAATAAAAACTACGATATGGTACATACATCTGAAAATTTCGTTAATGAATGTTCAGCTAAAATTGATGCAATAAATGAAAACACGAAAAATCAACCCATATTATCACCTGATGAAGAAGTAGACTCATATGAACACGAAAAAAAGAGAAAAAAAAAAAAAATGCAGGCACAAAAAGATACTTTAACTTCAGAAGAAGATTCAACATATACAAAAGACCAACCCATTCGAAAAAGAAACGGTGCAAACATATTTGAAATAAATGAATATTGTGGAAATCTAGACTTTTTAGAACTTTTTCTAATGCATATCAAACCGTATAGAATCATTTTGACAAAACTAGAATTAAGCATTTTCAGAAACATTGAAATTTACTGTGCAAGACTTTTTCAACACAATTTGTATAAATTACATTCCCATAATTACTTCACAAAATTGATGAAGTATGAGGAATACAGATTAGTGTATGATGATAGCATGGCTATCCCTCAATCATCTGTGAAGGAGGAGAAGAAAAATCGAATGAACCCCCAATGGAGGATGCAATACCAGGAGAAAAAGGACAAAGGAGTGGAAAACTTCAAACTCCTGGAAATTTTAAGCGATATGGGAAACACTGTCGAAGTATTTCTGATCTTCTACAAGAACAATATTATGTATAATAAATACCTAAATGATGTAAAGATGGAAAAAACAAATTGGTTAAAATTTATCGAAAACAAAAATAATCTGCGTTTTGAAGTAGATCGAAATGTCTTCAACAAAAATAAGGATCTTTTTAAAAAAGTGATAGAATCGTACTTTTTGTTTCAAAAAAAGTTTAAAGAAAATAAAAAAAATATTCTCAATTTTAATAAGTCATTATGTGAAGAATTTAAAAATTTCCAAAATGTAAAATTAGATGAACAAGTAGAAAATAAAAATGCTCTTATACATTCACTTAACACAAATTTCATAAGTATGGAAGAAGAAGAATTGTTCATGCAAAATTATAAAAATAAAACAAATAATAAAAAAAATGATACAGCACTGCTTACCAACCTTGATGAAAAAACTATAGGAAAAATTCAACAAATTTTACAAAATTTTTCCATAGATTCATTTAGTCTAAATTTTATCCTTTATAGCATTTTTAATAACACTAAACCAATTGTTATAGTTGACATTCGAGAATTAAAATCAGATTTGTCATATAAATTATACACAAGCAAAATGCACATCATTCCATATTCTCTCCTAGTTGGAGATTATATTCTTACAAAGGATATATGTGTAGAAAGAAAAACTATAGTAGACTTAATCCAATCCTTAAATAATAATAGATTATATAATCAGATTAATCAAATGTCAAAATATTATTCCATATACGTTTTATTAATCGAATTTAACACCAAACATTTATTTTATTTCTCATCCTTAAGTGATAAAAATTCTATTTACACCAAACTAATTATTCTTTGTCTTCAATTTCCAAAACTTAAAATTTTATGGAGCCCTTTTTCTCTTTTTACTGTAAAACTTTTCTGGTCCTTTAAAATTAATTCTGAACAGCCAGACATTTTTAAATCTCTTCACATTGACATGACCATAGAAAGAGATGCACAGCGTCAATTTCGTGCATCTGATAAAATGGATAATAAAAAAGATCATATAATCACAATGCAAAATCAAAACTGTTTACCCATATCTAATGCTGAAGAATTGCAAAATAAACAACCATATTTAGCAATGTCCAACTGTGAGGAGCAAGACCCCAAGAATCATCTACAACAGATAGATAGCCATAATGAAAAAAATTCAGACAATGAAAATGAACAAACATCAGATACTTATAAGTATGAAACTATAAATGATCTATTTGATAAAAATTTAAATAATATAGAAAAAGAGGATGACATCACTAATCATGCTTTAAAAAAAATGCATAATGTAACGAATTGGTCTGCACTTGAAATTTTAAAAGCCCTTCCTGGTGTTACTGAGAAAAATATGCATCTCATAATTAATAACGTCAATTCTTTGTGTGAATTGTGTGAAAAAACAGTGGAACAATTGGAAGGATACATGAGTAAAAGCAATGCCAAGATGCTGTACGAATTTTTGAACACCGACGTCTCGTGATATTATTATTTTATTTTTTTTTTTTTTTTTTGCAGTTGCACTTCATATTGGTTATATTGTACAATCCTTTAATGGTCAACCTTGTCACCATTGTTTACTCTGTATGTTTATATAACTCCATTTTGATACTCTCGCACAATGTTCAAAACATTTGTGAAGGCCAAAATTTTTTAAGTCCATACAGATATTGAGAATTACGCACCAATAAACAAGTGTCGCATGTATACATACATGCATAAATACGTACACACATACGCACACACATACATGCATAAATACTTACACACATTCGCACACACATACATGCATAAATACTTACACACATTCGCACACACATACATGCATAAATACTTACACACATACGCACACACATACATGCATAAATACTTACACACATACGCACACACATACATGCATAAATACTTACACACATACATATCCATTTACTTCCCCTTTTTGCTTCTTTTATTTTTTTTTTTTCCAATCTCGCTCCTGCCAATTTTTATTGTATCTATTTTTTTGGTAAACCCCTTTATTTGGTATGCGCTCCACTTTTCCATACCAGCAAACAGTAATATGTCTCTATCCCCTCTTATTTTATTATTTAAATTTTGTTACGGAATAATTTTTTAAAAAGTAGATCCAGAAGGTGAATCACCAAATCTGTGGATCTCTTTTCCATCGTGTGTTTGTGTGTGCTACCTAAGTCTTTTGGTTATTCGAGTGACCATTCAGAACTTCGAAATTCACAATTAGATGGAAAGCTAGTTCACCAATTAAATACACAAAATGAATATTTCCCTTCTTTCACCCATTCTATTGACTTAAAAACGGTTTGTCGTTTCCTACTTCCACAGGAAAAATCGTTTTAACTCACCTACATTTAGAAATAAGAAAAAATAATTTACTCACACAAAAAAAATTCCCTCCAACTGGGTTAAAAAAAAAAAACTTATAGTAAGGGATCTACATTTATTCTGTTCACAAATGTCTATCTCCATTCCTGTCTCTATTCCTGTTCCTATTCCTGTTACTTCTTTTTTTTTTTTTTTTATGCCTCATCTCCCCACAAATAAACAGGGTTGTTACTTGTGTATTCCTTTTCCATTTCCTCACACAATCATACTTCTGCAACGTGAGACCAATTCAAATTGATTTTATTCCTTTTGGAAATTCACAAACTGTGCAATGTAATTTTACACCTCCAAATGTAGATCAACGAAAAATAAGTTGACTTACCATTCTTAACTTTTTTTTTTTTTTTTTTTTTGGTACACACAAAAAATTTAGTAGCCCAATTTTTATATCATATAATGAGCTATTTTTTTTTTTTTTTTTTTTTCTTTCTCCATAGTCAAAATACCCTTTTTTAAAATTCATCAAAAGGGTATAGAGAAACATTTTACTTTTTTTTTTTTTTTAAAAAAGAAAGTATAAGAGGACTACTTATAATTTTAAAAATATTTTATCATCGTTAACAGGGATGATAGTAATGGAGAGGTAGTGTGGCCCATTCACTTGATCATTGCAATAATTATATTCAGGTAAATACACATTCAAAATAATATCAACATCATGCTATATAGTAGTAGCAATTTCAAGGAGGGCACAAAATATGAAGGAGTAATGTGAAATTATTTTTCACTTTTCCCATTTCTTTTAAGTCATTGCTTAATTGTTCTTGTCAACTTTTATGTGAGGTTGGTATGTAATAAAATGACCCTCATTTCCTCCCTCCAGTTTAAAGCTATGCAAGATTAAGTAATAATACGAAATTTTATTTTTTTGTGTTTTTTTTTTTTTTTGAATTTCTTTCTTTTTTGGCAAATATTTTAACATGGTCTGTGTTATATTTTTGATCTGTACGAACCAGGATAACCGAGCTAAAAAAAAATAAAAAACACTTTTTCAAAATAAAAATTTTTTTCTTCATATATATACATCTCGCAATTCCTTTGCACATTTGCCGTTTTTTATGACTTAATCCAAGGCTTAATTTTAATTAAATCATCCACCTGGTATGCTTGTAATACATGGATAGAGAGATACGTGCATATTACAAATGTCACACTTGCTTCTACAATTAAATGTAAACACATTATCTACATTTTTCTGTATCCTAGAACTTATCCTCCTGTATATATTCCTAGTTCATCAGTTAAGATAAGCATTATGAGATCATCTACATCATCACGTTCATGATAACACATGATCACATGACACCTTTGGAGAGGGGTGGGTGGGTGACAAAACACATTCGTGCAGATGCTGTATAGTTCGTATCGCAATTATATTGTAGGACAAATAAAAACCCCATAAATATTTTCACATACATAGCCACACGTACACAAACACACACATAGGTACACAAGCATACACATCGTGAGTGTTGTCTCAAGTCCCATAACCGAAATTTTGTACGCCCAAGCATTTCCACAACAAACCTACCTCTTTATGGAAATAAAAATTAACAATGAAGAAGAAAAAAAAAAAAATAAAAACAAAAATAAAGTTTTGGTATGCGGCCTGGCTTCAGGTTTAGTTACCAAAACTTTATTTGCCCCTTTCGATCGGGTAAAACTTTTTTATCAGATCCAACCTATGTTTCACCATTACTCCAAGGAGAAAAATAAATGTGATTTAAAAGTTAAGAAAAAAAAATATGTTATAAGCAGCAAGAATTTATTATTAAAGAACCTGGACAAAAAGGAAAACAAACAAACAAGCGTTACCACAAAATTAGATTTAAAACCAAAGAAGTATGTTCAAAGTGAGAATGTCGTATTTCGTAATTTTAAAAATTCCTTAAAACAAATAATTCAAAATAGCACAAAAAAAAAAAAAAGAAAAAAAAGTATGAACAAGAATATCAAATATTCTGACCTGTGCATACATTATAATAAATCAAAATATTCGTCTTCTCATGAAACTTTTAAAAAAATTTTATGTACCTATCAGAGAAATAAAACAAATGTAAATAATCTAAGTAAAAATTATACACTTTTAAGCACTAATAACAACATCAGACATGTATTAACACGCAAAGGTATGTTCTTGAGCAAAGCAAATAATAGCATCAACCAACCACTCAAATATCAAAGTATTACACAAAGTTTTCTCTTTATAATTAAAGAAGAAGGAGTATTGGGCCTATGGAAAGGAAATTTAATAAATACACTTCGAGGTGGTATTGTGTACTCAGCTAAGTTCGGAACGAATGATTTAATAAAAGATAAATATAAAAAAAAAAAAAAGGAAGAAAATACCTCAGTGCAGCTAATTACAAAAGGAATAACCAACAAAGATGATAAAAACTATAAAGACGACAAGGATGGAAAAAATGCCAATAATCAACTTAATAGAGAGAAAAAAAATTTTAACTATTACGAAAGTGTTATAGCAGGCTATGCCTCAGGCATAATACAAAAAACCCTATCATACCCTCTAGATTTACTAAGCATCAGAGTAGCATTGGGAATAAATGAGAAATATTTAAGAAATAATAATTCAGTGTTATATAAAAAAAAATCCATCTTTAACATTATTCGAGAAATTAATAACAATGAAGGAATTACAGGATTTTTCAAAGGGTATTTACCCACTTTATTAACAGGTGTACCTTATGTAACATTACAAATGCTATTTTTTGATTATTATAAAAATATATTTCAAAATTATTTTCCCCACAAATCAAATTCAATAAGTTCAGTTGCCATATATTCATCAGTAGCCGGATCCCTCAGTAATCTATCCTCTTTAATAATTGTCTTTCCAGGAGACACAGTTAGAAAGAGAATGATGAATAACGGAATAGATAACAAAAATTATATTTATAAAAACACAATTCATTGTATTAAAAATATTTATTACTATGAGGGGGTCAGAAATTTCTATTACGGTTTGTTTCCCTCCATGCTTAAGTCTATTCCCTCAGGGGCAATACAATTCATGTCTTATGAAATTTTGAAGCATATGCTATCGCATGAATGACGAGCCAAAATTCGTCCATGTTGGGATAAACCAGGTCGAATTGAGCTAAAATGGAATAACACGAAAAAGTTAAAAATATGCATATATATATATGTGAAATAAATAAATAACAGCCAAATGATAACTGAAACGTAAGATGCATAATATTATTCATCAAAATATACATCAGACACATTGGTATTTTTTTCTCATTCTTAAAGGAGCGCTGATGCCCATGTATTGCAAAAAAAAAAAAAAAAAATTTTAACATTTTTCAATTTTTAAAGTATTCAAAATAATTTTTTTTATTTATTCTATTCCTTTTCAAATCGTGCTTCGCTTTACACGAATCTACGCCCTTTATCCAAAAAACTTCACATTATTCTCAACACGGTTGTTACTCTTCGAAAGAAGGGGTATTTTGTGGGTATGTTATTACATTGTGTATTGTTTTGTTTTTCTTCATTTTGTTTCACTTTATTTTGCTTTATTTCGCTTTGTTTTGCCACAGTTTACACTATATATTATCCTTCCCCTTTTCTTTCTTTCATTCTATTTTTTTTTTTTTTTTTTTTTTTTTTTTTTTTTTTTTTTTTTATTTTGTCTTTACCACGAGCATTTTTAAATATTACCACTTTTTTCATGTAACTAAACACTTGTCATAACAATTGAATAATTAATTTAACTCTGTTTTTTTTTTTTTTTTTTGTTTTTTTTCCTTTTTTTTACAACCCAATAATGATGCAAAAACTTCCAACTTTGTCATAAGGATGAAATGAAGAAAAATAAAACAAATGATGCACACTCAGTGTACAGCATGATTTTAATTATTTAACCTTTGCTTCTTTTTTTTTTTTTTCTCTTTCCTTTTCAATACTCCCGTGTGTTATGCAGATACATATATATATGTATATATTATTTATTTGTGTATATATATATGAATATGCATAAAAAAAAAAAAAAAAAAAATTCATCACTTCCCAGTGTTGTTAATGTTTATCACATGCAAAATGGTTGTAAGAACTTTTTTTTTTTTTTTTTTTTCTATCAACTAAGGGGCTTTCATCATATGTATGCATCTCCGTGCGCACATAATATATAGATAAGAAAAATTTTCTGAACATTCGCCATGACATTTTCTCTTGTAGAAAGCACAAGTTTAGAGGGTAATGGATACGAAGAAAATTATCAAACAAAATATACTTTATCTACACGTAAAAAAAAAAAAAAAAAAAAAAAAAAAAAACATCTGAGCACATGGGGTACAAAATTACACCAACATGTTATACTTAGTTAGGGTAATAATATTTGACAATATATACCTTTTCTTACAAAATCCAATGTTGTTCTGAGTTCGTAGAAAAAATAACCACACCTATACATATACTAGATTTTACTTCCTTTTTTCATTTTGTATTCACACCATTCGTATAGTAAAAAACAAAAAAACATATAGCGCACACGTAATATATATTTATGTATATACATATCTTCCCTTTTACGTATTTTTCTCCCTTTTTTTTTTTTTTTTTTTTATTTGGGAATACATTTTCGTTCTTATCTCTTTATTCAACACAACAAAATAAGCCCGTTCATTTTACATTTGTCACATTATTGCATACATGCACGTTATATTACCAATTTGTTATCACCTGCTTTCGAACTTTCCCATTTTTTTTTTTTTTTTTTTTCTTTTTCAAACCCCTTACACCCTTTTGACTATATACAAAAATAATTTAGTATTTTGATTATTAATAAAACAGTGTCATACAAGTATACACATATACACCATAAGCATAGAAATGTATTATTTACCATAAATCTTAGAAAATTTCCCAAATATATTTATCCATAGAATAAGTGTACTTCTTTTTTTTTTTCCTTTTTATTTTGTATTATGTATTAACATGTGCATGTTTTATTTTTCCAAATAATAACAAAGACATATTTTTTTTGAAAAAATGGAGAAGTCTCTGGATTTAAGTAGCTTTAATAAAAGTGATAGGGAGAAAATTATGAAGAAAATAAACAAAGCAGAATATGAAGACACTATGAGTACTTACAATTCAATAGTAGAAAGGTGCTTCAATGAATGTATAACATCATTTAGGTCCAAAGAATTAGATAGCAATGAAAACAATTGCATTTTAAATTGTGTTAAAAAGTTTTCCGTTTTTTCACAGAGAATTGGCATGAAATTCACGCAAAATTTGAATAACGAAATGCAAAAAAAGGCTTAATAAACGGAGTTTGTAAGATGGGGTAGAAAAATCATGTGTGGACAAATTGGAGCAATTAGGCGAGCATATAGCACAGTATAAACACACACATGCATAGAATTATTCGTATACTCGATTATACGAGTAGCAAAAAAATTAACAAAAAAGGCACAAATAAATAGACATATATATATATATATATATACATTTTTAAGCAGTTATCCATCCGCATGCCCATTCAAGATACTGCACATATCTTGAAGTGTTTCCATTGAACTTTCCTCATCTAAAGTTCAAACACGAACACAATAGTTATAAACAGAATATATTTTTTTTTTTTTTTTTTTTTTTTTATATCCATGTAGCCAAATTATTTTTTAAAAAATTATTGTTCTACAGTATACTTCTTTTCTGAATTTTTTACATGAATTGTTCAGAAAGTTTTTACACCTTTTTCCCATTTCGAACATGCATACATATCCATGCTTTACTAGGCAATTTCGTATTTTTATAACGCTTTAAGGTATTATATCACCATGTCATATTTACCATATTTTGCGCATTTTCCCATGAGCTGTTTTCTTTTTTTTTTTTTTTTTTTTTCTTTTATTACATCCTCTTGTCTTCTCCTCAATACAACCTTTTCGGTTTGTGCAGATAAATATAGTCCCCCCTACCTAAAGATATATCCCTTATATCAACCAAAAATTTGTGTAGTACATAATTGTTATTTTTAACAAATAAAAATGTTAAAATATATTTTGAAAAATTGAAAATAAATGAAAAATAACTCTTGGACAAAACATAAAAGTAAATATCCTCCATTTTAGTATCCTCACTTTTACTTTCATAAAAATAAATTAAAGATTCCAAAAGTTTCATCATATGCCTCTCCTTATACATAACTTGACACACTGGTTGAGAGTTGTTAAATTTGTTAATCAACTCGTAGATCTTATTTTCTCTGTATTGCAACATGTGAAATGCGTAAAATATTCTGGAATAGAGAATATAATTTATATTTCTTTTTAAAAAAATGTCACAAAAAAGGTTCAAAATTTCTGTAATGTTCACTAGGTTAAAAGCATAGTACTCTAAGATATATATAATATTATTTATATACATAGAATTACTCATTTTTATATTGTATAAATTATTTACATAATAATTATTCTTTTTTATATTTTCATAATCAATAAAACTCAAATTTACGAAATTTTTATACTTCATTTTATTTTCATATCCCTCGCCCTTTCTTTTACTCTCCTTCTTCCCCTTCTCATCTTCCATATGTGCATTTCTTAAATTTATAAACTCATCTTCATAATTTCTCCGCTCAATGCTTTTATCGATACTCCTCTCTATTTCCAAAAACAGCTTCTCCATATCTCTTCCCCCTGCAGGACCCTCTTCTGCATTATAATTCAGGTAATACCCCATATCTGTCTGCTTACTGCTGTAATCGTCATTTCTACTCACCTCAGCTGCCTCTTCGCCAGCATCGTTTCTACTAACTACAGCTGCCTCACCGATGCCCTCCGTCAAGTTACTCAGAATAAACACATTTAACACGTCCACAAATTCGTTTTCTTTAAGGGAAAAATTGTTCAGAGCTTTACACAACAAACCTACCTCATTAACACTAAAAAAGTTATAATATTTATAAAAAAATTGCAACGAATAATAAATTAAACTCCCATGTTTGTGATTCGCTTTGCTAAAAGACAAAAGCAAACAACTCACTAGCGAGGGTGTCAATTTAGTCGATTGCTTACCAACTTCTTCTGCTATCTTCTCTAAAAGAAATTTATTTTTATCAATATTTACTATGGAAGAAGATATTAAGCATAAGGACTCAATTGGCATGTTCTTCAATTTCTTCTTTGTTACTTCTTCAACACTTTTTAAAGCATTCTTAATAGAATACACCAAACTGACATTGTATGAATTCTGTTTTAGGGCATTAGTTTTTTCTCTCAATGTTTCCAATTCCTTACTTTTGTAGAGAAAATTATTTTCCAAATTAGACAATTTTACTTTTAGTATTTCTCCTGAATTATTAGTCTCCATACATGTTTCTCCACCCAGAGGTGGTTTATACTTTTGCTCTGTTTCAACAATTTGCCGATTAACATTTTCATCATCCTCCTCCTCTTTCTGGTCTATCCCCACTTCCCACTCCTCATCATAGTCAAAGTTAAAATTCTTTATCAACCCTATTAGCTCTTTTTCTTTTACAAAATAGTGATAATTCTTATGACATTTCTTACTAACATAAGACAAGAAATTATAAAAAATGGCTACATTTTTGGAATCATCATGCACGTTAACATGCTCATTAAAATTATGGATTAAAGAATTTATAAGGATATTATTATTTATGTTAAAATTTTTGAAAAAAGCAAAAAGAACTGAAAGCTGAAATGTGTTAAACTGATTTATATTTTTTGATATACTATACAGTAATATCGTTAAATAATTTTTCGTTATAATCTTTTTTTTATTAAAACATTGTATTAAACAAACTAATTTTTTCAAATTTAAAAGGTGAAAATTGTGAAATATTCTTTTCTCAATTAAAAAAAAAAAATTATAATGAAAATAATTTAAATTAGTAAATGCAAAATATACATCCACTAAAGCATCACAACCTAGTATATGAATATTTTCACTTAGTACATCTTTAAAGTAACAAAATAAAAAATAATTTTTGCATTTTATAATGGAAAATTGTTTTAACAAAATAACTATGTCCTTGTATCTCAGTTTTTCCTTGTTCATTAGCAAATTTATAGAAATATTTCTTAACAATTCAACATTATCATTTTTATACTTTATGTACACATTTAAAACTTTTATAAGATCATTTGTGTTGTATTGGTAGTAATCATTTAACGTAGGACAAGCAGAGGGGGAGGAGAATCTGTGTAAAATGGTGTCACCTTCTTTTGTTTTAAACTCTGCATTTTTTGCCTTATCACCATTTGTGCTTTTTATAGCAGCATGTGTTGTCCCTACATTTCTTCTCTTATTAAAAAGTATAAATAGATTTGTTTCACAGTTTTCAAATGTATATCTTTTTTTACGTCCAAAATTGGTTAAAATAAAAACTCTACGCATTTTTTTTTTTTTTTTTTTTTTTTAAATTTTTAATTCATTTTGAAAACTCTTTTTCTTTATCATCTTTCACAAAATATACATTTCCTTCATTTTAGAAAAACTAAATTAAGTGTATAATATGTCCCATTTTTCTTTTATTTTTTCATTATAATTATGTTAAATCCCCGCTCCACTTTTTTTTTTTTTTTTTTTTTCTTTATTTATTCGTTACGTATTTGTGAAAGGCACTAAAAGGTATAATGTTTACCTTCGAATTCTTCTGTTCACTAAGTGTAAAGTCTTTTGAAAAGTTACATAAAAAAAAAAAAAAAAAAAAAAATACATGTACAAATAGGTACCATATAAATAATATCCCCAATACAAGTATGTGCATATAAAAAATTTGCATATACAAAAGTATATACAACACTTTACATAGCCTCACACACTAAATATACATATATATATATGCATTTACATATATGGACAAATTTACTGTGCATTTTCCAATTTTTATTTTTCATTCTTCCAAAATATCACTTTCGAGAGTTAAAAGCGTGCAAAAAATGAATTTCACCCCAAATGATAGAAATAAAAAATCGCTATAAAGTATAAACAAGTTCCCACTTTAAAATTAATATATCTTTTCTAATTTGACCTTCCTTTTGTACATGTGATGTTTGTATTTATAAATATTTCCTATTTTGCATATCGGAAATGATAGGCATATACAGGATTACGAAACACTGTGCCTGTTCTCTCAATTTTTAGTTCATTTGTTCATTTGTTTGTTTGTTCGTTCATATGTTAGTGTATTTGCTAGTTTGTTCGTTCATATGTTAGTGTATTTGCTAGTTTGTTCGTTCATATGTTAGTGTATTTGCTAGTTTGTTTGTTTACTTTCATGTTGCTTTCTTTTTGTTCCTTTTATTTTATTTATTTATATATTTTATGTATTTATTTTATCTTTTTTATTTTTAAGAACATTTAAACACAAAATAGTACGCATAACGGATGTGAACACGTATTAATATGCATAGATACGCTGCCTCACATAACCCAATCAATGAACCCCACACTTCCATGATTCCCACAATGACATGGCATGTGCTTTAAAAAATTTCCCTCTTTTTTTTTTTTTTTTTTTTATGTACATGTTTTATTTATCCCCCTTGTATTAACCAATATGACAGTTATTTTACCTAATTTGTGTATGCCGCTCCCCCACCCCCCCTTTAACAACCTTGTGTTTTTTTTTTTTTTTTTTTTTTACGTCCATATTTGTAATTCTTCTATCCTTTATTTCTCCAGTTGTGTTTGCACGTTATCATTTAATAACTACGTAAATTTTTCATAACCTTCAAAAAAAAATAAAAAAAAAAAATATATATAATTTCATGTACAAGTGACATTTTCTTGTGTTTGTCATATAGAGATATAGAAATATATATATAAAAAAAAAAAAAAAAAGAAAACAGTGCATACGATTTTGCCACAAGAATTCATTTCTGTTTTTGTGTCCTCGTCTACGCTTGTGTATGCACAATGTGCAAGTGTAGGAATATTGCTTATAAGCATTTATGCATATATAATATATTCATATAAATGTATATACATTATGCATAAATATACATAGACAAGTGTGTGTATGTATTCAAACCTACACATGTGTGTGTATTGTGTAGTGTGTGTGTGTGAGTTCAGAAAAAATCCACTTCACACACCCCAACACATAACACTCGTCGTTTTGACACGCAACAAAATTTAATCCTGCCAAAGTGCAGAGAATATAGAAAGGGGAGAAAAAAAAACAAAAAAATTGACAGAAGAAAAAAAAAAAAAAAGTGGCAAAGCAAAAGTGCAGAAAAGTGGAAATTTAACTGAGCAGAGAGCAAAATGAAAACGAAAATTAAAAAGAAAGAAATATTAGAAAAGAAAAAAAAAGAAAATAAAAAATTCCTAAGATATGTAAAAGCAAATCAAAAATATGAGAAATATCAAAAAGCAGTTTTAAATAGCAAAAGTCAAAAGATAAATCATAATAATAAAAAAGTTCAACAAACAATCAAAATTAAAAATAAAGAAAATGTCCCTAATCATGTTAAAAGATATGATAATATTATAGAACCGAGCACTTTTTCCAAAGCCTATGATTTTATATTTGACAAAGTAGTGAATGATCATGTCAAAAATATCTTCTATGATACTCATATGTTATACTGCAATTTTGACTTGTCCACTAGCTACAGTAATGGAAAATCCTACAATATCCCAATGTAAGTTTACATACGAATGAGATATGCACACTTAGAATAATACACACAGTTGTTAGCTGTATTTTTTTTTTTTTTTTTTTTTTTGTGTGCATATACAACATACATACGACTTAACAGAGGGGATATGTAACCATTCACCTCTTTTGAAATGCAAATTTTTTTTTTTTTTTTTTTTTTTTTTTCCCCTCCTCATTTTCACTTGACTTTGTTCAGAAATTTAATTCATTCTTACTATTTGGACGTAATAATACTAGTTAATGAAGAAAGTGAAAAATGGAGGAACATGGTTATAGAAAATAAAATTAAGAGGGTAAAGAAGGTAAACGAAGAAAAGGAGCAGAATATATCACATTTTATCATACAATTTTCTTTCTGTATGTATTTCCTTATACATCCTATACGTTCACATTCCCTTCCTATAGACGTGCAGCATGTGCATATATGCACGTATGTATGCACATATATACGTATGTACTTGTGTACATATAACACTTATACACATATGTAAGTACATATACAGTTACGTATGTAAATTCCCCCATTAGGTCATGATGTATGACAAGTTTGAAGGTATTTACTACAAAGAAGACTTACTAAACGAACAGCTAAGAAAATATGATTTGTACATTTTTGACGCAGCCATACGGACAAAGAAATATGCACACATCATTTCGAAGATTAAGAAAAACAATAAGTATGTTTTATCAACAAATTTATCAAATACCCTAGCTCAAATTCACCCCCCAACTACCCCTTACCCTGCTATAAACTTAACTCCATTTATGTGCATTATTTCCTCCCTTTCTGCTTACACCTCAGAACATTTACAACATTACAGTTAGACGAAGAATCATTTGTAGATAACATAGACAATGTTATAAAAAGGACGTACATAGATCTGAATAAGGGATCAACACAGTAATCCACACTTCTTCACATGCAAACTTCATCACATGCAAACTTCATCACATGCAAACTTCATCACATGCAAACTTCATCACATGCAAACTTCATCACATGCAAACTTCATCACATGCAAACTTCATCACATGCAAACTTCATCACATGCAAACTTCATCACATGCAAACTTCATCACATGCAAACTTCATCACATGCAAACTTCATCACATACAAACTTCATCACATACAAATGTCATCACATGCAAACTTCTTACCCACCTGTTATCGTTTGAAACCTTTTTAGCTCGGTTCCCATTGGATATCTTAGCTTAGGAAAGGATAAATTATTTGATAATATAAAAGAGTAAGCAGGAGGGTGAAATTAATATTTCTTTTCTTGTCATGTGCATTTAATAAAATCCCACCATTTGGATACAAAAAATTTATACTAACCAGATTTGCATAACCATATTTCTACTTTTATATACTACAGCAAAACATGTTAACATTTATGAAAACATCCTTATAACCAATTATTTTGTAGGACGACAAAAATTATGCTTCAGTTTTATGAACAAAAAAATATATCAGTAGTCTCAATAAACTTAAGATATGTAAATATGACTATCCCTGTGTATATACATGTATTGAAGGATGGTACCACAGCAAGCTACTGCTGATTTGAGACATACATATTATGGGTGGAAAAACACCAATCATACTCCAAAAAAAGAAAAAGACCAAAATGGCGAAGAAGAAAAAATTTGAAAGAATGTTCACCGTGAACGATCTTACTTAGAGCGAATTTTTGCAAATGAAACAAAGAGCTAACTTATTTGCAAGTGCTTTGAAACAGTGAATATGATAAACTGATAGACAGTTAGTACAACGCCTATTCTGCAAAAAAAAAAAAAAAAAAAAAAAAGGAAAAACACGAAATGGGGTAAGGGATGAAATAGGAGAAATAAAGCTTGCACAAAAAATTCAACACTTCATTGAATATATATATATATATATATATATATATGTATATACATATTTTTGTATGACTAAACATTTGGAAAGAAAACAAAAAAGTAGAAAACATCTAACAGAAATGTGTCGAAAACGTAACAAAACAAAACATAGTTGAGAGAAGAATAAAATCCCCAAATGTCAAAAAGAATTTGTACCTCCACAATTATTGCGTTATTGCAAAGTGAACACTTGTCCAAATTCGTAAGGGAAAAATACTTTATCAGATCCTTCAGAGAAAAATGGGAAAGTGCATATGTTTGTTGTGCATCTAAATGTGCGTGTTGTATGCATGTTCGAAGGAGTTATCCATACCCTCACTAGCTTGTGTTATTCATATACGTTGCATCTCATTCATACGAATGTTTTTTTTTTTTTTTTTTATTTTATTTTTTTTTATTTTTTTTTTGTTTTTTTTGTTTTTTTTGTTTTTTGTTTTCTATTTTATTTATTTATTTTTTGTTTTTTTAGTATAAACGCATACCCCGCCTTACTCACATGCTGAATACTTCACCAACACGTATAACATAATGTTCATATATATATGCATGCGTGAAAATTTTAAAAAATTTCGCATACCGTAAAAAATCGCATCCCCAGGGACAATTCACCTTGCTCCTTTTGAAGCCAATTATGAAATAATAATTTGTCTACTATAGCAATAACGAAAGGGATAAAACATATTTGTGCATATATGTATGTACGTATATGATTATATACTGGTACACGCGTCCAATACTCCATTTTTTTTTTTTTTTTTTTTTGTTGTTAAGATAGCGCTGTGTTGGAATTTATAAACAGACATTGTTTCATTTTTCCCTTTTTTTATTTAAGTACATTTTTTGCTCTTTCAAAATTTCACTCCCAACATTTCTTAACACTTTATATGTATTTCTCTCATAACATTACGTATTGATTTTTGGGTATTGACATTCTTTATATTCATCTTAAGACATAAGGTTTCATAAGTTATATCTCCAGAATCCATACTTAGGTACTTATTATTACTAATTATATAATCAATAATTAGGTAATACAAACTTATTTCGTTTTTTTTAAATAACGAGTTAAACAAATATTCGTCTTTAATGTTAAGAGAATTTAAGGACTCATTCATATTCTCATCCTTCCTAGGTATTGCCAATTTCTCACAGCTAATTATGAAGTACTCTTCACCATTTATCAGTTCATTCTATGTAGAGGTGCAAAGGGTGGTGGTAGTGGTGATAATGATAATGATGGAAACGAATGTAGGTCTCATATGTTTTTGATTCGTTACAGTTTCGTTATTGTTTCTTTTTTGTTTATTTTTTTATATTGTCGAATAGACAAATGGGTGCACACTTTTTTTTTTTTTTTTTTTTTCTTATTTTCCATAAACCCCACGTTATCATCCATCACACCATACATTTACGATGAATCCAAGTGACTCTAACTGCTCATTCGCATGCTGGATAATTTGGTTCACGTCTCCAAACTTTTTTAATAAACTAAAAACATATTTTTCCTTCAAGCACTATAGGGAAAAGGAAAAAATTGATGTCAAAATAATATTTGACACAACCATAAACCGAAAAAAAGAAAAAAATATATACATATCAACAAATTTGAAATGCTTCTTATTTCTATGGATGCATAGCAAAGTGTACAATATTCATCAATAAAGGTAAATAAAAAACTGCACACAAAGTGAAGTCTTCCTTTGTACAACAACGCAAATGTAGCATTACATGGTTGGTTGATTAAAAATGTAAATTTGTTTCATATATATGACTGTGAAAAAAACACTGCATTTTTTTTTTTTTTTTTTTTTTTCATTTTCCTATCCTCCTATTTGAGTGTTCTTTTTTTTTTTTTTTTCACTCGTAGTAGTAGTAGTAGCAGTAGTAGCAGTAGTAGCAGTAGTAGTAGTAGTAGTGGTAGTAGTAGTAGCAGTAGCAGTAGTAGCAGTAGTAGTGGTAGTAGTAGTAGCAGTAGCAGTAGCAGTAGCAGTAGTAGCAGTAGTAGTAGTAGTAGTAGCAGTAGTAGCAGTAGTAGCAGTAGTAGCAGTAGTAGCAGTAGTAGCAGTAGTAGCTGTTCCTGTCACAGGAGTAGTCTTAGTCTGTTCCATTTTTCGCTGTACCTTCTCCTTAATCAACAGCTGTGATAAAATCCTGGCAGCCCAGTCATTTTCCATTGTTCATAAAATGAGGAGAGAAGTTAAAATTCGAAGCTGTTTGCACATGTGCTACGACAGCTGAAATGGTGATTATATTAATGCATCAAAAGTTCAGGGAAAAATCATCCCACGAGCATTTGTGTGCATGCCTCATATAAGTACGTATGCATATATGTATGTATTACGTATATGTGTATATTTGTATGTATATATGTATATTTGTATGTATATATGTATATTTGTATGTATATATGTATATTTGTATGTATATATGTATATTTGTATGTATATATGTATACTTGTATGTATATATGTATATTTATATGTTTATATATGCACATTCTAAACACTACTGCTATTTGCTCACAATGAATTTATAGCCTCACGTTAATTGCCCACTCACGTGTAAATTAAAAATTAATCGAGCACACTTGTAATGTTGGATGTATATGTTTCCTCAGATTGCGTGGAATTTTCCACCAATTTTTTTTTTTTTTTTTTTTTTTTTTCGCACTAGCGTAATCATAACACTATAATTACAAAAAAGAAAGGGAAAAAATAAAAAATGATCACGTACATGTAACTCCCCCAAAATGAACAGCCTACAATGTGCAAGTATTTATTCTTTCCGATAACAGATAGCACATTTCAAATGAATTTTTCTTCGTATCATAAGTAACTCAAATGAGTAATGTAACATTGTACCTTTAATTGATTTCATGAAGTGTATTACATATATAAGGTGTCAAAACATTCACTACCTTTTAATGTGTGTACAACACACACCAGTGCTTATCAACCCTAAAAAGACCAATTTGAGGGAAAAAATAAATGATCGAACAGTTCAGTATTAGCACAAAACAAAATTAGCACAACGTGCGAAATGTACTTGACTCTCCACTTCCAACCCAAAATATCAGTGCTTAAAGTTGATCTCTTAAAGTTGATCTCTTACAGTTGATCTACCTTTTTATCATAACATTTGTATGCAGAATTTACTATGTTGCCATATTTGGGAAAAGTCCAACATTAATTGTTTTTCCTCTCCACAACACCTCTTACTTATTCCACTTTTAAAATCCAAAAATTTGTTATCCCAAAATTTACGACAAAACAACATTGTTTTTAAGGCGTATGTTAAATAAAACGAGCAAAAGGATACATATAATATGTATATATAAATATACATATGCATATATACATATATGTATAAAATAACACTAATGAGGGTATAATATATATACAAACAAATGTTATATCTATTGTGCTTCACAATGTATATGAAAAGCTATGGTTTTGCTATTTTTGATAACTTCTCTTTAAATCATCTTTCTTCACTTTAAGAGTGCTAAAATACTTTCTCAGCTGTGGGTTGCATCACTTATTTGTGTAACATTTTTTTTTTTTTTTTTTTTCTTTTTGTTATTACATTATTTTATGCTCCATTTAACACCCCACCTATATATATATATATATACATTATGCTAGAAAAATTTGCCTCATTTTTATATTTGAAAAAAAAACATACACAAAGAAAAAAGTATTTATATTCTTTTTTCATTCTAAAACATGTTTTCATTTCATGATTTCATCATTACACCATTTGACCGTTTTATCACCTCTTAAACCTTCTCATTTTTCCCTTTCTGATATATTTTTTTTTTTTTTTTTCCTTTTTTCACGCATAAGCTGGAAACAAAATGTATAGCATTTGCTTTTCAACAGAATTTTCTCAAAACGTGATATATTTATAAAGAGCTTTTACATTTTTTAATCAAATTTCATTTCTCACATTTTTGCCTTTTTATTCTTCATTTGATTTTTTATAGTTCATAATCTTTTTTTTTTTTTTTTTTTTTTTTAACCATGCAACTTTTCATTTTGCCATGACTTGACAGTTGCAGAAAAAAAACTATTCATTTTTTCTCAACTTTTACGCGACCAAACAATTTTGTATGCATTCTTAGCTAAAACAGGTAGATCAGAAAAAAAAAAAAAAAAAAAAAAAAAAAAAAAAAAAATTACGTTACAGAAACAA